>NW_022147171.1:1694355-2294355 GCF_002938485.1 Sitophilus oryzae
TATGGTTATACATATAGAGAAGTACCTAAAGTTTTTTACTCGTACAATTTTTGACCCTTGGCGTCGCGTCGCGTCGCCTCGATTGATTTAGATGAAAAACATCTTTAGGTACTTCTACAACGAAATCATAGCATCAAAATAAATTTTTAGGTACTCGTACAATTTTTTGACACGGTGATCGATTTAGATAAAAAACTTTAAATACTCGTACAATTTTTTGACACGACGATCGATTCTGACGATTGTCATTTCAAAGGTAATTTGACGCCGTTTTTTGGAATCATATATATGCCATGTGTATACTTATCTAATAAGTAAAGTGTATTCATTTAGAATATTAAGAGATTAATTCAGATGAAAAAAATCAAAATAGGTAGAAAGTATTCTTTAAGATTGTTTCTACAAGTTTTATTTAAAAATTGTAACAGAGAACTATTATTATTATAGAGCCCTCTCGGACCGCTTGGACGAGTCCATTATAAAAAAGAGCGAGGGACAGTAGGTAGAAAAAACATATGATTTGATTTGTCACGGAAACGTAAAGTTTATTAATAAAAGTGTTTTGTTGAAATTCTTCGAGTTTTATCATAAAGTTTATGGTTCGACACCCAACAAAATAATTATAACGAATCCCCGTCACAAGATATAGAGTTTGGATGAAACTGTAAAGAAAATGTTTAAAAGTGTAATGTAATCATTTAAATTTAAATAAAATTCATATAGCAGTAAATTAGTAAAAAAAGTGTAGGTTTAAAAGCATGAACTTCTGGGAATTCCCTATTTGTATAGTCTGGGAACCACCTACTTTTCTGGGAAACACATACTTTCAAGTTCAATTTATTAGAATTGTGATTAAAAGAAAGCACTATTCTCATTCATATTTCGATTAATGAATATTAATATTAATAATATTATACTACCATATAATACTCAAATTAAGTTTTCGAATACATAGTAAGTAAACATAGATAGAAGATAGAACATATTATAGAGATGCAACCATAGAACGTGTTTGTCATATTTATATAGTGTTGGTAGATAGCATCCAATCGTAAACTGAATATACAACGTAGTACTGTTGCAATCAATATTTTTGTTACACTAAAATTACTATTTTAGATCTTACTGAACGTAGTAATGTAATAAAATTAATCATTGTACTAATTAACAACCATATAATCGAGAAAAAAAAACAGCGTCAGCTGTGGCATGAAATGAAGATTGCTGTCATTTTATACCGGGTGCGTCTCAAAAGTGGCTCACCGCTATAACTTTTTAATTTTTTTTAGATAAAAAACGAGATTTGGTATGTAAGTATATGACATAAATTGGGAATGATTGACGTATTCAATTGTTTTTGGTCACTTCCTGTTTCACCGAAAATGACTACAACTTTTGATTTTAAATGACACCCCCGGTATATTTTTACATTATTTGATAGGAAATGACACTCTGAATCGAATGACTTATCATGTCAACTTTTGACTCATATTTTTAATCATATCTCAATTTTTCCAAACGGAACAAGGGAGGCTCGTTAGCATATTTGGAAAAAGCATTTTTTACGAATAATTTGGTACCACACACTTGGTATTTCGAGTCAAATTGTCATTATGAACCGCATGTTACTATTTCAAATAAACCATATGAGAAAATGTCAAAAAATTGACATATTATGATGTCATTCTATTGAGGGTGCATCCACACTATCCTAAAAACGGCGTATCGGCGTGACGGCGTAACGACCTTGAATAGATTTCCAGTAATTCTATTGGCGCCGATCGAAATAATTTTGTTTCTAATATTTATTAGCCGAACGACCGGATTTTTTTTGTCTGCATTTCTTAATATTCTAATTAAAGTATGAGCATTTTGTTTTCTACCAAATATAACACGGCTATATCTTCGTTTCCCTTTAATAGTTTGCTTTACCGTGTTGCCGGTTCTTGGGTCTGAATACATCGATTCAACGTAAATCGGCTTATACACTTATACTAATGTCGAAGGTGGCGCCGCCCGTGTCAATACCGGTGTACCCCCAATCGTATATAAAAAACATAAAACCATTTTTTCAGGCCCAGCTGAAATTTGGTCAGGGGAAGTGGGGAAACCGTTCTAGACGATAACCACTGAATCGTACTCAGACCCGACCCCGGGCCTGAAATGTCGAAATCGGGTCTGAGCCCAATGAAGCAACGTAGTTTTTGGGCTCAGATAAGCGGTTTAATAAATCTATATATATATATATATATATATATATATATATATATATATATGTATATATATATAGTTATATATATATATTATATATATATATATATATATATATATATATATATATATGCTCTATATATATATATATATATATATATATATATATATATATATATATATATATATTAAATATATATATATATATATATATATATATATATATATATATATATATATATATATATATATATATATATATATATATATATATATATATATATATATATATATATATATATATATATATATATATATATATATATATATATATATATATATATATATACAGGAAACAGAATGGCAACACTGCCTATTGAGAACGTATGCATTATTGATTTTTCTGCCGACTCGTCCCGTCGCGTCGTCTATCGACGAGCGGGCCGAGGTTATTTCAACCATAAAACTCTTGCCGCGAGTAATGAACAATTTAACAACCTGTATAGGTATATTGTGGGTATATACATATGAAAAAAAATATATGGGCGGCCATCTTGAAAAAATGACAGTTTAATGACATGTCAAAATTTCAAAGTCAACCGATTTTCATAAAAATTGATATATAGGATGGCCATGGGCTAAAATGAAAGAAAAAAAATTTGAGCTGTCAAATTTGACAGCTGTCAAAAAAATTTCAAAGTTGTCCGATTTTGATAAAAATTGATATATAGGACGGCCATGGGCGAAAATGAAAAAAAAATGTTGAGCTGTCAAATTTGACAGTTGTCAAAAAAATTTCAAAGTTGTCCGATTTTGATAAAAATCGATGATGGCCGTGGGCTAAAATGAAAGAAAAAAATTTTGAGCTGTCAAATGTGACAGCTGTCAAATAATTTCAAATTTGTCCGATTTTGATAAAAATCGATATATTGGATGCCCCCTACCCCATAGTCGGTTTTCATTTTATTTGTCTCACATTTGAACTGTCAAATTTGACAGCTGTCGTTTTTTTTAAGTTCTCCTTTTTTAATGAAAATCGATATACATATTATTAGGATACCCATAGAAAGTTATTTAAGAAAAAAATTGAGTTTAAGTGTGTGGCACTGAGAAACCAGCATAACTAAAAAGTAGAAAATAAATTTTATAAAAAAACCTTTTTTAAAAACAAGCTTTTATTTAAATACACTAAAAAGAATAAAATAAACTCTTTTTCTTTAAAACTTTTATTATGAACTTAGAACGTCATTACACAATTTTAATATTAGATATATAAAAGCTTGTCGCGAGATTTCTCTACATCGATAAACAAGTAAATTAACTAAAACCTGTGTCTACCCTGTCTCATTCTCAAAGTTTCTGTTATGATAGACCACTAGACCAGGAATTACAAGATAAAGTTGTCGTACCAGATTTTTATGAGTGCAAATGTACACTCAAATCTCGCGACAAGCTTTTATATAATATTAAAATTGTGTAATGACGTTATAAGTTCATAATAAAAGTTCTAAAGAAAAAGTTTATTTTATTCTTTTTAGTGTATTTAAATAAAAACTTGTTTTTAAAAAAGTTTTTTTATAAAATTTTTCAGAACAATTTTGAAGAACTTTTCTTAAATGAAAATATATTATGTAAATTCGTTAAATTATTTCAGACAATTAAATTCAACCATCAATCAAAATTTTCCTATAATGTATTTTTTGTTAAATTTATACGCAAAAGTTAGAAATTATTATACCTTAAAGAATATTACTAAGAACTTAAATGTAGCAAACAAAAACCGAAAGCTCCTAATTTAGAAACATTCGTAAATAACTATAAGTAATCAATGTACTTATTTCATTTTGCTGTTATTTCTAGAAATAAATTAATTAATTTGTTTTTTAAATGTTTTTCTTTGAGAATGCATATTTATTTAAAGTCAACAATTTAAAAAACGTGTATCTAAATTATGTTCTAGCACAAGTCGAATAATTTTTACGTCACGTGTAAAATTTTTTTGAATACATCTCTGGGCTGACTGGCGCTTACGCGGCTCTTGGTTTTGGCGAGAGAGCTCGCCGCTCCAGTGTTCCCCCTCTTTCGAATCGCAAATCCGAGCGTAAAAAGATCAAAGCGGCACGCTACACTGTCCGAGCTGAAAATAATAAAGTTCCCGCCATAGAAATAATTAAAAAAAAACTCTCCGAGCTTAAAAAAACCCTGTTCAGAAAGCACATTACGGCGAAGGTTTAAAAAACTGGGAATTAGATTTAAAATTATATACATATTAATAATTTAAAAATTATTAATAAGCGTGCTGCAATGATGGAAAGCCATAGAATAATAATGTGGCGAATTGAATACCTTGAAAAAATATACAACTTTAGAAATGAAGAAATGCAGATATATTATTTACAATATATGTTCCAGGTTAGTTATTGGCATTTAAATGTAGATTTTTAAATTAATAATTTAAATCTTAATTACTTAAATTTCTAATTTCTTAAATAAATAAAGTCGAATTAGGTCTTATCTTACAGTGCTTCAGATGGAACGGAGCGTCCGCGACGGACCGTCCGCGACTTCGAGCAAGTACCATGAGCTTATATGAACAATTTCACCTGGATCGCGTATGCTCCGTCCGGATGAGCTATCTTGAAAAAACATCCTTGCGGACGCTCTGCGCGTACGGTCCGCTCCATCTGAAAGCGCTGTTACTCTATTTAAACATTAGATATACAAACCACATACAAAATATATTATTGAATAAAATAATTAAAGACTCAAAAAAGACGGCACTGGCAAAAGGCTCAACATACAACACACAACAAAAATGTAAACAGTCCGAATATAATTTAAATTTATCATGAATTCCTTTAATTTATCTTGCTTGTTTTTTTACCTATTTTGAAATTAAACAAACATATACAAGGTGTTTCAAAAAACATGTTCCATCTCTCGTGGGGAAGTTCCTCACGTAAAAATAAGATTTATTTTTTATATCAACTAATCCAATTCTGCTTTGAATTGTAGCTACAGGGTTCCCAGTCGTCCTCTATTCCAGAAACAGTCCTCTTTTTGATCTGATTGTCCTCTTTTCTCTTACGTATTGAAAACTTTGTTGTATACCAACTTCAAAATCTAAAAAATATTCGTTCATTAATGCTTTAAAGAATTAGCATCTGTAGCTTTATGTAATTTTATGCTTACTTACTGTTAGTTTATGTCTTGAAAAAAAGTTATTTATATTGTTTATTTTAATAAGTTTGAGTATAAATATTTTTGTTTGTTTTAAATATTTATCGCATACCGTTTATATAACTTTTGGTAAATTCCTCGACATATGAGCGACGTTATCAACAGCTGCCTATTGCCTCTTTTTTATCCTCTCGCCCCTATTTTTTATTTTCAAAGTTGCCAACCCTAGGTTAAAGGGGTTTTATCATCATTTTCCAAGTGCTTTTAGTAATTTGAGATCGTTTGATGACTGATTTAGTTCTGATCCTGGTAGTTTTTTGTAGCAACACAGTTACCACCATCGTCGATTTTTTTTCGTTAAATGCAATAAGCAATAATACCCTGATTATATTCTGGCCTTATCTCTTTATTATTTTTGCTACAAGCGATCTTAATTTTATAACATATATGTGTCATTTATTTAATTGTTATTAGGCCTTTTACCAATTGTATTATGTGTGGAATCCACTGATATGCGTTTTAACTTGTTTGTTAATTTGATTGATGCAAATAAATTTTGCAGAAACGTCGACAAATTTAAAACAAAGGACTTCCACGTTGATTTTTTTTCGATCCCTAATTCAATTAAAAACACAGTATACTTAAATTTATTAATTAATTTTTAAAATATTAGTGGTATCGAATAATACTTTAATATATTTATCAATATATTAAAAGTATCGATACTTTATATTCAATACAACCGATACCAAAATATCGATACTGCCTCAGTATCGCATAGCCCTATGAAGAATTTTGTGGGTTCGCCAAAGGCTCCACTGAAAATGGATAGCCGCGAGACAACGCCGTTCGACTGGGCAGGGACTCTGCTCGAGGCTAAATCGCTCGGCTCGAGGTATAAAGCCGCGTATAAATATACCGAGGCAAGTACGAGACAAACCCGAAACGAGTATGAAACGAGGCTATAGCAAATTCTTTCCAAAAGGCGTACTAATATGCCGAGACGAGGACGAGGCGAGTCAACCTCAAGCGGAATTCGTCATATTATAGCCTCGAGCCGAGCGATTTAGCCTCGAGCAGAGTCCCTGCCCAGTCGAACGGCGTTGTCTCGCGGCTATCCATTTTCAGTGGAGCCTTTGGCGAACCCACAAAATTCTTCATAGGGCTGTGCGATACTGAGGCAGTATCGATATTTTGGTATCGGTTGTATTGAATATAAAGTATCGATACTTTAAAATATTGATAAATATATTAAAGTATTATTCGATACCATTCAATATTTTAAAAAATTAATTAATAAATTTAAGTATAATGTGTTTTTTAATTGGATTAGGATCGAAAAAAATCAACAGAAGTCCTTTGTTTTAAATTTGTCGACGTTTCGCAAAATTTATTTGCATCTTCAGGACACTACAAAGTTAAGAGAGCAAAATACAATCAAAAAATTTTAAAAATTTAACAAACAACTTAAAACACATATCAGTGGAATTCCACACATACACAATTGGTAAAACTACCCTAATGTTAACAATTAAATAAAATATATGTATATGTTATAAACTTAAGATCGCTTGTAAATAAAAATAATAAGGGATAGGGCCAGAATATAATCAGGATATTTTCTTATTCGCATTTAACGAAAAAAATCGACGATGGTGGCACTGTTTTATACAAAAAACTACCCGGATCAGAACTAAATCAGTCATAAACGATCTCAAATTACTAAAAGCACTTGGAAGAAAATGATAAAACACTTAACCTAGGGTTGGCAACTTTGAAAATAAAAAATAGGGGCGAGAGGATAAAAAAGGCACAGGCGAAACATTTTTGAAACGTCGCTCAAATGTCGAGAATTTACCAAAAAGTTATATAAACGGTACCTATGCGATAAATATTTAAAATACACAAAAATATTTATACTCAAAACTTATTAAAATAAAGCAAACCATTGTCAACAAAACTTTTTTTCAAGACATAAACTAACAGTAAGTAAACATAAAATTACATAAAAGACACAGATTAGCAATTCTTTAAAGCATTGTGGCGATAAACGAATATTATTTATATTTTGAAGTTGGTATGTAACAAAGTTTTCAATACGTGAGAGAAAAGAGGACAATCAGATCGTGGGCGCCGGACAGGGGGGGCAAGAGGGGGCATTTGCCCCCCCCCTGGATCACTGAAACAGTAAAAATAAAAGCTATCTTTTTACATCCATCTGTAAAAAAATAATCATTATTACGAAATTTTGGTAATTATTGGGAAAACTGGAAATCGTCAGATTTTCACCAAAATTGGTATACACCCTATTTTGAGGTCGTAGATTACGAATCTGAAGGCCGAATTACGAATCTTTTTCTTGGCGGTCTCTTACCGTTTTTCAGAAAAGCGGAAAATTATTTCAACATCGAATTTTTCTTAATTTCTCATATTTTTTAAGGTTTTCTAGCACATATTTTGTTAGGTATTCAATAAACAATGATGTTATTGCTATTTTCTGTTACTTTTTAACCAATTCTATGCATAATAGAGGAAACTTTGCTAAAATAAATTTGTAAACAATCTGAAAATGTTGGGTTATGTGTTTCTGGCATTTAAAGCAACGTTGCCAATGCTAAACCTAAATTTAGCGTGATTTTTTCGCTCATTCTGGGATTACGAAAGGCGGTCGCCAGAAGAACGGCTCCTTCCCATAATTGCTATTTTACCAACGAGAACTGACTATTTATAATTCAGAAGTTGCACGAAAGAGATTTGATTGCATTGCTTACATCTTTCATGTGGAGGGTGTTAATCTTTTGTTGTTATATTATATCAAAAAAGATTAACCCCCTCCCAAAGAAGTTGTAAGCAATGCAAGCAAATCTCTTTCGTGTAACTTCGTGGTTATAAATAGTCTTTATATACTTTCTTTTGTGGAGGGGTTAATCTTTTTTTGATATAATATAACAACAAAAGATTAACACCCTCCGCATGGAAGTTGTAACCAATGCAATCAAAACTCTTCCAAGCGTAAATTTGTGGATATAGGTAGGTAGGTATATTTAATTATTTGTCGATCTCATAATAGGAAATTTATTTAAAATCCCTAATCACCCGAAAAATAGAAGATATGGCAACGTTGTAAATTTTCAAATTTCTAGATTAGGTTTAGAATATATTTGTCTCTCTCATAACATAGGAGAGAGAAAGAAGGATATATCAAATGTCAAACTTCCATCTGGTCTCAATTTTCTTTGTTGTTTTGTTAAGAAAAGTGTTTTTCAGTAAAATTTTGGACATTTTTCTATCCCCAATCAAGTGCAGCTTTTAGATAAACTATAATATAACGGAAATATAGTGAAATGATTACTTTATAGGGCCGAAATAAAGAAAAATTCAATGTTGAAATAATTTTCCGTTTTTCTGAAAAACGGTAAGAGACCGCCAAGAAAAAAGTTCAGATTCGTAATCTACGACCTCAAAATAGTGTGTATACCAATTTTGGTGAAAATCGGACGATTTCCAGTTTTCCCAATAATTACCGAAATTTTTAGGTGTTACCTGTAAAATAATAAAAAATGTGTTTCAATTTTTTATTCATTTTTACCTTGCCCCCCTAAACTTCATTCTTCCGGCGCCCATGAATCAGATCAAAAAGAGGACTGTTTCTGGAATAGAGGACGGTTGGGAACCCTATTTTTAACCCCCCCTGTAGCTACGAATCAAAGCAGAATTGGATTGGTTGATATAAAAATAAATCTTATTTTTACGTGAGGAACTTCCCCACGAGAGATGGAACATGTTTTTGAAACACCCTGTATATGTTTGTTTTAATTTCAAAATAGGTAAAAAACAAGCTAGATAAATTAAAGGAATTCATGATAAATTTAAATTATATTTGACTGTTTACATTAAAAAAACTGGAGAACGCCGACTGAGATACCTGGAGATAACGGCACGGCAGCGGCGGCGGCGGAGCCTTCTGCCAGTACCGTTTTTTTTTGAGTCTTTAATTATTTTATTCAATAATATATTTTGTATGTGGTTTGTATATCTATAAAAATTTTAAATAGAGCAACAGCGCTTTCAGATGGAGCGGACCGTACGCGCAGAGCATCCGCACGGATGTTTTTTTCAAGATTGCTCATCCGGACGGAGCATACGCGAGCCAGGTGAAATTGTTCATATAAGCTCATGGTACTTGCTCGAAGTCGCGGACGCTCCGTTCCATCTGAAAGCGCTGTAAGATAAGACCTAATTCGACTTTATTTATTTAAAAAATTTGAAATTTAAGTAATTAAGATTTAAATTATTAATTTAAATCTACATTTAAATGCCAATAACTAACCTGAAACATATATTGTAAATAATATATCTGCATTTCTTCATTTCTAAAGTTGTATATTTTTTCAAGGTATTCAATTCGCCACATTATTATTCTATGGCTTTCCATCATTGCAGCACGCTTATTAATAATTTTTAAATTATTAATATATATATAATTTTAAATCTAATTCCCAGTTTTTTAAACCTTCGCCGTAATGTGCTTTCTGAACAGGGATTTTTTTAAAATCGGAGAGTTTTTTTTAAATTATTTGTATGGCGGGAACTTTATTATTTTCATATTTGCCATAAATTAAGTTTCTTAGTAGTCTGGATAGTTCAAATTTCTGAATTTTTCTATATCGAATCGTTCCTTTCTTTGTCGATTCCCTTTATTTATGAGAGTACCGTAAGGAACTTCTGACAGCATGGCCACCTTTTTCAACACACTCGATTTGCCTCTCTTATCTTCTATGCATCCTATATGTAAAGAAGCTTGTTTTACATCTTTAATTCCGTTCAGCAGAAATAGCGCATAATTTACGTTTGAGCCGTTAATAACTCGACGAAAAGTTCATTACGTTTATTCATTTTCTCATAAAATTTTCATGTTTTTATAAAAGAAATCACTAATAAATCTTTGTATATGAGATTTACCTACTTTGGCTAACTTACCTATACTATTTTAGAGAAGACAAAATTGCATCTTTCTAGTTAGGATGCATTATTAACATTATTACAAATAAAGGAAAGAATATTTATTTTTATATAAAAATGGGATGTGGAATTGTTCCGCGAAGCCGCGGTGTATACGCCACTGGTTAAATAGACGCTCCAATCCTTTTTATGGTTCGCCAAAGGCTCCGGAGAAAACGGAGACAACGCCGTCCGGCTGGGCAGAGGCTCGGCTCGAAGCTCAGACCCCGTCCCAATATGACGAGTCAACCTCAAATCCGCTTGAGGTTGACTCGTCTCGGGTGTCTCTCGCACTCGTCTCGACATATTTATACGCAGCTTAATATTGTTGCGAAACCAGTCCCGCTTTAATATGACCTAGAAGAGCCTAGAAATTCGAGAACACAGCGGCTAAGAATTTTCCAGCACCGCCCAGAGCGTTCGAGAGTCCGTCGCACGCCTATATATATACCGACACCGGTGCGCAAGAGACAGACGATAAGAAACTACAGTGTGCTACGGTCGAGGCTTCTTGTTTTTGCTCTAAATAAATACGGTAGATAAACAAGTTTTTAAATATAGTTATAAATAGTTCTTTAAGTCTTTTATCGTTATTGTTTTTGTTAATTAGTGTTAAATAAATAGTGTTTAAATAAATTGTGACTTTCTATCCACACGGAACCGACGGAAAACGTAACAATTGGTGTCAAGTGTGGCGTGTGTGATAGACTAGAAAAAAATAAATAAGACTGACAATGACTTCGAAAAAATTGTTGAAAGACTTGAAAGTGTCCGAACTGAAATGCATATTGGAAGAGAGAGAGAGTGCGAGACAGATGGAAAGGAAAACATTTTGCAAGCTAGACTGAGAGACGTTTTGGTGGAGGAAGGTGAGGATCCTGACACATTTTACTTCGAGCTGGAAGGCGACCTTGACTCGTCATTGAAAAATTTACAAGACAATTTAAACGACAATTTGAATAGTTTAAATAGTAAAATAATTGACTTGGAAGTTAATTTAGAAGATAAAATCAGTGATAAAATGACGGAAAATTCCCAAAAATTAGAACATAAAATTAATATTTTAGAAGATAAGTTTGCAGAAAATTCCAAAGACATACAGGCCAGCTTTAATAATAAAATACTTAATTTAGAAGAAAAGATAACAGAAATCCAGGAATCTTCCAGTGAATTAGAAGAAAAGATTGTAGAGAATTCAACGGAGCTACAAGACAAAATAACACAAATTGAGGACGATGTAAACAGAAAGATAGAAATATTAAAGGAAAAAATAGCGAAGGCGACTGCACCAAAACATCAAGAATCGTCGGAAGACCCGACACTCGTCGAAAATAAGTATACATCAAAGTCAGTTATTAAGCCTCCACAGTTTGACGGAAAAACCGCTTGGGCCAATTATTTTTGCCAGTTTGAGGCCGCTGCGAGAGCGAACGGATGGACAATTGCTGAAAAGGCTACCGCTTTGACTGTCGCACTTCGAGGAGATGCGACTGACATCCTGCAGACACTGTCACCATCGGAACAGGGAGATTATCAGCAATTGGTACGACATTTAGAAATGAGGTACGGCCAAGCTCATTTGGAACATGTCTATCATTCCCAGCTAAAAAATCGCATTCAAAAGTCAAATGAGCCTCTGCAGGAGTTTGAAGCCGACGTAGCCCGCCTCGTTCGCCTTGCGTATCCCGCTACGCCCGAGAATGTTATGGAGCGGTTGGCAGTACAAGCATTCTCCGACGGCTTACGTGACAACGAGACAAGACAAGCACTTCTCCTAGCCCACCGAACGCACTTGGTGGATGCTTTAGCACGTGCCCTAGAATTTGAAGCCGCGAAACAAGTTTTCGGTCTTTAGGAAGAGTACGGGCCATCGACGAATGTTCCGACGAATCCGTGGAAGGGATTGTTCGGAAGGTAATGGAACAGTACATGGGCAAGAAGGGACCGATTCATTGCTGGAACTGCGGACAGGTAGGACACGTGCGAAGCCGTTGTAAGGAGAAGAACGAAGAACCGGCTTCGTCGAGGTCGGAAAACTACTAAGGGTCGAAATGAAGGGGCACACGTCGACCTGTACCCAACATGCCCCAACGAAAACTGCTCAAGTCGCGTCGCTACAACACAAATTCAACAGCATTTTTGTGGATGGTTTTGTTGATGGAGAGTTCCGGACCATGCTGTTGGATACAGGTGCGACGAAAACTATCATCAGGCCGGACATTCTTAAAACATTGAAGAAGGTTAAAACAACACAATGGCGACTACGTACTGCTACGGGAAGCTCCGCCGCTGTCCATGGAGAAGTAAACCTTAATTTTGTTATCGGGAGCACCAGTTTTGAACATCCAGTGTTAGTAGCAGATATTGAAGATGAACTTATTCTCGGAATGGACATCATGACCACTAGAGGTTTTGAACTAAACTTCAAACAGGGAATTTTGAAAATAAATGAAGAAGAAGTGGTTCTACATCGAAAATGTGAGGAGACGCTTCGCGTGGTTGTAGCAGAAGATGTTTCGATCCCTGAGCGCTGTGAGATATTTTTGGATGGTTGCCTGGAAGGTAAAATGAATAATGGGAGTATTATTCTGTTGGAGCCAAGGAAACATGACTGCGAAATAGGACGAGGGGTCGCTGTTGGAAAAGCCCTGCTACGAGCGAAGAAGACTGTACCGTTAAGAGTAATGAACACGAATTATTATTCTATATCCTTGAAAAAGGGAACCCTGTTAGGGTACTGTTGTTCGGTCTCCTCAGTCATTCGAAGCGTGGAAGCCTCCAAAGTTTCGACTTCAAAAATTCCGGACAAAATGGTGAAGGAGTTAGTAAACGTTAAGGGATTATCTCCCGAAGATAGTAGAAAATTGAGAAACCTGATAATCAAGTATCAAGATGTGTTTGATAAAGGAGAAGCAGGACAGAGAGGTCGTACAAATTTAGTACAACATAAAATTGATACCGGAGATGCACGACCAATCAAACAAAAGCCGAGAAGGCTTCCGCTCGCCAAACGTGAAGAAGCTGACAAAATCCTTCGAGAAATGAAAGAAGAGGGTGTCATCGAACCATCTAACAGCCCGTGGACATCGCCGGTAGTACTAGTAAAGAAGAAAGATGGTACCACCAGGTTCTGTGTTGATTATCGGCAGCTTAATAATGTTACCAAGAAGGATAGTTATCCCCTGCCGAGGATAGACGATACTCTAGACACGCTGGCGGGGTCGACGATACCTTGGATCTGAAGAGTGGATATTGGCAAGTCGACATGGCGCCTAAAGACAGAGAGAAGACAGCGTTCTCGGTGGTTCTCCGGACTGTGGCAATTTACTGTCATGCCTTTTGGATTGTGCAACGCGCCAGCTACCTTTGAGAGACTAATGGAGTCTGTGTTAAAGGGACTATCCTGGACTACCTGTTTAGTGTACCTGGATGACATCATAGTGGTTGGGAAATCATTTGACGATCATCTGAAGAATTTGGAAGAAGTTTTCAAGCGACTAGGGAGCTCTGGTTTGAAACTTAGCCCCAAGAAATGTCATCTGTGTCAAGAAAAGGTACACTACTTGGGACATGTAGTCTCCTCCCAAGGAGTTGCGGTAGATCCACAGAAGACCAAGACAGTGGAAGAGTGGCCGATACCTAAAGATAAACATGAACTACGAAGCTTTTTGGGACTATGCACATACTATCGCCGCTAAGTACAGGGTTTCGCCACCGTCGCAAAACCATTGACCAGACTTACCGAAGGCGAGAGGCGTTTCTCTTGGGACTCAGATTCTGACGAGGCATTCCGAAAATTGAAGAAGGCCCTGACTAATGCGCCCATACATAGCTACCCTCTTGGCAACGGAAATTTTATATTAGATACCGATGCTAGCAATGTTGGATTAGGCGCTGTTCTGTCTCAAATCCAGGATGGTCAAGAAAAAGTAATTGGTTATTTTAGTAAGACCTTGTCAAAACCAGAAAGGAACTACTGTGTAACCAGACGAGAATTACTAGCAGTAGTTAAAGCAGTGGAACACTTCTACAAGTATCTCTATGGAAGAAAGTTCTTGTTAAGAACAGACCATGCTGCTTTGAAATGGCTGTTGCAGTTTAAGAATCCTGAGGGGCAGGTAGCTAGATGGATCGAACGATTACAAGAATTCGACTTTGACACAGAACATCGAGCTGGAGCAATCCATCGAAATGCCGACGCACTTTCCAGAAGCCCTTGCGCTAAGAACTGTAAGCATTGTTCCCGAGCAGAAGAGAAAGAAGCGAAACTCCTAAGAACAACTGTGGTTAATGATACTTGGCAACCAGAAGATCTTGCAAACGACCAAATCAGTGACCCAGAATTAGGCTTAGTGGTTAACTGGAAAAACGCGGACCTAAGACCAACGTGGGAGGAAGTTCTCAGATATTCGCCGAACGTGAAGTCGTACTGGGCCCAGTGGAATTCCTTGGTCATAGATAACGGATTACTTCGCCGTGTGATCGAGAGACCGGAGGGACAAGAAGAGAGAAGGCAGATCGTTATTCCAAAGAAGAGGGTCCCGGAAGTCTTGGAGGAAGTTCACAATGGAACCAGCGGTGGACATCTTGGTGTTACCAAGACACTTGGCAAGCTGCGTGAACGGTTCTATTGGATGAACTGCAAAGAAGATGTGAGGGCTTGGTGCAAGAAATGTGACGTTTGCGTCGCCATCAATGGGCCACAAAAGCGTGGTAAAGCCCCTATGCGCCAGTACAATGTAGGCAGTCCCTTCGAACGAATAGCGATCGACGTGGCTGGTCCTTTCCCAGAGACGAACGATGGCAACAAATACATTGTGGTAGTGATGGATTACTTTAGCAAATGGGTCGAGGCCTACGCGTTGCCCAATCAAGAAGCGTCCACCATTGCTGATGTCCTTGTTAAAGAATGGATCTGCAGGTTTGGTGTTCCCATGGAGCTTCATTCAGATCAGGGAAGACACTTCGAGTCCAATCTGTTCCAAGGCGTCTGTGAAGTCCTTAACATCCGCAAGACGCCGACGGCTCTACATCCACAATCCGATGGGATGGTTGAACGCATGAACAGAACTATCAACCGTTATCTGGCCAAAGTAGTCTCTGACCACCAAAGAGACTGGGACAAATTCCTTCACCTGTTCCTGTTGGCCTACCGTTTATCCGTCCAAGAATCTACAGGGCAAACTTCAGCCAGCATCGTTATGGGACGGGAAGTGCGCCTACCCTGTGATCTGAAGTTTGGTTGCCGACCGGGAGAAGAAGTCGCGAGAGAAGATTATGTCCACACACTACGTCAAAGGATGGACGACATCCATCAGCGAGTCCGCCTAAATATTCAAAGCGCTAGTGACCGAATGAAGGAACACTACGACATTCAAGCTGAACATGGAGGGTACCAACCAGGGAAGTTGGTGTGGCTATACAACCCGCAGAGACGTCGTGGGTTATCTCCGAAGCTACAGTCCTCGTGGGAAGGGCCATACGAAGTCATGGATAGAATTAATGACGTCGTATACCGTATTAGAAAATTGCCAAAAGGAAAACCCAGGATAGTCCATTTCAACCGTTTGAGCCCCTATGCAGCTTTGATCCCCCTGATTCGGAGATGTCCTTTGACGATTTCATGGCCCGATACAACAGCAGTGAGAAGGCTCGCCAAAGAAGAACTTTTTTGGTTACACCAACAAGTAGAAGGAAAAGTCTTTCCTATGTCTACAAAACAATTTTAAGTTAATAAATAAAATATTCATAGCATTAAAACAAAAATAAAAACAAAAGCACAAAAATTAAAATTTTGACACATCATATTATCTTAAACAGTTAAAAGTGAACAATGTATATTCTTTTAATTATGTAATAATATCCGTTCAATTATGTATTAAAATAAAATTAAAAAATATTAAAAGATATTAAAATATATTAAAAACTATTAAAGAATATTAAAAAATAAAACAACATGATTATTTATTTATTTATTTATGGACAATTAACTAAACTAAATTTTCAATAATGTGTATGATCCCCTCTTACTCTAACAACATCTCTCATACAATTTGACATAGATTCGATCAGATTTGATATTGTTTCTTGCGGGATGTTAAGCCACTCTTCCTCTACTGCAACGATGAGCTCGGGGCTAGAAGTTGGGGCTCTTCGTCTAGCACGAATTCTTCGTTTTAGCTCATCCCATAAATGTTCTATCGGGTTTAAGTCTGGACTGCATGCTGGCCATTCCATAACCCGAAAACCGACTTCTGAAATGTAATCGTGTACGATTCTTGATGAGTGTGCCCTCGCATTGTCAGGCATAAAAGTGAATTCGTTTCCAATGTAGTCGACGTAAGGTACCACATCAACTGCTAAAATCTCCTCAATATACCTAGCACCAGTTAAACCTCCTCTCCCGTGCCGACGGTCGCCCCAACGGATGAAAACTGGGTTGGTTCGCGCAATCATAGAAATTGCACTCCAGATCATGCAGGAACCACCTCCATAAGCAATACGCTCCTCAATGCAGCATTCTGCGAATCGCTCACCTGGCCTCCGGTACACTTTTCTTCTTTGGTCACTACTATAGAGGCATATCCTGGTCTCATCTGAGAATAAAACAGATTCCCATTGTTCTAGTGTCCAATTCAGATGTTCCCGTGCAAAACGCAGGCGTGCTTGACGATGAGCTGGAGTAAGTTTTGGATCAATTGCAGGTGTTTTGGGGATCATGTTACTTTCCTTCAATCTTCGTCTTACTATCCACTGACTAATAGTCACTCCTCGTGTTTCACGGAGCTGTTGTTGCACCTGAATATCATTAAGACGCCGATTTCTTAACATTGTTGACACAATAATCACGATCTGTTGTATATCTCTTTCTACGAGTTCCAGGTCGCCTACGAAAGGATCGAGTCTCCTCATATCGTTTACGCACTCTTCTAACCGCTCCGCGTGTCATATGTAGTTGCCGAGCTACAGCTCTCTGTTTAACTACATTTTCGATTAAAGCGATTACTTGAGCGGCTTTTTCCGGTGATGTATGCATTAAATTGAAACACTAATCAAAGAATGAAACACAACTAATCAAAGAATAAAAGAACAATGTGAAAATTTCGATTACAAATATAGTAATTGCAACATTTGACAAGTTTGTTATTCTTATTGTCGCCACAACACAAATACCTTTCATTTGTTTACCTGTTGCTACGCATATAAACGATAAGCACTCTGGATAAATTTAGACTCACATTAAAGCATGTTAAATTGTCTTTGAAACAGCTCATATTTTTTACTTGCTCTGATAAATAGATTCTAAAAGATACAGTTAAAACCAAAAGTTCACAGTGGGCCGATTTCTATGCACGTAAGTTTATAAGTGCTACATATTTTAGTGATAGAAAACTGTCGATAGATTTACCAGGGACGTGCATATAGGTTATCACTGGAATATTTTTCTAAAAAACTACTACTGAGTTTTTTCCTCTAATTAGCACAATTTTGTAGGACGTTTAATGCAGGTACCGGTTAAATGTTGTCTCTTGATATTTTGTCAATTTCGAAATTCTTGATGAGATAACCGCAATTTTATTAATCTGCAGTAATCGAAGTCTAATAGAAACCTTTAAATTTTTTTAATGTCTATAACTGGGCCTAAATGTTAAATAAGTACTCACTGATTCCTTATCAAAAAATATGAAAAAAAGTTCCTATGCACATTTAAAAATCACCCGGTGTAGGTAATCGTGCACTTGTCTTGCAGCTCGCGCTTAGGATTATCACCATCGTCTGTCTAATTTCTCAATTACAAAAATTATATTAGCATTTTTTATTTTTTAATAAAACTTTAAAGGAATATTTTTGGGCGTGATCGACATCGATCGAATTTTTTTTTCCAAAGTTGTACACCCCTAAAGTTTTGTACTACACGCCGCCACTGGTCCAGACTACGAATATTTTGGAACATTGTAAGTCCTATAACTTTTTAAATGATCTATTTTTTTATTAAACAGACAATACATACCTACTTCTACAAAGAAAAAATATATTCCATGTTATCAAAGAATATTGAAAGTTAATTATTTTTATACAATTTATTATTTGTGACTTTATTATTTGTCTTTATTTTTTTAGATTGTGTAGCTTTGATAAAAACAATGCATTAAGTCA
The DNA here is from genome assembly GCF_002938485.1 of Sitophilus oryzae. Lineage (NCBI taxonomy): Eukaryota > Metazoa > Arthropoda > Insecta > Coleoptera > Curculionidae > Sitophilus > Sitophilus oryzae. The sequence goes on from NW_022147171.1 coordinate 1,712,905, forward strand.
CTCTCCACTTATTCTTATTATATTTTAAATCTCAAATCCCTGTATATAATCATTCCTGTTTCAGGTAACTGCAACAAATCAATGAAGTTTATGTGAAAAGAAATAAACGGACTTAATATTATTTTTTCTTATATCAAACTAATTCAATCTATGCCTTGAATGGCATTCAATCAAGTTAAATCCAATTAATTTGTTCTAATCTAATAACATTCTCTTATTCAGTTTTTCTACTTTAAATAATTACTGACCGGGGGCGGAAGAGATTGACACATTTCTAATATACAGGGTGTTTCAAAAAACATGTGTCATCTCTCGTGGGTTTGGGGGATTTCTCACATAGAAATAAGATTTATTTAATATATCAACATCAACCCCGGGCGGCGACCTTTCAAGTACCTGTAAGGCCACAAAAAATTGTTATAAAGCCGGCGGGGCGCCGGCGGACTGATTCTGTAGGGGCGGCAAACCTCTCCCCTAGTGGCTCTCCACCCCGGGCGACCCTAACCCACACTACGCCACTGTTAAGACATTAACCCCCAGTAGCTACGAAACAAAGCAGAATCGGACCTATGTTGATATAAAAAATAAAACTGACTTTTTTCTACGGAGGTATGGAACATTATTTTTCGGCAAAAAGTCAGAGACGTACTTCTAAATCGAAGTTCTTTTACATTAAAAACTTTTAATAAGTACTGAGCTAATAATCAGTAAATCGAACTCAAAAAAACGCGTTTGAGAGACCGGATGAATCGGCTGTTGAACGGTTCAATTAACTTAATTACATTTATGACCTGTAAACAGTACCAAATCCATGACTTCCTTTCTTCTCAACCGACTTTTTTTATTTGCGGCGATTATATTTTGTAATAGCGCGGGAACGGAGACGGATAAACACGAGCGAACGGAGAAGATGCCAAATCTATAGCATAATTACCAAGAGTTGGTGGTAAAAAAGAAGCCAATGGAACATTTTAAATTGGTCGGCCTACTATACTTATCCAACCAGCCGGAATATTGAAAAGATTTTATTAACGCTTCTAGAACCATGTGGGTGGTTTCTGCGAGACCATTCGTAAAATATTTTAGAAGATATAACATCATATTGGCTTCCGCGGCTCAGGGCAAAGTAGGATTCTGGTGATTCCCAGCCCCGATATGATCACATTATATATTTAAATAAAAAACTTACTTCTAAGGTTAGCAAACCATCTCCGGAGTATATTTATCTAGTAGTATAACTAGTATTATATCATATTAATCCAGCAGTACGGGTGGCCAACCAGGGGCGGATACAGAAATTTATTTTAGGGGGGGGGGCAAATAAAAACTAATGTAGTATATGCTTTTTAGTGCCTCATTTTTAACCCAAAAGCCTAATATTTAACCCAATTTACAGATTTTTGGGGGCCCGGGCTCCATGGGCCCGGGCTCCTTGGGCCCCCTTCTGTATCCGCCACTGTGGCCAACTGAGAATGGACGCCAGCTGTATCTCAGAAACTACTTATCGTATAACTTAGAGAAAAACATTCTTATAAATAAATCGACCAAGAGAAAACCAATTTACCTCTTTTTGTTTCCTAGCCGACTACTATAATTTTTAGACCTTATAATTATAGGCGACAGCCTAATATTATTTATTTTCTAAATATCTCCCGTTAGAGAGAAGACAGAAAGTTGCGGTTTGCGCTAATATTTTGGAAATTTTGTGCTCTATTAACTGTGAGAAGAGAAATACAGCCTCCTATTTAATTTTTTATGCAAAAGCGCAATATCTGTTATGATGTCAAACAGCGCCCTCTAGCTACCACGAAAAAAATTATGGAAACAAAAATTATACTGGAGATCATTAAGGAAGAAAAGCTCTTTTAAACGAGCCCTAGTTTGTTTAAATCGGCTAACCTAAACCAGAGTTATACTTATTTTAATAAAATCATAATAATAATCATTTAAAAAAATAAATTTTATGAGATAGAGCAAAATACTCTATATCATAAAAATTACAAATTTCTCGATAATTACAATAGTAATATTTTAAATACCTGTTCACCTGCATATTTTTGAGAAACTTGTTTTCTGATTGGCTATCAAAGAAACGCCCCCTAGCGGACATTTTTCGAGCTTAAAAATAATTTCCAGCGATTTGTCTTGGTCGATTTACTTATTGGAATTTGTTTCCCAAAGTTATACGATAAGTAGTTTCTGAGATGCAGCCGGCGTCCATTCTTAGTTGGCCACCCGGTACATCTCATGCTACATTTATTTGTTTACAAGATCTTTACACGCCTTCTACCACTACACAAATAGCTAGGAAGTTATTTACAAGTTTGTGAATAAGACGCTTGTCATAAGCACCATTTGATTTCTGTTGAGAACAACGATGATAAGTTATTATTTCGCTAACGTAACTTAAGCCATACCAAACACACCATTGTGTTTGGGTATGACATGTAAGAGGTAAGAGTGTAAGAGTAAGAAGAAGAACAACATAAAAAAATTAAGGGATGTAATGCTAGATCACTTTTTCGCAATTGATAATGTCTAGTTTTATATATGTGGATACCCTGGATAACCTTTAATTATAAAAGTGAACTAAATGAACAAGCACAACCATGGTCGGACTGGGCCAGAGGGGCCCGAGAGGCATTATGAGGAGGGACCCGAGTGGATTTCTTTCCGTATTTCTTCGCCTTACGTTTTGGTCAATTTTTCCCTAGTTACTTGTTGTTAGTGTTTGAAATCAGGAAACTACCCATAATGCAATGCAAACTAAAATCCAATGCAAATGTAAATATTGCTAATCTAAAAAAAACTTTGGGTATACCTCGGAATATTACCGTCACTTTTTTCTGTTTCATATCTATTTAATAATAAATAATGAACTATATTACATATAGGTCCTAACACAGTGGGGGGGACGCATGAAGGTGAAGGCTGGTGCCCGGCTGGCAATCGTCACCATGACTATATGATCAGTCCGACCCTGAGCTCGACAGGCAATAAAATAACCCTAGCTTGGGTTGCTTGGTGAACTCACATCATTAAAGCATAAGCAAGTACAGTAAAATATCTAGTCCTTGTAAGTCATATTTCAGGTCAATCATTTGATAGAAAAGTCCCATACAAGGGAACATTGTCTATAACTCTGTAATAAAAAAAAAACGGGTTACTATGACTGCCACATTAAATATGTTTAACTTTTCTAAATTTTCATAACAGTACAGGGTGACATTTTCGTGTGTTTTGCAGGGTTTCTCATTTATGAGTAGAGGCTGTAGAGCTACAAAGATGTGATTTACACTTTACGATGCTACTTTTTTATAGAACTAAAGATGCCACACACAGATTTATCGAAAATTAAAATATTACATTTTCCCGACCCCCTTCGTATCTCGATTATCTTATAACTTATATTTTATAACTAATTAAAAAAGTAGACACTAATTTCCATAGAGTTTTTTACGTATTATTCTTGAAATATGAACCAAACATTTTTTTTTAAATGAGATACCTTGTATATTATATTTTTATTTTGTTGGCCTTGTTAAGAGTTTTCTAAAAAATATGACACTCGTATTAGTCGTATACTCAATACATATTTGCATAAACAAGGTAAAAAATTAGATTTTCGAATTTTTAACATGCCTGCTTGAAATAATAAATAATGAAATAATCGAATAAAATGTTGGACGTCAAATTTTGGTTATTGGCTATTCCACGTTAGTTTAGTCCCCTGTGTAGAACTCTGATTGACAGCGTGTTATCTAAAAGCTGCAAAAGTTTATTTTCAGTGGAATTTATATTAAGATAACACGATGGAAAGCATTTGATCGAATTAAATAAAATAAAAAAATAATACCCTTTTAAACTAGGTTTATTTACGTTAAAAAGTTAAAAAATGAATTTATTTACCTTGTTTATGAAAATAAGTAGATATAGGATATATGTACTATATTTTTAGAAAACACATGACAAAGCAAATAAAATATTAATTTCATATTAAAAAAACTTGTTAATCCGCAAATTTTCTTATTAAAAATTACTTAAGGTATTATCAGACACAGCTACTTTTGTTGCGAAAAGTTGCATACAGTGTTCATACACCAGCAGAAAGTAGCCCAAAACCTCACAGTTTTTATGCAGCAGCTGCCTAAAAAAGTTGCAGGTCGACACTACATGCTTTTCATATGTTCACATCAAAGCGCTACTTTTGCAACATATTTTGGTAGCCATAGCCTTGGAGGGGCAACATTCAACAGTACACCACGCACAGCTCAAGATATCGTGTGTGTACTTTTTGGGAGACAGTTGCGTTTTTTTTAAATGGATGACGAGACAGTGTTAGCAGCGGCATATTTATATGTGACTTTGGCGGCGCTGCGAAACAAAAAAAAACAAGAGTGTGGGTCAGGAAATGGATAAGAAAGCGCGTTGGGTGCATTCAATAATTTACTTACTGAATTGCATGCTCAAGACGAGTGGCACTTTAAATATTTTCTGCGTTTGGAAAAAGTGGATTTTAGAGAGACTCGAATGAGACAAGCTATTACACCAAAGGAACGCCTTATTATAACTTTACGATATTTGGCTACAGGTAAGTTTTAACTTGTTTGTTTTAAATGCAGATATTAATTGTGAAAATAATTTTCAGGTGATAGCTATAGGTCACTTATGTATCTTTTTTAAACTGTTAACTGAAAAAAAGTGTATACATTTCGAGCATACCAACAGAATACTGCACCGATGTCCGCAGTAAATATTTCAACTGATTAGTAATATTTTCCTGCACTTGCAACCTTCCTCAACAACTGTTCACACACAGCTATTTCTTAAACTGCGCGCAACAAAAAAGTAGCCTACGCAACCAAGCTGCAATCGCAACGTTGCAGGTTGCCTAGGTATTTAGACTTGCAGTAGATCAAGTTGCGCAGTTTTTTAATGTGCTGCTCAACAAAAGTAGCTATGTCTGATACTACCTTTCAGCCGGCCTCACACGATATGGCAAACACCTTCCAACGTTCGACACATGGACATTTGCCACATCCTGTAGGAGATACACTTGTCATTTGCAATATTGTCTAAACTTGTGCCAAAAATTGGTTGGTTTCAACGTTGGATGCATCGTATAAGTAGGTTATCGAAACTGTTACCAGTATTTTTGTTTTTTATGTTTTCGATTCGCACTTTTCGTCAGGAGACCCAAAAAACGAACCCTTGATGACTCACGCTCTTCAATAAGGTGGTTGAACGAAACAGAAAAAATTCCTGGGGTGCAACTTTGTTCAAGTTAGCAACCGATCGTTTAGAAGCGATGTAGAAACCAGATCGATACTATGTTCATTGCAAAACTAGTGTCGCTCAAATGCTGCGAAATATGGTATCACTATCACACTCTTGCACACGTGTCTCGACTGTCGCCTCACCACAAAGCAAGAAATCAGAATATCGCTACGAATCGATGTTGCTACTGAACATAGTGCATCAAGCTACAAATTACTTTGCTATCGCTTTAAAACATGAACAAAGTTGCACCCCTGGCCTGGACATGTCTATAATGTGGCGGATCAGTTACCGGGAAGGCAGGGGGCGAAGAGACGTAGCAGACGAAGTACCGGCGTGGCGCTGTTTTGGGAAGCTAGTCTGAACGTGGTTCCCACGCTTCTGTGATGGCATGCGCGGCGAGGCGCGGGGCGAGAGGAGCGAAGGCCGAGATGCTACCGCGTGCGACCGGCACCTGCCTACGGAACACGTGCTGACACTGTTAGATAGGCGGAGCTACGGATTGCTGGCCAGAGATGGATTAAGCCAAATTAAATATAATCTAATTTTTTATTAAAATTATATTTTACCGAGTTATTATCAGTTATACATACATACTAGAGGAAAGTAAGCAAATATGGAATACCTATATCGACCCCAGAAACACGATTATGAGTTTTTTTTCACAAACAAAAAATTTTGAAAATTTTTAATTTTTTGAAAAAAAAAATTGGAAATGTTGTTACCTAGTTTTAAGTTTAAGAGTTTTAAAAAACACAATTTCTTGTTAATGTGGCAACATAGGCAGTATATTAATTTTACAAGAAAGAAAACCCAAAAAAGATCCAGTGATTCTCAAAATTTAAGCAAACATTTTTTTTTTGGTAATTTTCAAAGTAAAATAAATAATTCGGTTATTTTGGATTTATATCATAAACGGCAAAGAGAAAATATGTTTCTTTTGTCGAGAACCAGGGGCGGATATATGAATTTGTTCTACGGGAGGTCCAAATAAAAAATAATATAGAATACCTATGCTTTTTAGGGCGCCATTTTTAACCCAAGAACCTAATATTTAACCCAATTTATATACTCTAGGGGTGGGGCCCGGGCCCCAAAGGCCACCCCTCTGTGTCCACCACTGTCGAGAACTACCAGCCCTGATAATAATATAATATGTGATAATAATTTAAGTGTATTAAAAAAAATATTTTAAATCAAAAACTTTTATTCTTAGTTATTATCAGTCAAACTTAATAACTGTTTTCTATTATACCTATATAGTAATTTAAAGTACTTATTATGGAATAGGTACCCAAGTGTAGACTCCGGGACTAGTATAAAACTATAAATAATAATTAGTTTTTATCAAAGGAACAGGAACTTTGGCCAAATTTAATAAGTAACTTAAGTTACTTGTAAAAATCACAAAATCACATGTTGAACTTTGCACATGCGCAATCAACATATGTCCAGAACCCGCACATGAAGCATTGGATCCATGTCTCTCCTCGAGTATGTTGAGAAAATAGAACGTTTCAGAATATACACTCTTGCACTCTTCATTGTCTGAATCCATAGAACTTCTCCTAATTCATATTTAAACCCTACTGAATATATGTGCGACACTAAACCCAATTTAAAGTAATCAAAACGTATATCCAATTTTTCACTAAACACATTCAGAAACGAAAAAACCACTGAAACACTCAAACAAACATGTGATCAATGCATGGTCAATATTATTTGCAATGATGTATCAAAAAATGTTTATTTTCTGAATACCTTAAAAAATCTTCTCATAGCGCTCAAGGACTGACGAGGCAAAACCTGCACGTGAGTATAATGATGGAAAGAGATTAAAGAAAAACCTAACTAAATTATACTGCTAATGCAATAAAAGCTCAGTAGTTTTAGGAATTAGTTTAGTTTACACTTGATAACGGTCAGTGATGCTTCTGACCGAAACGTTGTGTTAATCAAAATCAATAAAGACAAGGGAAGTTCCAAACCCTTTTATTTTCAACATAGTGTTTATTGTGATCATCAAAAATAATCAGTTTACAAAGTGATTTGACGACTGTGACGAAGTCTAGCATTAATGCTGTTCTACTTACCATATACCTATCGAATCAGAGTAAAAACAAGTAATTAATGTAATATGGTTAAGGGTAAGAATATATTGTTATAAATGTTGTAAAATGCTGGAGAATTTATTTTTGAAGAACGTTCCCTGAAAACGAACGAGATAATCAAACAAAAAACGAGATAATATAGAGATAGAGATATGTACATACTTCATTTACTTTGAGATTCCTGAGTAAGACAATATATTTTCTCTGTTTTATATGGGTCAAAATGGATGTAAATAATGATGGAGTGTGGAGTGTTTCTAATTTGAAGGTTTTGCACATTATAAATCATGTTCGTATATTATATTCCGTTTCTATTTTTCGTGTCTATTTTTTTTAATGTTTAATAATCTGTTTTTTAACCAACTATTATTTAGAAATACATGTTTCTAATACTTCATAGGTCTATCGTGAATTTTGGTCTATACCAAATACCCAATAGGTACTTTTAATAATATCAGTTTGCCGGTGTGAATATAACAGTGACCCACGATGTGATGTCAAGTTATGTAGAGATCGCCAAGTCATGAAATTAAACCGGGAACCTGGCGTTATTTTTTGTTTATTTTATAATGTGCTTGTAATATGCAACAGTGAATGTTTAATTTTGCAACAGTTGTCCATGCAAGTTTCGAGAGTATGTGTTGGTGTCTGTGATTATCGATGATATGACAATAATAAATAAAAACAATAAAAAACTATTCAATAAAATTATAGAGTTATTAGTTATTATAGAGAGTCATTATGTTTTAATTCTGGTATTTTAGTATAGGTACGAAAAAATAATACCATTTCATTTTTGTAATATCAAATTCAAAAGTATATTTATGCCTTTTCTTATATTATTCCTCTATATACCTTTACTTGGATAAATATTTTAACTGAAAGTATTTGTATTACATGTGTGTATATTCCTATTAAGAAACAGCCACAGGCCATATAGAAAAAGCAATGGGAATGAAAAATTCATTGACCATCGGCCACGTACCCGTTGGTCTTAGTATCGGGCTGAATTTAAATTGACTGTAACCCACTGGAAAAACATTCGTATATTTCATGAGTATTTCATTGATATTCTCTGCGTTCACTGTGTATTGTTTACAAATGAAGCATAGCATAATTTTGTATAATTTCCTACAACGCCTCGGAACAGTTATAGACGCTACCGCCGACTGATGTGACAAAATGTACGTCCTTTACAAGGATGTTTAGTGTTTGCCTAATAGAATAATGAAATGTGATAGAATATCGTAAAAGAAACAGGTAAACGCAACAATGAAGTACATTACAAAAAAAAAAATAAAAAATATTATAGTAGTTTTCATGCTCTATTGATTTTTTTATACTCATTTTTTCCATTCGTTTAATTTTAGGTTTTTGATGCTGAACTTGCGATTTGGCTGGCTTCATGCGATTTGGCTATTGTTAGATGGTCAAGTAGATAGAAAAGAAACATTAATCTTTATTCGTTAAATGTTATCTTAAATATTATGTATAAACGAATGTTCAAAACAATCAAATTATTTTTATAATTTTATTGATCATATATTATTTAATTATCAATAACAAAATATCACCAGATTAACTTATAAGCAGTGGCGGATACAGAAATTTATTTTAGGGGGGGGGGCAAATAAAAAATACTGCAAAATATGCCTTTTAGGGCGCCACTTTTAACCCAAAAGCCTAATATTTAACCCAATTTACAGATTTTAGGGGGGCGGGCTTCATGGGTCCCCCTCTGTATCCACCACTGCTTATAAGTAGTTGTGGTAATATTTAAACACAATTTAAATCAAAACTATTATTGTTAGATTATGGCGAAGTCGCAAGGCAACGCTACACGAAATCATTTGGCATAAAATTTTACCTGTGATAAATGTGCCTACCTATATGTGTTGCATGTTGCATGCCAAGATGAAAGACTCTGTTACAATTAAAAATTTACATGTCAACATCAACAGTGATCTTAAATATATTATTAAGTGAATATTTTAACACACATAGAAAAGTTTTTGTTAATTAATAATACAGAAAATTTAAACAACTTATTGACAAGTCCGTTTTGTTACGTTACTTCATAAATCACTTTATGGAAAAAATAGAGAGTGGAAAATTGGTAAGAACTTATTTTTTTTTGTTTTTTAATCATTTTACATGCTTTTAATACATTATGAAGACAGAAAAACGGCGTCAGCGATGGCTATGAAATGAAGATAGCTGTCATTTTATATGTAAAATAATATGGGGAATGTCAGCTGATGTGCCACTTCCAACACCCAATCCGACGATTCTTGAGATACAAAATCTATAAGGAGCATGCCGACCTAAAAATGTATCCCCGCAAAACGGAGCTGGCCTATATGTTGTGGACATGTTGTGGAACATTGCGTTTCAATCCGCTCGCTACTATACTTCTTCCAGTATCGCCCTCTTCTAGAGCGGTTTGCTGGACAGTGGTCAGTTCAACCTCTGGGTCCTGGCTTTTTCTGTTCTTGCCGGAGCAGAGTTGAGAGGTTCTTGCATCCTCTCTTACCATTTGGTGGAGATGCGTCAGGCTGTTTCTTGTTTTTTTTTACTCTCCCCTCTTTCGACAAATATTTTTGCTTTTGCTTCCTTTGGAGCAAACTTTCGTGGAGCAGTCAAAGGTTGCAGAGATCCGCTAGGTCTACGCTCAGCGGATCATCTAGTCCGCCTGGTTGACCCAGGCCGGGTAGAAGAAACGATAGCTTGTATCGCTTGCTGGGTCTAGAGGTAGGCTCCCAACACTTACTAGCTTGTGTGTCACTTGTGGAGGCTAGTCTCGGGCAAGTGTCAGCCGCCTTTACTGTAGTTCCTTGTGGGATTGGTCCCTTGAAACTTGCATTTTGGTAATGTTACCAGTGTTGCTAAGGGGTTTCCCTACAGCTTCACCAGTGGTATTTTTTAAACATGATCTCATAGTGTTAGGTCGGTCCGCTTCTACAGAGCCCCGCATGTAGAGGTTAAGGGCAAAAAATACAGCGGTGTGTCTCCTGGTGCCCTAAAGTTGATACCAGTAGAGGCTAGTCTTCTATCTAGCCACGCATCCTTTTGACCTGGTCCCGCCATCGTAGGATTTAGGTTTTTGATGAGGTTGTCTTCTCTTGGTCCAAGCGGTTAAGCCAATAGCTCCCCCACACCCTCTACCCGTCTGGTATGACGAAAAGGATAGTCCCACCGACATCGTTATACGTCTTGGTGCAATTCCCTGATCACGACACTACAGCCAGGGACAAGGTAATGAGATACTCCTTGTTCTTCTTGAGGTGCCGTGCCTGTATTCAGTCGTTGGCGATCTCCATGACTATTTCGTTGTAGAGTTTTCTTCTCTGCTGCATGAAACAGCCTCTCTAACTCCAGACCTGGTGCTCCTTAGACCCAGTCAAGGCACCAGTGAGTAGTTTTTGCGTGAAACATTAGCAAACATCCATAGATTCAAACATACACACAAATTTTCGCGTGTATAACAAGGATAATGTAAATGATAAATTGTTGCATAGTGGCCAAAAATTAGGATGGTGTTTGTTTTTTGATAAATAAAAGGTGTTTTTCATATATGTTTTTTAGCTTTTAGTTTACCTGCCAAGATATTTTCTTACTGGATGAACTTTACTTGGTCTCAATTGGCTCAAATCTGTTTACCAGAGAAATATTATAATTTCATGTCATATATAATTAGCCAGGTCAATTTTAGTTTAAATTGCATTTTTTATGAATTTAGTTGTGCAGTTTTAATAGAAGTATCAATACTAAAAAATTATAGCAAAATGTTACATATGGAATAGCTCTTTTAACACACTTAACTAACACGCTTAGAACGCCACTTAATTTTTAATGTAATATGTATGTACAAAAAAATATAAATTTTTTTAAACGTTTTTGAAATAAGTCGACGATATGATATTGGTTCATAGTGTACAAGAAAATAAAGGTGTAGGAAAACGCCAAACGTAAAAATTAAATAAAAAACTACTGTTTTTTTCAATCTAGACTCGGAACAGATGTTTCATTAATTACTGAATGGTTTCGGTGATTGTATATATGTATATATTTTAATCATAATTAAATGGAATAGTCGGACTTTTCCCAATTTTTAATCTCCTGTACGTATTTTCTACTTTATAAATATTAATTGATTATAATCACGAAATCGATTCGTTCTCTTTCCTTACAAAAGCGGACAAAAAATGGAAAGGAAGAAATAAAAAAATCATTTAGAGACGGTACAGACATCGTTACCGATGATTATTAGTGATTACCAGAGTACATGTAATGCAATGTAATGGAGGTCTGTAATCAGGCCAATGACTGGGTGCGCGTTGTTCCTCGGTAGTCATTTTTTATTAATTGCGCACGCCAAGGATGCTCGGTGGCGGCGTTATGGTTTTTTTGATTTGGTAGAATTGGGCCACGCTTGCACCTGATGGGCGGAATCGGGCAGCTCAATGCTCAATTGTAGCGACGAAAACAGGAAACGGATTATTAGTCGACGTCCCGGATTCATGTTTTGACTGCCGGGCAACTTTCACACTTTACGGCACTGTGATGGCTGTAATTTCGGTTTAAATTGACGAAAATTGCAGCGGTTTTGATTTTTCATTGCTCTCGAAACTTTTTCGTAAAACATTGCCACCTTTTCGCTCTCTTATTGATCTGTTGAGTCTTTTGTAAACGGTACTATGTAAGTACGTGTTTTCTTGGAAAGCACAGCAATTGGAACTTTCTAATCGAAATCCTTTATAACTTAAAATCACAGTTTGCTGGCTTAAATTTTCACTCCAGTCTTTTTTTTTAATTTTAAATATGTTACAATCAGCGTTTGAAGGATATACCTATACAGGGTGCAGGGGTTGATGGGGAAGTGGAAAACGGCCCGGGAAAAACAGACAACCGGCCTAAATCCAAAAAAACAAAATGACCATAACGAAGAAACATATTTTATTTATTAATATATAAGTAAGGGTGTTTTTCGTTCGTGCGAAAAAGCTCTTTTGCTTCCGGTTTTAAAAAAAAATTGTAATGATCAAAATTTTCGTAAAGACAATTTACGGTCGGACATCTGAATTTTTACTAAAAAAATGGCTCAGTTTTACAGGCTTCTACTGCTTTATTTCCATTATCGATAACAGTAATTTAATCTTGAACAGGCTACGATTTTGAGTCACGATTTTGAGGGACTTTAAGACTTCCTGATTCATTCAGTTCAGTTGACCCAATCCTCTGTGAAATACATTACTTTTAGCTTTTCGGGTATATACTTTCTTACACATTGTAAAAAGAAATTCTCTCTTTTCTGCTACAGCAGCAACCTCCTCGTGTACACGTGTTTTTAACTGAATGAACCGCGGTCGCCATTAAAACTGCAGCATTTTTTAGGTTATTATATAGTTCTTATCACGAAACTTTTCCTCTATACTTTCCTACATTTGGCATCTTGTATGATAATACCATGAATCAAACGAAAAAACCCTAGGCAATAACTAGGCAGTGGATATAAATGTGTTCTGATGTAATGCTATGTTACAGTCCATAATAAGAACGTTTGGATTTTCGAGACATATTAATATTTTATTATCTAATCTAGTATAAACCTTATTTAACTCTTCTCTGCTGTCTCAGTAATTTTTTAGCAAATTCATTTTAGCAACATTTTAAACAACAATTTAGACTTAGCTTTTAGATCTCAGACTTGGCTTTTAGTCCGTCTCCAATTCAAGCCAAGCATAGATATGTTATCTCCGTCAACTGCAAAGTTCGCGTCAAATTCGTCTACCTTTTCGTCTACCTACAAAGAGGAGCTCGAAAAATATTGAACCGAGCCCCCCCAGTTGTCAATCTACGCTACCGTATTCCTAGTATACATTTAGATCGAGACTATTTAAATTTACCTAATGCTATTCATTCTTTTTTTTTTTTGCTGCCAGTCAGTCATATTTATTAGTTATTAATAAAAGAATAGTGGGTAAAACTATACAGAGTGAGTCTTAAATAAGTGCAAATATTTTCAGGGATGGTATATTTCGACCCCAGGAACACGTCTAAGAGTTTTTTTTTGTAAAAAAAGATGTTAAAAATCGAGCATTTTCTTTTAAAACTTTCCTGTATGTTTTAGAAAACTTTTTAGAACTTCCTGTTCACCGCAAATTTTTCCACGGTATAGTTTCTTAATCTCTGATATTACGGCACTAAAAGAGATGCAAATGCCGAAAAACTTGGGTGGCTCAAATTTTTTGAGAAATAAATCTATTTTTTTTTAATTTCCAGACTTAATAACTCGATTGGACTTATTTGAAACTGGAATAAGTGTCCCAGAGAAAGAAATTTTACAATAGTTATTTTACAAATTGGTGTTTATGTTTAAAAGCAACTGACGATTATACTGATGCAAATTGATTAGTTAGTTATGGAGTCACTAAGGATCTTACGTCACTTTAGTTAGAAGATAAACCATTTAATTTTTGCTAATCCAATATTTTTTGAGCTCTGATCGGGACCGGCCCACCGGCCCATCTTTCCACCGGCCCACCGGGAATTTTCCCGTTTTCCCATATGGCCCATTCTCCCGTTTTCCCCCTGACAGGGTGAGTCTTAAATAAGTGCAAATATTTATACGGATGTTATATATTTCGACCCCAGAAACACGTCTATGAGGTTATTTTTCCCCTCAAAAAATGAAAATTTGGTATTTTTTCGAAAAAAAAAAAGATCTTTTTTAATATTCAGTTAAAAAAGATAATGTTCGACTGAAGAAAATCCACTGATTCCTAAAATTTAAGCAAGAAATATTTTTTTTTAATATGCAAAGTAATTATTTAAGGTATTATTTTATTTTGGACTTATTTGAAAAAAGGTAAAGAAACAATATGATTCTTTTGTCGAGATCTACCAGCCCTGAAAATATTTGCAATTATTTAAGACCATGTATGTCATGGGATATACAGGGTCAGGCAATAGTGCATCTGTAGCTCTTAGAATAAAAAACTTGGAAATTGTGTTTAAGTGCTAACCTAAAGTATGTAGGTACTAGGATGTATTTCAGGAAAATATTTTAACTTCTACAGGGTGGCTCATAAAAGTGTGAGTGGATCGGGATGATTTTTTTTTAAATAGAACACCCTGTATATTATTACATTGTTGGTTTCCTTTCAGATCACTTTACATAATCCTAAGATATGAGTAGAGATATTTCGATAGTTTCAGAGATATTAATAAATAAATAAAAAAATATATTTTTTTCAGCCTTTCTTAAAAAAAACATTAAAAATACAAGAACTGTCCTGAAATCAAAACTATATTATGTATTTACGTTAGATGGTCTGTACTTACTTTGCTATAAATATCGTAATCTTAAATCATACAGGATGTTTCAAATTCTATGCCAAACTTTCTAAAATATAAAATAAATTTTAATTTTCTTTAACAAAGTTACTAATAACTGGATGCATTATAATATAAAATATAAAGAAGAACAATATGATCGAAAAAAACGGCGTCAGCGATGGCTATGTAATGAATATCACTGTCATTTTATATGTAAACACGTCTATGAGCTTGATATGAGAAATGTCATTGATGTTCATTTCCAAGTCAACTGGCCGTTTTTTTTTTCGATCATACAGTATTACTCATTTCATTTTTATTGTGAATGATTTGAAAACAAAGCTTCTTCGTCTAGCAATATCTCTACCTCACCTGAGAACCTTAACGATTACTTTGTAAATGTAGCGAAAAATTTAACTAATACCATATGTCCTTCTCATGATCCTTCAATGATAATGTAAACTCACACAGTTTCTTTTTTTCGCCCGTAGTTTTAGAAGAGCTTCGCAGTACAATTAATACCATCAAAAATAAATCCTCATCTGGGACCGACGGGCTAACTTTAAATATGTTTTCGAATCTGCCAGAAAGCACTCTGAACCACCACTTACTTCAATAAATATGTCATTCCAAAATGGTATTTTTCCAAAATGTCTTAAGACGGCAATAATCGTTCCTCTGCATAAAGGAGGAGACAAAGATCAAGCTTCTAACTATCATCCAATTGCACTCCTTCCAACGCTATCTAAGATCATAGAAAGGTTGGTTAAAAGATGGCTGGTATCTTTTTTGTTTAAGTACAAAATACTTACTGAACATCAATTTGGATTTCTAAGCAACAAGCCCACAAATGACTCTATGTTTTCCCTCCTTAATAAAGTTTACTCCAGCCTAAATAACCATCATTCTACAGCAACAATTTTCTGTGGTTTTTCTAAGGCGTTCGACTGTGTAAATCATAAGATCCTAATTGATAAACTGCAGCACTATAGGTTCAGGGGAATATCTCTCGAATGGTTTAAATCGTATCTGAGCAACAGAAGTCAACTTGTGAGAGTGGATACCACGTTGTCTTCTAGCAAGCCAATAGAATATGGAGTACCACAAGGCTCAGTACTAGGCCCTATTTTGTTTCTTCTTTTTATTAACGACATTGCTAACATAACATCAGTGGTAAAATATTATGTCTTTTTGCGGACGACACTAGCTTCACTTGGAGTAACAAGGACGTCCGGCACTTCATAGGATTGTATCAAATGACTTAATCACCATTAAATCTTGGTGCGATTCGAACCTCCTGAGTCTCAACATTTCTAAAACTAAAGCTTTGTCGTATAAAAACTCGCAACAGCATTTTGTACTTAACAACACCGCCAATGACATCGCAAAATCTGTAAAATTATTAGGGCTTGTTGTAGACAATTCTCTGAAATGGGACATGTATATCGAAGCTTTGTCGAAAAAATTGAGCTCTGCCTGTTTTGCATTAAGATCTGTTTCTAAGGAGCTTAACTTGTCAGTGGCTAGAACTGTTTATTATGCACTTTTTGAGTCGCACCTCAGGTATGCCCTTCCATTCTGGGGTACGTGTTGTGCGACTCAATTTGACCGTATTTTCAAGCTCCAGAAGAGAGCTGTTCGATATTCACTGGGACTAAACAGCAAAACTCATTGCCAGAACTTTTTTAAAAAATTAAAAATATTAACTCTTCCTTCCTTATTTATATTTGAATCCGTTTGCCTAATACGTAAGCATGTACCAGCTTCTCAAGAAAAGCCATCTCACACTTATCCACTCAGAAACGCGGAGTAAGGTCTTTATCTACCTACCCCACGCTCAGAGTTAGTTAAAAGTTCAATATTATACAACTCGAAAAAAATGCACAATCACCTGCCATTTGAAATCAAATCCATAACATAATTTTCTTCATTTCGCAAAGCATTGAAATCTTATTTACTAGACAAGGCTTTCTACGCCGTAAATGACTTATATTTTGATAATCGAATTTGATCTTGTAAACACTGGTCTAATGATTGCTATTACTATATTTACCAATGACATCGAGGTAAATTTATCTAGAGATCATTGATATTTAGTATAAACTTATACTAAATATTTTTGAATCTTATTTTTATTTTTTTGTTCTTTGACATTGTAAACATTTATAAATGTTTATTTTAAACAACAATTTAAAACTGACAATGTTATTTGTATAATGTTTTGTATTCTCTTTTCTCTTTTGTTTGTTTGTTTACTTTGTTTGTTTAGCTTTGTCTACAAATTGTAAAAATTTTTGACAATAAAGGCATTTATTTATTTATTTATTTTGACATCAGAAAATTCTAGCAAAAATTATGTAGTGAAATGTTTAATTCCTACTTCTAAATTCTAATTTAACAAATCAGCACCAGGTGCATGACAATATTTTCACACGTTTCACCCCTCCGAAAGAATTGAAATTTTGTTCCAACTATACATACTTAGGACAATAAGAATGATTGCGTCCCCTATCGAAAAGAAGCACGTGCTACAAGTGACGTCACTAACTATTGTGACGTCGGGGAAACTTCCTTGTTCCGGTTTCCGATTGGACGAAGAGTAGTCTATCGTAAGGGGGTTAATTTATAAATATAACGGGGGTTTTTGATTTTCAGTACAGTATTACTGGTATGTTAGAGAAGAGTGTTTGTGAATTTTAGAGATCTGGTTTCTGCAGTGATTTTTCGTGCGTGATTTCGAGAGTAAAGTTTGTGGAAATTTTTAGTGTGAATATTGTGAATATTTTGAAAATTTAGTGTATGCAGTGATATCTTGTGTATTTTTAATTTGTAATACTAGAAAGGATATTGCAATGGATTACCAGAATGGAGGAATAAGGTTAGATTATTTTTCGTATTTTAATATCACACTAATATCTCACTTAATATCACACTAATTAGATAATACCATTAGATATTCACCCCATTTTTCGGGTAATATATAAGACTAATAAAACAATGCGCTTAAAATATTAATATGGCATAGCTTAAACATAAAACATTAATGTCTGTTAATTTATTAATTATATTAGAAAAAATTACATTTCAAGGTTTTAATAATATGCAATAGATTTTTTCCTTATATGTATATTTTTAATCATATGAACTAAAGCCTAAAAACTATACTAAAAACAGGTAAATAATTATTCATCATTTTTTAACCTGCCTAGCTTCAATTTGGCATTTTCTAAGATGCCTGAAAACAAGCAGCCTTTTTGCATAAATGTACAGAAAATATAATTCTTTCATATGCCTAATTATGATTAGGCACTTTGTAAAGCCACTGAAAATAGATATGCTCTTTGTAGTAATTCTTTTGTTTAAAATGCCGGCGTTTTTGAAGTATGTATATGACCAGTTTTTTTGCAAAAAGCTAGATTATTTGATACAAAATATATTGCTGCAAAAAACATTTTCCAAGCTTTAATTTTTATATTAAAGATACCTGCTTGAATCAGGGCCTATCTTACCATAAGGCCCATAAGGCCCAGACCTTGGGCCCGGTGGTCTGGGGGGCAGTAAAAATATTCATAATTTCTTGAATTTTTGTAAAATATTCATAATTTCTTGAATTTTATTGGAAAAGAGGAAAGAGGGCCTGAATTTTTGCTTGGGCCTTAGGGCCCGACCAGATAAAAAATAGACCCTGGCTTGAAATTAAAATGGGCAAATACACTGTATCCCAATATACCGTGGACATAGAAGTACTACGTGTATTTTTGGAATCAAAAAAGTTCATTAACATAACATAACTTGCCTCTATACAAAAGTGCATTGTTTGTCTGTTAGAGTGCATCAAACTATTAGATAAAATAAAGATATTTTAAAAACCGTTATTCCGATTTGAATGAGATTTGGTATAGGTATGTTTTGCTTAGCGCTTTAATATTTGACTTTCACAAAAATCAAGACAAAGTACGGTGAAATCTACCTCCACTCTTGCATAAATTTTAGTATAAATATTTTCCAACTCCACTAACGACCCGCGAAAATGGTCCTCATAGTATTTATTACATTTTTTGTCTCTTTGAAAAAAAAATCCACATCGCATAGTTTTTGAGAAAAAAAATGTTGAATTTTTTTCCATAGCAGACCATAGCATTTTTTTCCATAGCACACAATTTACGTGTGTAGAAAAGTGCTTCGTTTGTCCGTTAGGGCATCAATCAAAAATGAACCCGACCATTATTTGTGATACTAACATAAAATTCCATATTTTCGCCAACTAGATTATTAACGCATACTAGATTTATGTGCCTATAGTATAATTGTAAGTCAGCTTAGAAGAAACTTTTTTCCTCAAAAAGTATACGCGTTGGCGTTTTTTTACAAGAGAGAAAAAATGTAGTAACTACTAGAAAGACCATTTTACGAAATAAAAATCGGTCGTCGGGGGTGCTGTAAAATATTTATATGTAAAACAATATGTTGGGGTTGGAGTGGTTTTCAGCCTTCCCGAACTTTTTCTTCATTTCTGTGAAATTCGAATATTAAAGCACTTAGCAAAATATAGGCACACCAAATCTCATTTAAATCGGAATAACGGTCGTTAAATATCTTAAAAAAATATATTTATTTTTAAGTTTGATGCTCTCTAACGAACAAACGAAGCACTTTTGTAAAGAGGTAAGTTGAGTCGAATAAACTTATTTTGATTCCAAAAATACGTAGTAGTCCTGCGTCCACGGAATATTACGACGCACCCTGTATATATGGTAGTATTTAATAATGTTTATTGTGTCACAGCAAGTTTCGATTGTTGCAGTGAATTGTGCTAGGTATTCGAATTTTGGGACATTCATTTGTTTGTGTTTTTGTTCAGATTTAATAAAAGTAAATTCTTATTTGAAGCATATTTTATCACATAATCAAACATACCGGGTGTTGCATCGTTGGACGGGACATAGGAAATCCCATGTACATTTTAATGGGGTCAATTATTGGCTTCCCTAATTATTTTAGAGAATAATTCTATTTAGGTTTATTGAAGAGCAGTAAAACCCACATTCAAAAGAATAACTTTAGATATTTTTGATTAGCTCGTTTACGAGTTATCGCCGACTTCTTTTTAAATATTACTCCTTTCTTATGGCCCTGTATTTACTTATGAGCACCAGTCAAGGTAAAAGATAATTGTCAAATGAAGTGTCATTTCAGAAATTTACCTATTTAGTGCTTTATTATTATTGAAAACTCATTCCTACATCGGAAATCTTAAAGATGTATTTATAAATACAAGTTAATATGAATTAAAGTAAAATAAGGTAATCAATTACAAGGTTAATTATAGTATTATTACAACATTTAATAACTTATTATTTTAGGTAATATTAAATTGCTAGAATTTTAGGATTTAAGAAGATGTTCAAATATTCCTCCATCGTGTCTGTTAGACAATAACCCAGGCGATCATAAAATTCTCTTCTTACATTCGCTAGTTGGTAAACTGGAATTCTATTGCATTCGGCAGAAATAGCATTTTTTAACTCGTCTAGATTTGGGTATTTTTTATCCTTGTATATCCTGTTTTTTAAATAAAAATTATGCCAATAACGTTTCCGTTAAAACTATTGTCTAAATATTCTCGAACAGCCAGAGTACTATGTGCCGGGCAGCCATCCATTTGGTACCAAACTTCCTGATTTTCCCTAGCGGCATTATGTAAAGCAGGTAAAATATGTTTTTCGAGTAGTTCCAAATAATATTCTGCATTTAAATTTCGCGTAAGAAATAATGACCCGATAATATTGTGTCCGAATATCCCTGCCCAAACATTTACTTTCTGTGGATATTGCGTCCTTGTTTCGACAAACCTGTGTTGGTTTTCTTTGTTTCAATATCGATAATTTTGAACACTGGGTTCATTATTTAAGGTAAAGGTGCATTCGTCAGTGAAACATATGTTTTTTAAAAATTCCCTATCCGTGTTTGCTCTTTCCATCATATCAAAACAAAACGCCTGCCGCCGTATTTCGTCCCCATCTCGTAGCTCTTGATGCTTTTCATATTTGGAGGAATAGTATTTATGTCGTTTCAAAATTCGAAACGCTGTAGTGTGATCTATTCCTATTTCATCCTCAAATTTCCTTGTGCTGATCTTTCCATCGTTCTCTTCCACGCACAATAAAACTTCCAAGTCGGTATCATTTCTTGCATCTTCTCTTTGTTCCTGCCTTGCTTTCAATCTGCAGTTATTTATTAGGGTACCTTTAGTCTCAAATCTCTGGATATTCCTTGCGATTGTAGATTTTCGAGGTATCGGTCTATTCGGATACAGAGCAGCAAACATGTCCGACACCTTTTGATAACTATTTCCTTGGTAATATCATTTAATCATTAATACTTTTTCTTCGGTAGTGTAATTCATGGCTAATATTTTCGATGTAGGTATGAGTTTTTAATAATAATAATAAAGCACTAAATAGATAAATTTCTGAAATGACAACTTCATTTGACAGTTATCTTTTACCTTGACTGGTGCTCATAAGTAAATACAGGGCTATAAGAAAGGAGAAATATTTAAAAAGAAATCGGCGATAATTCGTAAACGGGCTAATCAAAAATATCTAAAGTTATTCTTTTGAAATGTGGGTTTTAGTGCTCTTCAATAAACCTAAATAGAATTATTCTCTAAAATAATTAGGGAAGACCATAATTGATCCCATTAAAATTTACATGGGATTTCCTATGTCCCACTCGACGATGCAACACCCGGTATAGTATACATCAATGATAATAGCAACAATTACGTGGCACAAAAAACATACAATTATACAGTGGCGCATCTAGAGATTCAGTCTGAATAGTGGCAATAATTAAGCAAATACTAGATATAAAATGCTATAACTGATAATAAATTCTGTGAGCATTTTTTAGGTAACTGTCATGATAAAAATGTTAATATGTAATTGATAAGAAATCAGATACCATTAGCTTTATTGCCATAAGTATTTACCATAAAGTGGCATTACTATTAATTACTATTATATTAAAAAATGTCTATACCTATTATGTAGCGGATTCATCTCTCCAAAAAATCCTATATGGGTATTTCGCCACTGCAAGAAAATCTACAAAATAAAATAGTTATTTTTTGTAAATACTGCTGTGTTAATCTAACGGAGACTAATTGTCAGCAGTGGCTTACAAATGAACAAATTTGCCTAACGGACAAAAAAATGCTTAACGTTTCGGAAAATGTATGCGTCTTCTCGTTGTCAGAAGCAAAAAAATACAACGAATAAAGAAAAAAATATTGAAAATATTTAAATGCAAATATTGGAGAACACTTTAGTTTTTTTAAAACAGATACGTCTACAAAAACCGTTGACGTTGACAAAAACCGTAAAATGACATTGTATCAAGGTCAAAATTATCAATTAATACCAAATTAGGAACTCATCTATGATTCCAATGGATGACACAAAACCATTGAAGATTGTACTTACTAATCTGATACGATCGAAAAAAACGTCGCCAAAGACAGTTGGCCCGCGTACTCTTCTTTATTTTTTATTTATTTTTTAATGGAGTTTACTGCCAGCTGACCTTAAGACGGTTGTGATTTATGTTTATTTTAAGCAAAAATAATTTTTTTACGGTGTGGTAAGAAATTTTTTGGAAATACATAGATCTGTGTGTCTGGAAACGTTCTATCCTTTTCTATAATTAGTGTTAAGTTTTATGTAAATTTTTAGTCAATGATGTCTAGAGATTCTCCGCCGACTTTGACGCAGTTTTATTTTATCACACGATAGTTAGAGATAGTACCGTATGATCAAAAAAAAAACGGCGTCCAGTTGGCTTGGAAATGACGATCGATGATATTCCCCATGTAATTTTGCATAATGACAGCGATCGAGCGATCTTCTTTTTTCATTTCATTTTCATAGCCATAGCTGACGCCGTTTTTTTTTGATCATATTGTATTTAGAAGTCTGTTTAGTATAGTCGAATAGAACGTGAAACATTTAATGTAAATTTTGTATAACGTTTTGTAAGATATTTAATTAACGACTATAAGCCGGCCATCTCCAAAAGGACAAATTTGAAGAATAATTTCATTTTTATAGCCATCGCTGACGTCGTTTTTGTTTATCATATTGTATTTAGAAGTCCGTTTAGTATAGTTGAATAGAACGTGAAACATTTAATGTAAATATTGTATAACGTTTTGTAAGATATTTAATTAACGACTATAAAGCGGCCATCTCCAAAAGGACAAATTTGAAGAATAATCTTTCGACCCACGGAGCATTATAATCGCTGGGATTTAGACGATAATAAAAAAGTAAAATATCGTAATTCGGTAGCTTAATTGCGTCGGAGCCGAGAAAAAGTGATTACCAAACACCTGCCCGATTTTCTCACGGTACATCTCGGAGTCGAGCAGTTGCCGTGCACCTCTGCCTCCCTCCCCCATGCCCCGCAACGGATTCATCGTTCTTCCTAATATAAACTCAGATACAGGGATGGGTAGCTTCAGGAATACGTATTTTATTATTCGGTATTTTAATTATTAACGACACAAACACTGATAAATGTGTTTATCATTTTAATTTCAAACTAGTTTATTTTATTTACAAAGAAATAAGTTAATACAACTGGAAAGTAAAGCAAAAATAGTTGGTTAATTAACTTTAATCTTTTTTTAGGCCAGTACCTTTGATCTTATGTTTCTACAGTATTAAAAACTTATTTTTCTTATTAACTAAAACTTAAACTTATTCTATCTTTACAGCGACTCCAGTTTTTAGTACTATTATTGGTAGCCAATACAACTCTCTTGATCTACACTTAGTTTTTCCTTTATTTTTTTCGCTTATTTTTGAGAAACACAAAACACCCGTAATAACACAAACCAAAATGCAAAAGTAATAGGTATCACAAATATTTATTATTTTCAATAAAAAGCTGGTTATTTGACATAATTTGACATAAATAACCTTAAATTTGACAAGAGTTTAACAAGATTCAAAAATCTTAATTAAGTCGAGTTCATTCGCATCTGCGTCCATGCGTCGTTCATCGTTCCATCACTCCAATCATATTGAAATATGATCTACCATTCTTGAAATAAAAAAATATATATTTCTAAACACCCTGTATACATCACAAACTCTTCAAGGAGTATTAATTGTATAAAAACAATGTGTGCGCATATTTGAAATGAAACTTCTTATTAACAGCTACTAAAGTGAAGGATGATGTTTGGAAAAGTGATATATAATGCTGTTTTAATATAATTATTTTCAATTGATTTCTGTACATTTTCTGTTTCCTCAATGCCTGCAAATTTTGTGGAATAGCACCAAAAATACACTCTTTTATGCAAATGCCTAAGTCAGCAGACGATCAAGACTTTTTGAGTTATTGATCATCTACTGATGATGCTAACATGGTTAGCAAAACGCGCGTCCAGTGTAAAAGTAAAAGTGTTTTGGTGTATTGTGGTGATATTTGAGGGGTAGTTTCATCTTGTTGGAATTTGACTTTCGAAAAATCCGTTTGCCAAAAATAAGCTTTTTACGTCAAGCAGTTTAAGCAGAATCGTGGTTAATCAATTACCCAACCTTTTGGAACACCCTGTGTGATTTCTTAAAAAATATGTAAAAAAAAACACAATAAATTATGCGTGTCCAAGCGTTTTCCCGAAAAACTAACCGTTTTTTAAATAACAAATATTGTAATATTTGAGGATCATTTTCACCCTCTTGGAATTTGAGGTTCGAGAAACCCCTCCTTATCGAACCTCTACAACCCACAGTCAATCCGTTTGCCAAAAATCAGCTTTAAACGTCAAGCAGTTTAAGCAGAATCGTGATTACTCATTGGTCATATTTATGAAACACCCTGTATAAATTTTTAAAAAATCTTAAAATATGTAAAACAACAAAATAAAGTATACGTGTGTGTTTAAGAGTTTTTCCGAAAAACTCACCGGTTTTAAAATAAAAAATATTCTACTATTTGAGCGGTGGTTTCACCCCTAGAATTCGAGTTTCGAAAAATCCCTTCTTATCGAACCTATACACCCTAAAGTCAATCCGTTTTCCAAAAATCAGCTTTTTACGCCAAGCGCTTTGAGCAGGATCGCGATTAATCAATGACCAAATTTTTCGAAACACCCTGTATACATTTTAAAAAAATCTTAAAATATATAAAAAACAAAATAAAATATACGTGTTTAAGCGTTTTTTCGGAAACTTGACCGTTTTTGAAATAAAAAATATTGTAATATTTGTTTTCACCCCCTTGGAACTGGAATTTCGAAAAATCCCTTCTTATCGAACCTCCCTAGAATCAACCTGTATGCCAAAATTGAGCTTCTTACGTTGAGTGGTTTGAGCAAGATCGTTTATCGTATTAGTATAGATATAAACCCATTCATAGTTAACTTAAAAACTAGTAAAAACTTTTTTAGTGAAAGAAATGGATTGGTATGGGCATCATCTGCCTTTTTTCTGTCATTGTTCCATTGGGCCTGATGATGGGAAGTAACTGATTCCCGAAACATGTTGCCCCATTTTTAAACAACATTATTTTTTGAAATAAACATTTGAAAAGATGTGTGTGTGAGATTTTGAGTTCAAACCCCTCGTTAGAGATTTTGCGATTAAGCTACTTTATTATTATAATTCAGCAATTGTTTGCTGATTATACCGTATGATCGAAAAAAAAATGGCATCCAGTTGGCTGGGAAATGACGAGCGATGACATTTCCCATATAAATTTACATATAAAATGACAGCGATCTTCATTTCATAGCCATCGCTGACGCCGTTTTTTCTCGATCATACGGTACTAATAGTGGAGTGCTTTAAGCCCTTATGAGATACACAAACCTCGGAATTTATTTACTGTGAACGAATTTTTATAAAACTTTTTGCATTGTATTGTTAATAATATATATTACAAAGTTTACCTATTTAAATTCGTTGCTTTCACTTTACTATATTTAAATAAACACACACACATATAATGCATACATACAAGATGGCTCCGTTTTTCCAGAAAAGCTATGTATCAGGATTCCTATTTGAGATTTTCACTCCAAACCTTTTACAAAATATATGTTTAATGGTAGTTCACATTTCAAAAATATTTTATAGATATACAGGGTGAGTCAAATATATATCATTTATTTCGAGTTTAGTGAATTTGGCTATAAAATTCTGGTTCCAAAAATACCTTAATACCATAGAGTATACTAAGTGGTTTTTGAATTAAGACCACGTCCATGAGGACGTCAATCTGGACGTCCGGGAACCTTCGTATGAGAACTTCTAATCGAGACGATCGACTTATTGTAAATTTATCGCTAAGAAACCGCCGTTTGCCAGCTTTTCAAATTGGTAATAAATTGCATTTAAGAACCGTACATATTAACTAGCGGACTACAAGAAGAAGATTAAATGAAGCAAATCTTATATCCAGACCAGAACTTACTAGATGTGTTGACTAGGCCCAAAAGCAAAGGCATGGTCTTAATGTAAAAATTACGAAAAATGTTAGTGCCTTCTTTAAAACCGAACATTTTCAACAAAAATAAAGCTAATGAGATGAACCAAAAAACAAACCATTGAGAAATTATGTATCTAGATGATAATTTTTAAATATCTTGCTGTTTTAACGTATTTCACAGGGTGTTTCAAACTTTCATAAAAAATATCAACATTTTGTTTTTCCTCGTATAATTGACAGATGGGGAGTTCATTTTTAATTGAGAAAAAGATAACTAAGAAGTCAAATAATTTGGCAACACACTGCTTAAAAAATCATCAAAATCGGCCCATTAAAATAAAATAAATTAACCTCTTTAAAATACATCAAAGTTTTAAGATGCCCATTTTTCGTGCCGGTGAATGTATTTCAAAAACAATACATTTTAGCCATATAACTTTCTAATGAAACAAACCTTTATTTTTTACTAGAATCCAAAAATCAATTAATATATAGGGTGTTCCATTACAAAAAACATAACTTTGATGTGTAACTTTTTTTGGGAACACCCTGTAGAACTATATATAATGTTAAAAAATACTTTAAATTGACTTACATAAGCTCAGAAAATTTCACTTCAATATAAACTTTTGTTCTCCTTACAAAAACCGCGTCGCATATGACGCGCCACCCTGTATAATTCGATTTCAATCAAAATTTCAATGATTAGAATATAAGCAGATTTATTTATTTCAATAAATTTACTTAGAAAAAGAATTAAAAAAATCAAAATATTAAGAAGGAGATAATTAAGAATTTACTAAAATTACTAAAATAAAAAATTAATAGCAACGAAAAAAATGGATAACATTTTAGTATTTTATCTATAAAACACAATATAGAAGGTTTCACATTAATACATTCACAGTAATTGAATTCCGAGGTTGTAATTGAATTCCAAAGTCTCTGGGCACTCCACTATAACTTAGTTAAACAAATTGAAATTAATTGAATAAACATAAATATTTTATGTAATAAAATTTGGGCATTTCTTTTTAATCATAATATTCGAATTTAATAAAATACATTACTGCATTACATTGTGACAATATAGTGTTATCTATTAAATTATGCATTATTTACTAATATAATATAAACCCAACCCTGTTGAAAGGACGGCTTCGGGTTGCGTTTTTAGTGACATGGGGGTGCGCACGGATAGAAACCGAAAAGGATATCTGAATTAGTCTTGCATGTGTGAAGTTTATGAACCTTTTATCATATGTCAATAACAAGCATATTAGAAAGTATAAGAAGGTAAAAGTAAAGAGAGTATATTGACTGAAAAATATTTATTTCTACTTGTGCTTGCATTCAGTAATTTAAAAGTTATATGTAGCAAATAATAATTTGCATATGTATAGTAAATAATAATTTTAAAACTAAGAAACACGCGTTAATAACTTAATTTTATAACAAGGCATTGTGTTTTTTTTAATTTAGCGATGTTGCAGCACCTTTAACCATAAAGTGGTATCACTATTAATTACTATTCTAGGATCTAAGTGTATTTTGTGTTTTGAAAGATGTTCGTATGTTATAAAATACAAGTGGTAAAAGCTCGAAAATTTCTTTATTTTGCTTCCATTTCGCACTTTTACCGGACCCAAACAGTAAATCTTAGGATTTACCACACCGCATTGGTAAAAGTACGAATTATTTTTCTTACAGCAACAATATCGACAAATTAAGGATGTCTATATACAAAGACATCTCTGTTTTTGTTTACTTAGGCATTGTCTATATTTGTTACTGTAAATGGTCCGAAATGCCGTAAAACCTACGATAAGCGCGCTAAACCTAGGATTTACCAAAAACATTAACTAATTAGGTTAGCCTGGTTATTTGGAGGGTGTTAAAGCATTGGTTAGCCTGGTTATTTGGAGGGCGTTAATGCATTGGTTAGCCTGGTTATTTGGGGGTGTTAATGCATTGGTTAGGTGGTTATTTGGAGGATGTTAATGCATTGGTTAGCCTGGTAATTTGGAGGGTGTTAATGCATTGGTTAGCTTCGTTATTTGAGGGGTGTTAATGCATTGGTTAGGTGGTTATTTGGTGGGGTTGGTTGGTTTTTACTACCACTTGCTTATTCGTACTTTTACCAATGCGATGTGATAAATCCTAAGATTTACTGTTTGGGTCCGGTAAAAGTCCGAAATGGAAGCAAAATAAATAGTTTTCGGGCTTTTTCCACATGCATTTGGTAAATCCTAGGTTTAGCGCGCTTATCCTAGGTTTTACCGCATTTCGGACATTTACAGTAACATATATATTGTGTTGTATATATTGTTATCATTGTGTGTACACTCAGAAAATAAATACATTTTAAAATGCACAATAAATCACGTTAAAATAATTAACTCGTTGTATGGAATTCTATTTACCTAATTATTTGTTTTAATAACGATTGCTAATAATATAATATTGTTTTATATTCATAATAAAAATTAAAGCATTCGAAATAAAGTGAATACTGTTTTATCGGATATCTAATATTTAGTCTTTTTAAAGTAATTATTATTCTATATGTTTCAAAAGAACAACGTTTAAAATAAACTGGCATTCCCTTATTATTTTTGAAGTGTTGCTTGTCTATTTAGTCCAATAAGACATCCTTATAATAAATTTATTTTAAGCACGAGAGTATTTTATTTCTATAAGAATTGCTAACATTTCTGTTAGGCTTTTGCCACGTGATTAATATTTGCCAATAGAAAGTCATGCATTTGAGGTGGACATCGAAAGATGGTGTTTGGCGGTATTGACGGGATAAGTCCGATTAAGCCACACGTTGTTGTATGATTTTTGTCGCGTTCCATGATTTTGAATAGTACCTACAATGATATTTATTGTATATGACAGTTGTTAGTGACAAAAAGGAGAATTGTATCGTTTACAGGTAATGTGTTGTTTAAGTAGTTGTTTAGAATGATCAAACGTTAATATTATTTCAGTAGCATTATGGCGGTCAAAGGTTTTCTTGAAGAGTGATGGAAACGACGCCGGCCGAAATGATGCATTGCGATTTTGAATTTAACGCTGGACGAATTCAACAATTCAAATTTGCAAAGTAATATTTCCTCGAATATTTCACTAGATGATGAAAATTCAGATGTAGAGGAATACGAAGTCAAACTAGCAAAATTGTTAAAAAGGTGGAACTTACTACAGCTCGTATCAGTATAAAAGGTAAAAAATATATTGATGAACATTACAGAATATACAGGGTGAGTCAACGATAGAGTAAGGTCATTATCTCCTTTGTTTTGAGATTTACAAAAAATGTTAAATATAAAAGTTATAGGGAGGGTTAAGATACACATTTTAAAATTATTGTAGAATATACAGAGTGCTTCAAAAAAGTGTTGCGGATATAATAAAATAATAATATAATATAATATAATAACAATAAATATGGTAAATGCAACACCCTATTTTTTATTTTATTTTTTAAATTCTACGTAAAATTCTATAACTTTTTTATCTAATAATATTTTCTTATAATATACAGGGTCCGGCAGTAGTGCGTCGGGCATCTGTAGCTCCTAGAAAAATAAACTTCACAATTTTGATTAAGTTCAAACCTAAAGTATGTACGAGGATGTATTTCAGGAAAATATTTCAACTTCTATAGGGTGGTTCAAAAATGTGTAAGTGGATCGCTATGTTTTTTTTAAATGGAACACCCTGTATATTATTGGATTTTTGGCTTCCTTTTGGACCACTTTACATAATATATTATATATGAGTAAATATATTTCGATAATAACAGAGATATTAATAAATAAATAAAAAATATATTTTTTCCAACCTTCCTTTTTTTTACTTTATGAAGCACCCAGTATATTCTACAATATAACAATACAAATAATATACAATACAAAAAAATATACAATAATACAAAAAATATACAATACAAATATATTCTACAATAATTTAAAACGTGTATCTTAACCTTCCCTATAACTTTTGTATTTAACATTTATTTGTAAACCTCCAAACAATTATTGAGATAATGAACTTTACTCTATCGTTGACTCATCCTGTACAGAACAGAAATTTGTACAGGGTGGAAAATTTAATGTATTATCCAACGAAAATATTTTTTCGCGAAAGAATGAAGAATTTTTTTTCAAGAAATTTAAGAACCCCACTTTTTAAATTCCACATAGCGCGGTTTTCTCATCTATAGTGATGTTAGGAACATAAAAAATACTGTTTTTTGCAATTATACGATTCAGAAAACCTGCAAATCCTCTATACCCGGTATAGAAACATTTCTGTTTCAGGTTAACTCCAGTTTTAAGATGGAGAAAAGTATATCATATATTTAACTAAACGTTGCTTTCTTTTTTAGAATCTCTGTGACCTTTGAAGGAATCTAATAAAGACAGATCAATTCCAGGACATTACAAAAACCATTCGTCACTAGACAAAATTCACCAGGATACCCTTATATCTATTATTTTTTTTTGATTTTGGAAGACATTCAATACAATTGTATTTACCTACTTATCACCAAAAGATTAATTCCGAAATAAAGTTATTTTCCTAATAAATTTGATATTTATTTCAATTAAGTTGTTAGTACTGATCCTATTCGATTAAAATCAACTCAAGTTTTAAACAAAGTGACATATTAATAAATCATTAAGCATTGCATTTGAAAATATAAAGAGAAAATCTTGAAATAAAAGGAATGTATTTGAAAAACAAAAGGAAAACACTAATAAACAAATGTATATTTCTTTAAATCAAATAGGCAGCATTTTTATTCTAAATCTGATATACCACTAACAATGACAATGATCATGTATGTTTTATATACGAGTATATGCATAAAATCAATAGATATCTTATTAATTCAATTATGACCATTAATGAGGCCAAAACATGTTTGATTTTATTTGATTCATTAGCATTATTTTTGATTTTACAACGTTTTTTCTCTCAGTGTATTCTGTCTATGATTTGGGGTTTGTATTTCGTTTAATGTTTTGTCAATAAAAGATAGTGGATAGTCGTTTTTTATTAATATATTTTTTATGTGGTTTATATCTCTGTTTAGTGAATTGTCGTCTGAACATATTATTTGTGCTCTATCATATAAACTTTTTATAACACCTTTTTTTACACTTATACTGTGATTAGATGTGAAATTTAAGTATCTGTCTGTATATGTGGGTTTTCTGTAAACATCTAAAATTAGTTTATTTTGAAACTTCAAGAAATGGCAAACGATTATCTCTCTCTACTTCTAAAGTAAATTTTATGGTTGCATGGTTCTCGAGACAGATTTTTATACTGATTTGCCATATTGCAAAAATATCATCAACATAAAGCAGCCATATTACAGACTTTTTTGAAAAACTATTTATTGTATTACTTTCAAAATCTTCCATAAAAATATTACTTAGCAAAATCAATATTACTATTATATTGACTTTAGGTCTCTTGAAGGTACGATATAAAAACGGTAAATACGTATACGTACTTCTACGTAATACGTATACATTTAGCAACTGAAATGAACTTCCTTAGAAGATCGGCAAAGGATCGGTTTGGAAAAGTGTGTAATGAAGAAATAAGAAGAATAACAGAGAAACAGATAACCGTCCTAAAAGAAATCCAAAAAAAATCAATTACTTAATCTGGTATGGGGATGTAAAAAGGATGGGGGAAGAAAGGCTGCCAAAGAACATCATGAAATGTATCCCATCTGGAAAACGAACACCAGGAAGACCCCGAGAGACATGGTTAAAAGTAGCGTTGCACAAGACAAGAATTCTTGTCTTGAAAATCAATTTCTTGTCTTGTCTTGAAGATTTCTTGAATGGCAAAGTATTGTCTTGTCTTGCAAGACTCTTGAAATATCTTGTCTTGAAAAATTTTACATTCTAACAAAAAGGTAATAATATTTCTATATTTTATTTCATAGAAAGCGTCGTCACAAGTCGTATACAAAATGTAATACGAAAAATGAACAACGATGCTAATTTTAGCAAAAAAAAATCTTAACGGATCGTTAAAACGAACTACGTCAACTCGCCCGTTTGACGAAACAGGAGCCATTACCAAATAAAAGCTGAATAAGAAATAAGAATAAGTAAGGTTAAGTTCGATTTATTTTTTATGTTTGTTTTTTATTTTATAAAACCATTTTGGGTTATTATTTCGATTTTTTTGTACACCGGCTACTTCTGCTCCCGCAGAAAGGCTCTTTTCGAAAGCAGCCCTGGTAAATAAGGAAACACAGAAACCGGCTAAATTCAGAATCGGTAAGAAATTTAATTTGTTTGAATTTCTGGATGGATGAATTTCCATAAGTTAATTTTTTAGTTCTATTTGTTAATTCTTGTTAGTTTATTATGTTCTATTTTGTTTACCCGTTTGATACTTTTATTTTTTATGGTATTTATTTTATTTTTTTATTATGGAAGATTGGTTGGAAAAGTTTGGACACAGGGTGTACAGAAAGGTAGGTCATGCTAGAGTGTATTATTTGCGCTATTTGATACTACTTTTTGTTCGCGGAGCAATTTCGTACATGAAAAGTATTACCAAATAGCGCAAATAGCGTGCTCCACGAACCTACCATTAGTTTCAACTACTGTTAGTTTTTTTTATAATACCATTATACCAATATAAGTTTGTGTATAATGTCAATTACCAATATACGGTTTGTTGCCTCGACTTTATTTTATTTCATTCTCAACTCTAAAACACTGGCTATGATAGAAAAAAAATGAACACTGGTCAATATTAAAGCCGGGTGCCGGGTTTATACAACATTTGCATAAGTTGTAATCATAATCACAGTCTTAATCATCGCCATAATCACATCGCAATTTTAATGTGCGTTTATAGAACATTTTCATAATCATAATTTTTATATCAGTGAAGTAACATTATTTAAGGCTAAGTTCATGGTAGACGGCAACAGGTTTATAAGAAGTGGATAGTTTAACTTTATGATTATGACTATGATTGTGATTACGACTATGTAAATGTTGTATAAACCCGGCATAACTTGCGCAAAGACCTAATTATCACTAAAAAAATGTATCATTTCTAACTTTCAAGAAATCTTGAATTCAAGAAATCTTGCAAGACTCTTGAAATTTCTTGCATATTAAAGTCTTGTCTTGAATTTCTTGCAAGAGTCTTGGTCTTGCAAGACTCTTATGCAACACTAGTTAAAAGGGGTACCATTGCACAATTTACAAGCCGATGACTGGATGAACAGAAGGCAATGGCGGCAAAGAACCAGAAGGCGGATCACGCTGTAGAACCGGACTTATAATAGTAGTCGTATATCGTGTTTCATTTTAAAAGAGTCATTTTGTTTTTAATTTTTTGTAATATTTATTTTAATTTAACCTAAATTTAAAGTAAAAAAGTTTTAGCGTTATCTTAAAACTATAAATATTCTTTCCATAAAAGCAATACAATTTACGAGTTAGGCAAATAACTCTCATAGTTCTTAAGGAAAACTATATTTAATGTATTTTTTTATTCTCCCGACAGTCTCACCTTTATCAAAAGAAAAAAAGGAACCCCAGTTATATCTGTTCCAAAAAAAAACAAATTAATCCTATATATAGAAAAACCGTCTACAAAAAATAATTACGGCTATTCTCCAAATTTTATGTCGGACAAAGGCACTAAAAAAACCCACCCCTAATATATGGGCGACCGTTTTATTTATTGTTAAGATCTTGGGTTCAAGGATGCGTAACAGAATCCATTTCCAATAGGTTAGGGGATGGTAGTGTAGGGAAGGACAGTTTACGTTTTTACTCTGTTCTAAAATAGTTGTAAAAAAATAATGATTTACATTATTAAACTATTTTATTCGTATTACCTATTTATTAAAAAAAGTAATTTTAGTTATAATTTTCATCATTATTCAGCTACCTATGTGTCATCCAGTGCTGGACTTCTTGAAATGTATCAATAAGGCATCCGAAATGTATTATTAACCGAACTGAAATGTATTAGCACGTATTACTAACAAAAGATTGATTTTTTGAATCTCAGTAAGACTTTCGTACCAGTTTTTAGGGTTCCGTACCCAAAGGGTAAAAACGGGAATCCTATTACTAAGACTTCGCTATGCGTCCGTCCGTCCGTCTGTCACAAAGGTCTATCTTATGAACCGTTATAGCTACACAGTTGAAATTTTCACAGATAATGTATCTATTGTTGCCGCTATAAGAACAAATACTAAAAACAGAATTAAATAAATGTTTATAAATAACTTTCACTAAACATTATCTTTTAAGTAAGAATTTTACATAGAATCTTTCAAGTCCTCGCGTGGTTAAAGTGTTAGTGTGCGAACACAGTGCAAGCAGGTTTCCCGCTTACTGGCAGTCCGCGCCATAGATTTAGGTCCGCGCCAATCTGGGTACCTATTCTTGACATCGTTCACAACTTTGCGTATATGCATCACGTGTATTGTTATAAACAGGGTCTCCCAGAAATAAGTGCAAGTATTTTAAGGGGTGGTAGATCTCGATAAAACAAACATATTTTCTCTTTATCGTTTTTCAAATAAGTCCAAAATAACGGAGTTATTTTACTTTGAAAACTTCAGGAAAAAATGATTTTTTCCTAAAATTTTGAGAACCACTTGATCTTTTCTGGATTTTCTTTCTTGTAAATTTAATCTACTACCTATGTTGCCATATTATCAAGAAATTATTTTTTTTTAAATAAAAACTAAAAAAACTTCCAAAAGAATTTTCTAAAAATTCCGAATTTTCGCTAAAATTTTTTAGCGAAAAAAACCTCATATGCGCGTTTCTGGGGTTGAACTATAACCAACCAGAACTATTACCAGTTAAAATACTTGCACTTATTTCTGGGACACCCTGTATATGGGTACATACTAGCGCCGCGCCGCCTCGCGCTTATAACCTTGAAAAATTAAAGCGTGTTATCAAATCGGCTAGTTCACAGTGAAAGCAGGTAGGCGCCGTCAACCACCGTTCATCGGCGTTCTCGCTTTTACCGGAACGAAAATTTATTTATAAGAACTAAAAGTTGGCCAAAATTATGTTTTATGATTTTTTTGCTTTTTTGCTAGTAATATTAATTATTAGAGGAGAGGGTGTTAATATGGAACCATATTTGGTTTTTCCTACACAATATTTATTCCTCTACTCTGAAACCCTTTCAACCGATCAAATAGGGCCATTCTGTGCAAAACCAAGCAATTGGATGAGGATGCTAGAACAAGAAAGTACTTTGTATATTATAGACGATATTTGAAGATGAGATTAATTTCAAACATTTATACCAATACTAGACAGAATT
The DNA here is from genome assembly GCF_002938485.1 of Sitophilus oryzae. NCBI lineage: Eukaryota > Metazoa > Arthropoda > Insecta > Coleoptera > Curculionidae > Sitophilus > Sitophilus oryzae. The sequence goes on from NW_022147171.1 coordinate 1,748,496, forward strand.
CTAAGTTTAATCTACTCTCCACTATCTACCTCTCTTTTAGGAACACAGGTGTCACAGTAAACCATATCGTTAGAAAAAAAAGTGAAACCCTTAAACAGGTTAATTTCTTTTGTATGTATGTGGGAACAGCTTTGGGCAATGAACGGTTTTACTTTTTAAGGGGCACTAAATCTGAATCTGGCCTGGGAAAATAACTCCCCCTCCATAAACGTCTAGTCATCAGCATAGATGGGCCCGACGAAAGAAAAAGTGAATGCATCAAATTATAATGGCTGTTCAAGAAATAAATAAGACTGTTGGATCAAGGGATACACTTTTACAGTGACATTGATATATTAGATTGGTTATATTGGGCATTAGAGTTGGGGGTTGGAACCTTTGGTTTTACAATAGCAAAATAAAACACTTATTCACCACAATACACCCAAACATTTTGTTTTAAGCTATACCGGGTGCGTCTCAAAAGTGGCTCACCCCTATAACTTTTTTATTTTTTGAGTTAAAAAAACGAGATTTGGTACGTTAGTATATGACATAAATTAGGATTGATTGACGTATTCAATTGTTTTCGGTCACTTCCGGTTTCACCGGAAATGACAACAACTTTTGATTTTTAAATGGCACCCTCGGTATTTTTTTTATTCGATAGAAAATGACATTCTGAATAGAATTACATATCTTTTGACATTCTCACTTAATAAAAAATTGTATTTTAAAATTAAATCTAGAGTGCCATGCATGGCTATGTTAAAAACCCTAATTCTTCATCAAGGAGCCTTGGAAAAATATATTTGTTTTTAGTATCTTGTCCTAGCCAGTTAGAAAATGCTCAAATCGTATTTTTAATCATAAATCATTTTTTTCACATCGAACGAGAGTGGTTCATTATCATATTTGGAAAAAGCATTTTTTTACGAATAATTTGATACCACACACTTGGTATTTCCAGTCAAATTTTCGTTACGAACCGCAAGTTATAATTTCATATAAACCATATGCGAAAAAGTCGAAAATTGACATATTATATGTCATTCTATTCAGAGTGTCATTTTCTATCGAATAAAGTAAAAAAATACAGAGGCTGCCATTTAAAAATCAAAAGTTGTAATCATTTCCGGTGTAACCGGAAGCGACCGAAAACAATTGAATACGTCAATCAATCCTAATTTATGTCATATACTAACGTACCAAATCTCGTTTTTTTAACTCAAAAAATAAAAAAGTTATAGGGGTGAACCACTTTTGAGATGCACCCGGTATATAATACTATAATATACAGGGTGGTCTAAAATGTATTCCGGAAACTTCGACGGCATATTCTGCAGATAAAAATAAGTAAAAAAAAATCATATATAAATGTATGTTCTAAAATGCTTAGTTTCGGAGATACAGGGTGTAGAAGTTTCATTTTTGTTTCGATTTTTTCCAAATAATTTGGTGTGTGGCGGAAGGAAATATACATAATATTTCAGAAATCTGCCTAAGCCTTAGCCTGATCCTGGATCCTGTCATTTTAAGCCACACCCAAAAATTCCAAACACACGTGCTTTGATTAAGGTTTACAGAGCTTCAGCATTTGCCATAAAATAGCGAGCAATTTGTTACAAAACCATATAAATTATATATCACTGTAATCACAAAACTTCAAACTACTTCCGTATTGTAAAGGAATTTTAAATTATTATGTCTTTATTTTCGAGAAAATTTAGTCCAAACATAAGAAATATTTTGTTGATGTTTGACAATCAAAATCTTAAAAATAAAAAAGTTGTCTAAAAATGTTTTCTTTAATTTCCTTCTTCATTTGTGTAAAAATACCTAGCCAGTTTTACATAAAACGTTAAACGCCGAACGCTTATTTTGCTACTTTTTCGGACTAGTGAAATGAACTCTAAAGTTTGGAAGAAACTTCCATTTACTTTAATTTACCAGTTATCCAGTTTACTTTAATTTACTACTTAGCAAAATGTCAACGAAAGTCAATAAATATGCTAATTTTTTAATTTAAAAATTAGGCTGTTATTTCACTAATTAATATATAAATATATTTCGTTGGCATATAACATTTTATTTTGATTGTTGAAGAAGTACAACGGATTAAACACTGATAATATATTTAGATTGACATGATATATCTATAATTATAATCAATTTATCACTTTCTCTTAAGTTTGGGAGAAAATCATCCAATTTACTTTAATTTACTACTTAGCAAAATGGCAATGAAAATCAATAAATATGCTAATTTGTCAATATAAAAATTACACTGTTATTTCATTAATTAATCGGACATCGTTGTTTTACCCAATTTATTACTAAGATTAGTTGAGATCGTTGAGATTTGAGATGTTTTAATCAATGTCTTTATTTCAAGTAATGCAAAAACATCACTTCTGGGCGGAAATTCCATTGATGATAAATTGTGGTTCAGACCAAAAATTGCTTCTGTGAAAAATAATTGCGCTCCATTTCATACTATATTATAAGGAAAATAGCAGTTCCACTCAGCAGAAATAGTTTCTGCCAGTCGACAAAATTCGGCAGATTTTTGGTAGCATGCAGAGTTCTTGAATTAACCCTTAAATGACCATGCTGTTAATATCAACGTAAATACCCAACAGGGTTCCCTTAAGGACCTTATTATTTTTTTTAAGAATCGTTATTTCAATGAAATGCATAGTTTTAATCATTTTTAAACTGTAATTATTCAATAATAATAATTTAAAACAGAATATCTAGTAATAGTAAACAATAAACATAAATAAGTAGAACATAGTCAAAATCTGCAGACCAAGAGACTTTTGATCTTGTAGAATGTATAATGAGTGGGAGGGGGGTTAATCACCGCGACCATAAACTTGTATAGTGTCCCCCTTTCATGAATTAGAACTTATCATACATGGATTTTCCTGTTGAAGGGGGGGGGGACAGGGTATTTGCCATCCTCCTCTGACAAGAGACGTTTTTCCTCCAAGGAGTGGACTACCTTCTACAAGGTTATACACCCTTCCACGGTTTGGCCCTCCGTTCCCTTCACTGCCGAGGAGCTTGTCTCCGGCTGAGGTACCCGTGAGGTGGAGGTTGGAAGATTCAACACTATTGGATATGTTTGTCTTTCCCTATTGCCTCCTTGGATTTGAGGTCAATTCCTATTGTGAGGACCTGACCATGGCGTTTATCCCTCGAGTTGATGACTCGCCAACTCGATGTCCTGACTATTGGAGGCAAAGCTTTGCAAGGCTTCTCCTAGAGGCAGGACTCGGAAGTCGAATCAAGGAGTTGAAAGTCAAAGACAAGCTGCCTACAATATATTGGCGACGAATACTAAAACACTTTGGACACACTACAAGACGCGAGGGAGACAACCTAAAAAATTATTAGTACAGGGAAAGGTTAGCTAGCTGTTAAATGGGATAGACCAAGAAAAGTACAAGCAATGGACCGACAAACATGGAAAACTAGAGCAAATGAATGTAGCTGATTCCATGAGATCACGATTTCTCAGACATGAGAACACGAATAAGAAGAAAATCCCCATCTTCCTAGAAATCTTAACCTTAGTTGATAGGTGCAGTTGGATCCAAGTGTAGATGGATCAAATATACTTAGACGCTGCACGCGTCTCACTTGGACGCTGTTTAGATAAATCGGTTGATACGATCCAAGTGGCATCCAAGGTCCAAGTAATACAGCAGATAAATAAAATCCCTAAAACAGCAATGAGGATGTAGCTTAGTGTGAAACTGATGAAAGATGGACCGCCAAAATTATACTGTGGTACCAGAGAGGTGTAAAAAGACTAAATAGATCCCTCATTTAAAATGGTCTGAGGTCAAGCAAAAAAAAAGTGGTTTTACACAATATCACATCGAAACATACAGAACGCAAAAGAAAAAAGAATATATGGAATATGCAACGGTCCCATTTATTAGCGATAAAACAAAGCTACATAATGATGACGATGATGCGACGGTGGTATAATCATCAAAGTCCGCTAAGGTCAGCTTTTCTTATAAACTTGTACCCAAACTAAACTTGTTCCCAATTAAATACAGAAGCAGGTTTGACTTGCTTACTATAAATCCATACAGTATTATGAATTGGCACGGACCTAGTGCGTTCACATAATACCGTATGATAGAAAAAAGGCAGCTGGGGAATGACAATCGATGATAATTTTAGGGAGGTCAATCTCTAGACGTCATTTACTAAAAATTGACATAAAACTTCTTTAACACTTCTTTCTTAATTTTAACACAATTTTAAAAACAACTTTTTGAGATCAAAGTTTCTTAAATGCTCTAAAAAGAAGAAAATAAACATTAAATTTAATTAAATCTGTAAAATTTATTACGTTCCACTTTGTGGTACCATAATATTGTATTGTCATCGAACGTCAGGAAGTGGTTCTAATTCAGTTCGCAAAATTCGATCTACATTAATATTAATAAATAATAAGTTCTTGCCTTTAGCTGTGTATTTTTTCTAATTTCGAAAAATCGAAAGTACAAAAAAATAAAAAGTAAAAAGAAAAGAAAATTGTTTTGCTTGTCGTAAAGGGGGAACCAAGCTCCACTCCCACAACCGGTTTCTGGACCTACCCTTCATCAGGTGGGCTGTCCAGAGTAGTGATGGGAATAATCGAATTATTTTCACCATCGAATAATTAGTAATAATTCATATTTCACAATCGAATTAATAATTCGAATTATTTAGTAGTATTATAAATTTAACCTAAAAATAAATTCGTCCCAGCTAGTGCTCGTCTAGGGGCTATTTTAAACAAATTCTGAACCATTGCCATACCTATATTCTATCACTGAATAAAAAATTAAAAAAATATTCTTTATTCACTGTATTCTATTAACTGTGCCGAAGCCGTTTAATAAATTAAACCATAATTTAAAGTTTTAAATTTAAAAGTGCCGAGTTTATGATTGTTTCAATTCCTATTGAAAAGCTCATATCTAAAATAAAAGCTTCTTCTAAAACAATATAAGTATGTCCTTGTTTACGTGCGGTTCGTATTTCTTTTTATTTTATCAGTTGCAATCAATAATTATTTAGATAAAAGAAGAAAATTAATTTTAGTGTTCGGTGAAATTTGGGTGAGATGGAAATTAACCAAATAATAGTAGTATTCTTTCGTTCTGAACGAAATGAAAATTTTCACTTAAACTGATTTATTCCTACGTGGTATAGGAAATAACAATGATTTCTGGATTCCGATTCCCTTTATAAATCAGTTTAAGTGAAAATTTTCAGTTCGTTCAGAACGAAAGAATACTACTAATAGTACTATACTAATTACTAATATTCGTATTTGTCCATAAGAGGTTATGTTTTATGTTCATTTGTAATTCGGTTACCACAGATATAATATAAAATACTACTAATTTTTATCTCGATATATCGAAAAAGATAATTCGAATTAGTTAGTTTTAATTTACTATCGAATTAGTCGTATTATTTAATTCGAATTTTCCCAACACTAGTCCAGAGGCTGGTTCTCATCGATACGGCAAGCAAAACTTTTTCAATATCAACACACAATGTCGTAAAGTGTCGGTGAGATATTAGTGCATCTCCTGTCAAAAGATGGTAATGAACGTTTTTCGGCCCGCTCAAATATATGAAATGAACAAAATTCTTACAGCTTTAGTGTATATTAACACTAACATTAATAGGGCAAGTTACTAAATAATAGCTTGTAAACTTCTGGAGTATACGTATAACATAGCATACCATCAGCATACCTACTGGAAACGGACCTGCTTTTACGCATCTATTTATTGAATGATCTAAAGGGGGAATTAAATTAGCCTGACGCACGATTCGCGACCGGACAATTTATCGTACCAGCTAAAATCCCGAATTAATTAACAAATTACCGGTGGAGATCTTTGTGCTGAAGCGAGGCGCCGATCGCCGGCCGCCAGGTACGCCGGACGACGGGTACCGCCTCGCGCCGTGGGAACCACCGGCAGGTGCTACGATCTCGACTTTTTTAATCGAAAATCCGACTCGTATCCGTCGGATAAGGAAAGAACAGGACGGGACGTGTTTTTGCGCGCCAATTGAGCTCACGTCTTGCAAGTGGGCAACGTACACAGTGCGTTAAGCCACTAACAAATACTGATAAACAATTGAGTAAGAAGTGTAAGAAGTAAGAGATTATATATGGGCCCATTTTAATCCCAAACGGAAATATATAGAAAACGGGCAATATTCTACAGGGTGGTGCATCGGCGGCGGCGTTGGAAACATAGTAAATCCCATGCAAATTTTGAACTGCTCAAATATTGGCCTCCTGTTTTTTATGGGTTCGATTCCCACTCAGAATGGTCGCTTTATTTATTTAAATTAAAATATTGATTTATCTAAATAGAGTGACCAGCGAGCCGCCACCAAAGCCGCCACCTCAAGGAAAGCAATGGCAAACCACCTTGAGTATATTTGCTTTGTACATAGGGCCGGACTTAACGAAGTTGCCGCCCCAGGCTAAAAGAAATTTGCCGCCCCTTAACATTTTTTTTTTAATTAAAAAATAACGGATACACAAAGCATTTATTTGAATACACGATCAACAACAGAATATAAAATATTCATATAAAATGACAACAAACGAACAACAAAACTATAAGGTTTGCTTATATGCCTATAAAGGTTTCCTACAAAATTTTTTGATCGCAAAATTATCAATTACTTCATCGTAAAGTTTTTAAAAGGTCGGACTTAATATCTAAAATTGCCAAATGATTTAGACGTTCTGTTTCCATAGTGGACCGTATATACTTTATTCTTCTATGTGTGACGACTTTTTTGTCGTTACCCAAATAGAATGAAAAAAGAATCCGTTGCTCAGGGTTAGAGGAAAGCTGGGTTCGTAGGTAAGGCTTCTGACTCACAGTGACTTTCTAATATTGTTAAAAATAAAAAAATGATAACATATATAGGCTGCAGAGATTTTAATATTGATGTTAAGAATTCAAATAGGTATGGTCAAAGACAGTGAAAAGGGCGCCACTTACTTTGTTTATGAGAGTGGTAAAGTAAGAAACCAAAAAGAAAAATACGATATCACAACATAGCTAAAATAAAGTAATCAACAGCATTAAGGGTCTATTATGTTTATCAGGAATAAAAGTCAGAAATAACTATCCTACATTAAACATTTATTGAAAACGAACACAAGTATCATCAATTAGTCACAGTGATCCCAATAAAACCGCAAGTTATTTTAGATAGATTCGAATTTAGTAACTGTATTCTTTGAACTAAGTAAGCTACTTAATATAAAAACAGGTGAAATGTATGTATGTCTCAATACGATGATGTTTCGAAACATGTCGTGTACAAAAACCTTTAAAATGAATATGTGTTAATAATTTTCATATAAAATATCATAGCTACGTAAGAGTGTACTGTACGAATCAAATTATAACTTATAACGTTAAATAAAAAATAATTTTGACTACAATATGTGGGATAAATAGTGATAATTTACCAGGTTATTAAATCTGTTGTCTCCAAAAATTATAAAATAAAAGCGTACCTTGTGTATCAAACTTAAATAAGTAATTTTAATACGTTTCAGTGCAGAAAACGAGCGTTCAGCAGAACAGTTAGTAATAAAATACATGTGAATATTCTTAATGCTATGAAAGTATTTGGAAACAGGTCTTGAGCGTTTTTTTCATAAATTACTTTAAGAAGCTATCTAGCAGATGGTTTTGCTGACTTAATGCATTTTATAAATTCACGAAAATGTTTAAAAAACTAAAAAACACGCTTTTACCGTGCTAAAAAGTATAAAATGATAGAAGTTACCTAAAATGCTTAATAAAAAAGCGTGGGGCGCTTTAAAGTGCGTTTCCTTAAGAGACATGCACCTAATTCAATCAATATCTGCAAAGCGCCCTACTCTTTTTTAATAAGCATTTTAGGTAAATTCTATTATTTTATACTTTTTAGTACGGCAAAAGCGTGTTTTATAGTTTTTTAAACTATAATTTATTTTTCACGTTTTTAGTTTTCAAGTTAAGAACTTTTTTTTATTATTTATTTATTTCCAACAAATACATTATACATACATCTATATTACTACAGGCTACAATATACCGGGTGATTCTCAACTTAGTATGTGGGGGTTTTTGAGAATGAGAGGATTACAAATTTTTAATCAGATTTAAAAAATTGAATATGGCGGATCGAGACTATAATTGGATAACAAATTTCAAGTCAATTGGACAAGTATAGAATCAGTCAAATTTAATTTTTTAGATTTGGCCCAAATCGGCCATTTTGAATCCGCCATATTGAATTTTTTATATCCGATTAAAAATTTGTAATAATTCTCATTCCCAAAAACCCCCACATACCAATTTTGGACGAAATCGGACGAACATGAATAGTACTTTAAAATTCGAGGTATTTATGTATTTATTAACTGGATGCATGGCACAATGCAGTAAAAAATAACCCAAGTGAATTATACCGTATGATCGAATAAAAACGGCGTCAGCGATGGCTATGAAATGAAGATCGTTGTCATTTTATATGTAAAATTATATGGGAAATGTCATCGATCGTCATTTCATAGCCATCGATGACGCCGTTTTTATTCGATCATACGGTATATTTAAACAATAATAATAGTTAAGTAAATAAATATCGGCTAAGGCTATATTCGAAATATTTTATGAACAAATAAAATTTAAAAAAAATAGATAAATATTTTGGTATGCTCAAAATTTGCCGCTCCTAAAAATCTGCTGCCCCAGGCCCGGGCCTAGTTGGCGTAGGCCTAAGTCCGGCACTGCTTGTACAGCCTCTCAAATAGTGCTGTTGGGGTTCGGCGGTAAACTGTAGGTCCCGTGAACTTGTGAAATACTCATGACACACATCACAAGTATCCGACGCTCTGATAGAGTATGGCACTGTAAGCAATGCATATGTCAAATTTGAACAATTTTGGACAAGCCGTTTTTAACTAATTTAAGAAAAACTGCATATATTTTTAAATTAAAACTATGTTATAGTACCTACAGTTAAGGTGTGCCCGATATGCATTTTTGTAATTTAAAACTTGTTCATATCAGACGCCGAAGGTTTAGGAAATACAGGGTCCGGCAATAGTGCGTCGGGCATCTAATAGCTCCTAATATAAAAATAAAAAAATATAAATAATATCAAAAACTTCATTAGCAATTTTGTTTACGTGTAAACCTAAAGTAGGTATATATTAGGATGTATTTCAAAAAAAATTATTTAACCTCTACAGGGTGACTCAATAAAGTGTGAGTGGATCAGGATGATTTTTTAATGAAACATCCTGTATATTATTACATTTTGATCACTTTACATAATCTTAAGATATTTTTCAATACGTTTCGATAGTTTCAGAGATATTAATAAATAAATAAATAAATTATAATTTTTTTTTTGAAGAAGTTCCAATCATTTTCACTGAGAATAATTGTGGAACTATTTTCTAAAGTCATTTTTAACTAATTTAAGAGAAACTGGAATTGTGGAACTATTTTCTAAAGAGTAGTACTGTATGATCGAAAAAAAACGGCGTCAGCGATGGCTATGAAATGAAGACCGCTGTCATTTTATATGTAATTTTATATGGAAAATGTCATCGATCGTATTTCCCAGCAATCCCAGCCAACAGGAGGCCGTTTTTTTTTTCGATCATATGGTATTATACCGGATGCAGTGCCTCAAAAGTGGCTCACCCCTATAACTTTTTAATTTTTTCAGTAAAAAAAACGAGATTTGGTATATTAGTATATGACATAAATTAGAATTGATTGATGTATTCAATTGTTTTCGGCCACTTGTTTCGCCGGAAATGACTACAACTTTTGATTTTTAAATGACACCCTGGGTATTTTTTTACTTTATTAGATAGAAAAGAACACTCTGAATAGAATGAGATATCATTTGTCAATTTTTGACATTTTCGCATATGGTTTTTTCGAAATTATAACTTGCGGTTTGTAACGAAAATTTGACTCGAAATACCAAGTGTGTGGTATCAATTTATCCGTAAAAATGCTTTTTCCAAACATGGTAATGAGCCACCCTCGTTCCATTTGAAAAAAATCAGGTATGCTTAAAAATACGATTTGGGCATCTTTTAACCGGCCAGGACAAGACACTAAAAACATTCTACGATCAAATATATTTTTCCAAGGCTGCTTGATTAAGAATTAGTGTTTTTAGCATAGCCACGACACTCTAGATTGAAATTTAAACTACGATTTTTTATTAATAGAGAATGTCAAAAGTTGATATATGATAAGTCATTCTATTCAGAATGTTATGTCCTATCGAATAAAGTAAAAAAATAGCGAGAGTGCCATTTAAAAATCAAAAATTATAGTTATTTCTGGCGAAACAGGAAGTGACCAAAAACAATAATTGAATAAGAATCGTCAATAAATTCTAATTTATGTCATATACTAACATACCAAATCTCGTTCTTTTATCTGAAAAAATAAAAAAGTTATGTGTGAGCGACTTTTGAGACGCACCCGGTATAGCGAAAGAGATTTTATAAAATCCCAATGGAAACAGAAGCAACTCCACGGCCATCATCACACTGATCTTAGCTTGAAATATGTCGACATTAGCTTCATTCCAACTCAGATATTTCTAAAATTTCAACTTTAAATCATTTCCTGCGGGTTCCTATGAAAATCTAAGAAACAAAAAATAGGCCATGAAAATGCCAAAAAATTGCACATAAATTTAGGTTTAACAATAGACGAATTTAAATATTGTTTTTTTATGTTTGCTGTAAAACGATTGTAATATGATTAGAGGCAACATTGCAAATTTTTGGATATTTATAAAATTATATTTGTCTCTCTCATTGCATAGGCACAATGCATATGCGTGAAATGTCAAACTTCCATGTTGTCTCAGTTTTCTTTATTTCTAAATTTTAACTTTTTTCATTTTAGATGCAGAATTAAAAAAAGAACGATTTTTGTATTTAAAGCATTTCTAAATGTCTTTAACCGTTTCGCAGATATTTGCGATATTATATTGTATACTTCGTCATCGATCGTCATTTCCAAGCCAACTGACGCCATTTTTTTCGATACGCATAATGATTAAATACAAAATTATTCGTTCCTTCATTCTACATCTAAAAGAAAACAAATTTTATTTTATTTATTGTGTTATCCTTTGGTGTTTAGGAAATATAGATAAATATTAATAAACATAAAGTCATCGGGTTTTTAGTTTTTACCACTTTTCAGATATGCTGTTTTTAACCCAAGTTTTAGTAAGAAATAGCATGGCAACATCGCATATTCCTTTAAACAAAATGATGTATGATAGCAGAATTTTATGTTGAATTCAATTCTACGCACAGAAAAATTAGGATTACAATTTAAAAAACACTTACAACTTCATCATTAATTTTTATTTGGGGGGGGATACCCTGTATACAACAACATACTTTTAAGATATGCACCTTTTTAAACCCTGCAACATTTATATTAAACTATTTTTCATATCTTTGTTAACAACGACAATATTTAATTTCCTCGCATTAATGGGCTACTCTGTATAATACAAGAAGATCCAACATCATATCCTGATTGCAACTGATTTATAACATAAATCCTGGCACATCTAAAGCGAACAAAGAAATGAAATTAAAAGCTAAATTTAACTTCTTTTATAAAAAATAAAAAATCGTACCTACAGGATTCGGCAATAGTGAGTCGGGCATCTGTAGCTCCTAGAATAAAAAAAAAATTAAATTTTGTTTAAGGGCTAATCTAAAATGTGTTCTAGGATGTATTTCAGGAAAATATTTTAACTTCTATAGAGTGGCTCAAAAAAGTGTGAGTGGATGGGGATGATTTTTTTTTAAATGGAACACCCTGTATACTATTGCATTTTTGGCTTCTTTTCAGATCACTTTACATAATCCTAAGATATGAGTAAATAGATTTCGATAGGTTCAGAGATATTAATAAATAAATAAAAAATATACATTTGTCAGCCTTTCTTAAAAAAATTATTAAAAATACAAAAACTCTCCTGAAATCAAAACTATAATAAGTATTTACTTTAGATGGTTTGTACTTACTTTGCTGTAAATATGGTAATAATATGGTATAAAATCAAAATTTTACGCCAAACTTTTCTAAAATATAAAATAATTTTTCTTCGTTTTTTTAAATAGAACACCCTGTATATTATTTTTTCAGTAGATGGAGAATTAAAAAATAATAATTTTTTGTATTTATAGTATTTCAAAATTTTTAACGGTTTTGCAGATATTCCCGGTTTTATATTTTATATGGCATTTTCCATAGTAAATTTTTACCAAAGATTTGTCTCTAGTATTTTACCGTTGAGAGAGTCATACGAAATAATACTGTGTGTATCTGCGAAACCATTAAAAATTTTGAAATACTTTAAATACAAAAAATGTTCATTTTTTAATTCTCCATCTAATAAAAAAATAATATACAGGATGTTCCATTTAAAAAAATAAAGCAATATTAGTTTATATTTTAGAAAGTTTGGCGTAGAATTTTGAACATCCTGTATGATTAAATATTACGATATTTATAGGAAAGTAAGTATACGCTATCTAAATTAAATATATAATATAGTTTTGAATTCAGGACAGGTTCTTGTATTTGTAATATTTTTTTTTACTGAAAGTTGAAAAATATATATTATTTATTTATTTATTAATATCTCTGAAACTATCGAAACATATTTATTCATGCCTTAGGATTATGCAAAGTTATTGAAAAAAATTATCCCGATCCACTCAAACTTTTTTGAGCCATCCTATAGAAGTTAAAATATTTACCTGAAATACATCCTCGTACATACTTGAGGTTTAAACTTAAACAAAATTCTCAAGTTTTTTATTCTAGGAGCTACAGATGCCCGACGCACTATTGCCGGACACTGTATAATTTATAAAAATCAGTAACCACACAAGATAAATTAAAATAATAACACCTTCAATAATAGCCGTTCCGGGAAACGGTCGACGATTTAAATAAAATAAATCTACACCTTTATCACCGTACTGTTGAGGGAAAAAATATTGATCTGCCATTGACTATTGATATCGAAAAATGTAATATGTATCTTAATTTTCTTTAATATTAATTAGGTATGTTGTAAATTGTAAATAATTATATCGTAAAATATTATCATTACAGGAAAATACAATCTACGCCGCCTGACCTCGTCAATAGGTTTGGTTGCCAAGCGGGACACACCGCATCCACAATGCGAGGCGATTCGCTTCGAACGGCTGCGCGATACAGTGTGACCGGAATGCCGATCGATACGTTGTTGGCTGGTCGTGAAGCGTTCGGGGGAATGCTCGAGCTCGACCTACCGTTAACTTGCTACACGCTATACGCTCAGTACGAATTGTGCACGCAGTTTAGACGGTAATTTTTGCCTCGCTACCTACGAATCCGTGTCATGGAGAACGGAATTATACGACGTCTCGTTAAATTATATGGGTGTCACCGATCACTATGGGATCCCAAACATTGCGATTATTATAATAAGAGTAGAAGGGAAGCGGTATGGAACGAAATATCCAGAAATACAAATGTTCCTGCTAAAGAACTGAAAAGAAAAATGACGTCACTCTTGGGATCTTACAGGCGAGAAAAGTCCAGAGAAAAAAAGAGTCGTATTAATGGATTAGGTACGTATTTAACACAACTTTGTTACAGGGCACAGCTACCAATTGGTTTACGTATTATGTTAGAGTACTCTGGAATATTTGAGTAATTTTCTCAGTAGTATTTGCATATTTTAAGGTATTCTGGTGTTAGGATTTGCAATCACGGTATATGTAGATCCCGTTTATATGATTGGGTTGTTTTTTGGTTCGTTGTCATGCTGTATGGTGCAATTCTGTTTGGCGCTCTGCTTGTTTTCTATTGTTGTTGTCCCATATTAGATTAGGTTGCCTCCTTGGATTTCTTATGCCTCTCAGGTACTATTGGATAATTTTGTGATTGGTTTTTTGGCCAGTCCTTCAATTTACTTGCCTACCACTATTTTAGTGGTTAGTGGTGTTCTGTTCATCTGTCTTCATTTCTCTCTTCAGCATCTTATATCATCTCTATATAGATGTTTCTGTTACCTGGAGTTTCTTTATAAATTCTTATTGCAATTTTCCTGTTTCGCAGCCGTGACATGTCATCAATAATCATGTCATGATTGGTAGTTGATATTATGGTATTTAGTGGCCTTAAAAAAGCCAATCAGTTAACATTATGAACATTTCCTTCCTGTCCAATCCGTGCATTTTATGTAGGTAGCAAATTTTGTAGCGTTGCGTTGGCGAGATTTGTTCGGCAATTTAGTACCCCTTTCTGCCATTGTTGTTATATAGGGAGGAATCAAATTTTCGTTTTTGCTGTTACTTTACATTTATATGTTTTGTAATAATGGAAATATATGTATTCTTCTTCTTAAGGTGTCGTACAGATTCCTGCATAGCCGTTCATCTTTTTCTTCCTCATCAGATGGTTCTATTAACTGCAGCGACTTGGAGTGCTTGGAAGTCCTGTATGACAAATATTTCTCAGCCAGGATAGCTTCCTTCGGCCTATTCCCCTTTTGCCCCCCTCGATTTTACCCTGGAGAATCAGACGCTGAAAGTAATAGCGTTCTCCACGTAGTATGTGTCCCAAATAGGCTATTTTCCTCTTCTTGATGAATTGGAAGAGTTCACGTTCTTATAGACCAGCTCTTCATTCCTCACACCAGGGGTCATTCCTCACACCAGGGGTGAACCCGGGGCACTCTTAGCATTCGTCGTACGGTCCACATTTCGAAGGTTCAATTCGGTTTATTGTTGCTACCTTCAGTGTCCATCCTTTCACACCATATAACAAAACGGACCGGACATAGCACTTCACTATTCTGTATCTAAGGCCAGTTCCTATATGTTAGAAACCCTCGAAGTTTCAAAAAAGTTGATCTTACTTGTTCGATCCTGCCTTTGAACTCCTGATCTGGTTCTGACGTTTGGTTAACCATGCATCCCAAATATTTAAATTGTGTGACCTGCTTGATGACCTATCCATTTAAGTAAATTCTGGTGTTCGGGATGTTGTTTCTGCTAATATATATACACCCCTGTACACACCCCTGCCTTACCCCCTGTTTTATTTTAAAATCTTCTGTTACCCCCACGTTATGTATACGAATTTAAGCTTTTTCGTTCCAATACTAATTATTGATCAGCCTTATATTTTTTCCATCAAGTCCCAAGTCTCCGAGGTATGATATAAGGAGGTTATGTTTAACATTATCGAACGCCTTTTCCGTTATAAAGCACATGAAGACATCCTTTTCTCTGATCTTGACAATTCTGAAGACTGAATATGGCTTGTCTAGGACCAACGCCGTTCTTAAATCCAAATTGACCATATATCTATCGTATACCCACATCCGTATCCACATGCTTCTTTACATTTTTGAGTCTTGTATGCAGCACCCGTAGAAAGAGAGCTTGAAGAAGTGACTCATTAGACTAATAAGACGATACTCTTAACACGAAGTTGCATTACTTGACTTGGGCAGCGTGGGCAGCGTGAAGTTTGTTCATTAGTTAAGTGGAACGTTTCCGAATACATATCATCAGGCCCTGGAGTTTTGTCGTTTTTCGTTAATCTAATCGCATGAATAATTTCACTTTCTAATATGCTTGGTCCTGATGGCATGGGAATCTCAGTTGCAGGGTTTTCTTGTCTTTCGTTGTTGAAAAGATCATTGGTATAATTTCTCCAAGTTTGCAATATTTTGTCAGTTTCCGTTATTATTTTATTTTCCTCAGTTTTAATTAGGCTTATTGATTTATTATAGTGTAACTCAGCTATCTCTTTCACTCTCTTGTGAAGATTGAAACTGTCTCCAAGGTGACTGAGATTTTCGGCCTCTACACATCTCTCCTTCAACCATGTCTTTTTTGCCGTTCTGATTTAATTACGAATTTTTCTTTGCATAGATTTATATTCATTGTGACTATTCTGGATTTTATATTGACTTCGTTTTCCACTCGTTTTTCGCTGTTGTTCGATTAGCTGTGAAAAGGTTTTCATTTGTGTTCTTGAAAGCTTGCTTAATGCCCAGGCATTGATTCTCAATGTCATTTGTACTGACAGTACTTTCCAATTCTCTATTTTAATGGTTTTCATACATTGATCTTGTCTGCTGGTCTCTGAGTAGTTTCGGGTCCAAGTTCTTCCTCAAACGTCTTCGTTTAGGTTTGGCAAAACGTAATAGGATGTTGGCACCTAAGGTTGGCACGTAATGGATTGTGGTCCGATTCAATATCGGCACCCTGGTATTGTAGTTACTTTTGTGATCAGGTTTCTAAATCTATTATTAATTACGATATAATGTATTTGATTACGAACGATTACGAACAATACGGTAATCATTGTCTTGTGAAGACTTCCAGGTATAAAGTCTTCTAGATGGGAGTTTGTACCATTGTAACGTAAGGTTCTGAAGACTGGTCAATAAAACAACTACTGCAGGAAATATATTTTTTTATTTTCCACGCTGATGGTTGTAAGTGTGGTTTAGGAAAAGTTCTACAAACTTCTAAAATAAATTATAATTAATAGGGAACCGAGTTAAGGGTTGTAAATCAATTTCTTACCTAACACCAGGTTTATACCCCAAAATAATAAGAATATAATATATTTGGTAATAAGTCGAAAACCAAAGGCTGTTAACATTTGTAGCGGTATAAATAAAATGGCGATCAACCGAATTCCATTATTGCAAAAAAGCGAAATTTATAAATTGAACTACCAGAGCCATCTATATATTTGTTTATAAGAAACCTAATGTTAACATACAGAAACCTAATTTAACATTATATTAAATTAATGTATTATATTTAATATTTCTCACATATTTTATAAATTATGCTACACCATGTATTTATGATTGTAAGATTATTTTCTTTACAGTATTGTATCAGTTTCTCACCTCTGCAATTCTTTTCACCTAACCATAATTTCCGACCACAGATCCCAACCTGCCTTTATCGACTTTGGCATTAAAATCTCCTAAAACCAAATTTATTTCATTATTTTTTGTGAGTCTTAGGACCTGATCAAGTTGTCTGTAAAAGTCTTCAATCTTGTCCTCTGCCTTTTCTGCTATTGGAGCATAGACCTGGATGTTATTGATATTAATAGGCCTGCCCAGTAACTGAATTAGAATTACGCAAATATACACGTATCACGTATGCGTAAATTTCTCACTGCACAAGCGTACATGTCAAATGATACGTTTACGTATACGACTTTCTGGGCTAACTATCTGTCCTGGCAACAACGTGGTGGCAACTGTCTACTTATTACGTATCCTTAAACGCAATCGATTTTTCACTGCGCAAGTGTACCGTATCAACGTACACGTCATGGGCGTGTGTTAACTGTCTAATAGCACGAAAGTTTTCATTTTCTTTTTAAGGGGGAGTATTAGGAAAATTGTTTGCGTGTATAGAAAAATGGTCATCAAAGAGCAGTTACCAAAAATCACTTGTCGAACTCTGCACTTGCGCAATTAGAACCCGCACATGAAACATTGGATCCATGTCTGTCCTCGAGCATCTTGAGACAATAGGCCGCTACAGAACATGCACTGGATGCACTCTGCATCTTCTGAGTCAGGTTTCCTGTTTTATTACGGCATGGGGCTCACTCTTTGTGTCAAAATGTATTTCTTCTTAATCGTCTGAATCATAGGACTTTTTATATTTCGAGCATCTTGAGACAATAGGCCGCTACAGAACATGCACTGAATGCACTCTGCATCTTCTGAGTCAGGTTTCCTGTTTTATTACGGCATGGGGCTCACTCTTTGTGTCAAAATGTATTTCTTCTTAATCGTCTGAATCTATAGGACTTTTTATATTTCATATTTAGACCCCATGTACTGTCTATATTTACGGAATGTCCAAATTCAGAAATTCAAACTAATCAAAATGTATATCAGATTTTTTACTAACACATTCAGACACATTCGGAAGACTTCTAAAACATTCACACAAACATTATAAGCAAAGCACGATCATAATATAAATATAATTTGCAATCATATATCAAGAAATACTTACAGTACGTCTGTCCGTTCTGTAGCTACGGGGTATCCGTGAGAGGGGAAACGATATTCTCTCGATGTTTTTCGTAAAAAATTAGACGACGCGTCCCATCAATAAAAATTCGACAAATTTGCAAGTGGCTAATAAAATGAGTGGGCGGAGCGATTTGCGGTGACGTACTCGTCAAGTCGACGTATTAAATATATTGCTGTTTATTTGAATGTTTTTTGTCCGCATTCCTTTCATAGACACAGATCCAGCAGATGTACTGTACTTTCTGTGTGCCTTAAAAACTTTTCTCATATAGCGCTCGAAGATAAAACACTCTCAGCGTGACCACAAAGCCCGTTTGACTGACTAGGCAAAACCTGCACATAAGTATAATAATGGAAAGAGATTAAAGATCACCGTCTTTTGCAATTAGGCGTTTTCTTCTGAGAAATTGTGGTATTCCATTTTAGTGATACTATTCCATTTTTGGTGAATTTCCTCTACGTAACTTTCCTGAGATAATATTGCTTATTAGCGCCATCGCCAGTCTGCTCATTTAGTGAACCACTATTGTACGCTTTTAGGTGACCACTTTTTCAGACAAAGTCCCATATGAGATGATTCTCCTTACCTCCCATATAGTTCTTATTCCATCCGAACTGTAAAACCGTCCTTAACTATAGTAATCGATGGGAACCTGTGTGTCGCCCGACCTGGTCGATATCTCAAAGAAAAAAAAATATATTTTAATATAATTTTTTAAATTTGTAACTTTTCATGATATAAAAATATAATCATTAATTTTTTTACGTCTTACCGAGGGATGACAGAGATTATCTACAACGAAGTTTCAAGTTATTAAATAAAATCCAAAAATTGAACTGTATGTAAATAATTTGGTCTGATGCAAAGTTTATACCTGAAACAGAATTATTGTGTATTTTTTAACAATGAAAAATTTTACATTATTTTACAGGGGTTTATAAATCAAAGTGGTTTGCGTGGCCATGGTTTCACTTTCTCTCTGAAAGAAACGACATACAGGATGACATATCTGACGACATCACCGATACATTGGATAATGTAAGTATATTATGATATACCTATCGTATAGTTAATAATTATTATAGGTACTAAAAGAGAGTGTGACAATGGTAGGTTTCTTAAAAACACATATTTTATTTCATTTTCATCTTGAGATACCATCATCAGTTTTCTTTACGATTCTGTCTAAATTCTTAACGCAGTGTTTTTCCGAAATTGAACAAAGATGGAAAAGCCAAGTCTGGGATCGCCAGCGGCAGATATTATTTTAGTTTTCTGACTGCAGTTCAGGAAACTAAAATATCTGGATATAATATATCTCTCAGATTATCTCTTTTATTATCTTTGCCTGCTCTTTGGTTCTATGGGTACATCTGGGACTGTACTATCTTTTCTATTTTGGAGTGTTTGGTGATCTTTTATATTACTTCTTTTTCGTCTTAAATATTTTTGAGGTTGTTTGAATTGGGGTCGGACTAAAAGCCAAGTCTGGGATCACCATGCGCCAGCGGCAAGATCGCAGACATTGACTGCAATTCAGAACACTAAAATAACCAAAAAAAATAACTAAAAAATTGATATAATCTCAGTCATATTAACGCTAGTATTCCGGTGTATATCGATATATCATTTAGTCACGACATTTAAAAAAAAATTGATAATACCTTCAAACGTAAAGGAGGCGCAGAAAAGCAAAAAGTCCGGTATTCAAATACCGTATGATCGAAAAAAAATTGCTTGGAAATGACGATCGTGACATTTCCCATATAAATTTATATATAAAATGACAGCGATTTTCATTTCATAGCCATCGCTGATGCCGTTTTTTTTTCGATCGTATGGTACATTTCATTCGCAAACTCTATGTATTATGTAGTTTCTTCTTATGTCAGATTATATTTTTATTCCCGAGGACTATAATCAATGTCAAAAAATATGCTAGTGTCAAGGCTGTTTTATATCTTTTTTGAAACAGCTGAATGTTGTTCTAGCTAACTTCTGCTTTCCTTAATTTATCTTCTAGTTCATTTCAAATTTCTACCGACATTTTGTTTTGCAATAAGTACTTTGCACTTTGAACATTAGATAGGTAATAATTTTATTCTCGACTTAAGGCAGTCATGACTGTTTCCAAAAAAATCCCTTTAATCTAAGGGGGCGATTTTTTTACGGAAATAAGGTCATCGGCAAAGTTTACAGAATAAAATATATCGGTGAAAGATGTGGAAAAACGACACCCGCCGTAGAAATGTTAATATTATCAATATCGGGCAGAGTTACGAAGATTTGGCCATTTAGAATAGGACTTCAAATAGAAAATTGATTAAAATAAAAAAAAATCCGATCAAAATAAAAAAAAAATCTTATTAAATTAAAAAAAAATATTTTTAGATTTTTTAAAGAAATCTTGATTTTTTTGCACCCTGGACTTAGAGGACATTAATTATATTTACTCTTTTATGACGTCTATTTTAGTTGTGTTTTTTTGTAATAATTAACAACGAAATTATCTGCTTCTTTTTAGTAAAACATTAAATTATTTATGAATAGACATGTTCACTAATTTCTAATTTCAATGAATTTCGATAGCTATATACATATGAGTAAAAAAACATGGCACTCAAAATTTTTCTTAAAAACTATAATTTTCTCACATAAACGCAAAACATAATTGAGAAATGCAGCAAGGCTAGAAAACGTACCCGGCTCGAGGCTACCTGTTTTTGACGTCAGTGCTTTGATCGATCGATGGCGTCCGTACGATCGTGCATGCGTAACATCTTACCTAACCGTTCTTGTATCATGACTTGCCGCATTGCTTTTGCAGACGTTCGCGAAGGTGTATTGTTTAGTTTCATTGTTTTGATGTTTTGAAGAAGTAAAATGAGTTCAAATAAGTGGTGTTTTGTCCCTGGGTGTATTAATACTTCAAAAAATAATCCACAGAAAATATTCATCTCAGTGCCTCGGAATGTTTTAAAAAAGAAGAAATGGTTTGCTGCAGCGAAAAGGGAATTAAAAGCTGTTTCATTGAAAACCATATTTTTTTGCTGTGAAGATCATTTTAACGTAAGTTGCGAAGTCGTGTCTTTATTGCTAATGCAATATTAAATGCTGAACTTACATTTTTAGCTTACCGAAGACATGGAAAATTATTATGAATACAAGCTAAGCAAAGTTCAGGCTCGAATGAAGCCAGATGTAGTCCCGCATATTTTCGCTTGTGAAGCTGATAAAAAATCAAATAATCCCCGCATAAGTAGTGAAATAAGATCGCGGAAGAGAAAAATTTCTGAAATTTTTATTAATTCTGAAACGAATCTCTCAGAAAACGTAATTGATAATTCACCAAATAATATTACACAAACAAGTACATCTTTAAATTCAACCGAAGAAACTAAGAACTCAAGTGATTCTTGTCAGGCTAATCCTATCAAATATCGAAGCAAAGCAGTCCAGGCTTCATTAGCTGTAAAAAATATTAGCACATCCCCTATAAAATTTGCAGTGCCGGAATTACCCGTTATTCCTGGCAGTAAAAAATCAAGACTTGTGCGATTCAACAGCGATGAAGGCAGTGCATCTGCGATAAACTTTGGTGCAAGTGGTTCAAGTGCTTCTTCGGTTTCGTCTAATTCCTCAGACAATTTTAATTTAAGTGACGTAAGTAGTAACAGTACTGATAATATAAAAGATAATAGGGTGAAATTCAGAGAGATGTTTATTAACATATTAGAAAAATAATTGCGAATGTATACCGGGGTTCCAAAAGAAAATCAGAAATATCTACATCTGTTGGAAACAAGATGTTGTTTGAAAATAATGTTTATACCTACACTCAGATGCAAAAAAATGCAACGGAGAAAAAATTGGTCAAATTTAAAGTGTTATATTTTTGTTATTTTTAGCCCTATTTTCATGAATTTTCTAGCAAGCTGTATATAACTATATCAACTTTAATTCGTAAACTTAGTTTTTTATTAACTTTAGTATTTGGCATATTATACAGGGTTAATCGAGGGGTTATTTTTTTACCCTAACTTTGACACACCCTGTGCAATAATTTTGTGAGCAAATTTTTCTATAATATAATTTAACGGTCAGAACCATGTCTTCTGAGTTCTGAGCATTTTGGTTTTTGGGTTATGTCAATACATACCTTGGTTAATTTTTAAGAGCGAAATGAATTTGCCACCAACAATTTGCAATTTTTTCAATTATAATATCTTTTTTAATTTTTTTTTTCAATACCTATGACAAAGTGGCTTTGGTGATTATTATGAACTATATACTACTATGAACTGCCCATCATGTTCGACATTTGGGAAATGCTTGGCAGGAGGGTTAGATGTCACGAAGTGGTACCAGCTTCATTAAATGAACTTCGCTTGGTTCTTAAAGAAAAATGGGAAAGCATAGCGCAATATGATATTTGCAGTCTCAATGACAGTATGAACGGACGTATAGAGGCAGTTATAGCAGCCAGGGGAGACAATACAAAGTATTAGGGTATTTTTTACATTTTTTTTTCTCTTCGTATACTTCAGTATTACAGATGTTTTCTTTAATATCGTTAGTTCTGTTATCGTTATTAATGTTTATTAAAACCAGGACTGTATCGTTAGTCTTTAACGTTTTTTTAAATTTATTATAGAGTATCCGATGCAGTGTAATATGACGTTACGACAATAGTCACCAAAACCACCTCGTCATATAAAAAAATTACATCAAAAGTAATGATAACTGCAAAAATTGCAAAATAATTGTGATCAGTTCATTTTCCTCTTAAAAAATAACCAAAGCATGTATTGACATGATCCAAAAAACAAAATGCTCAGGAGACATGGTTCTCACCGTAAAATTATATTTTAGAAAAATTTACATACGAAATTATTGCACAGGGTGTTTTAAAGTTAGGATAAAAAACAAGCCCTCGATTAACCCTGTATAATATGCCAGTTACTAAAGTTTATACAAAAAACTGAGTTTACGAATTAAAGCTGATATAATTATATACAATTTGCTAAAATATTCATAAAAATAGGACTAAAAATAACAAAAATACTACTACACATTTTATGAAAACATTAATTTTTTGGCCCAGTATCTTATCCGTAAAAAGAAATCGCCCAATCCAATTTAGAGTCACTTTTTCCAATGTTCAATCAATTATAGATTGTTTCGAGATTGAGTTACAAAAACCAAGTTCATACATATAAACAGCAAGCCTTAACTTGGTGAGACTATAAAAAATGCAACACCATAAAGTATCTAATCTCAGCAACACCAGATGGTCTTATCAATTTTGTGTCAAAAGGTTATGGTGGACGTACTAGTAACCTTGCTATATTTGAAGATTGTGGATTTTTAATTCACCATACCGAAAACAGTGTTTTAGTGGCTGATAGAGGATTTAAAAAAATCGAAACTTTTTTACACAAGAAAATTGTACATTAGTTAGACCACCTAGTATTGCCAACAAAGAAAAAATGTCACGGGATGATATGTCCTTACTAAGAGAATAGCGAGTGTCCGAATTCACATTGAACGGATTATAAAACGCGTTAGGGATTTTAACATATTAAGTTCACATGCTACTGTGAACTTAGGATTAGTTCAAAGTCTTGACAATATTGTGATTATAGCTGGTGCTATAATAAATTTACAAAATCCAATAATTCAACAATAAAATGTATATTAAACTCAGTTACAAATGTTTTGTTTTATAATATAAAAATATAATATGTAATATAGAGAATGAAAACTTATGAAATAAAAATATCCAACTAAATTCTAAGGCCTATTCTTTGCAACTGGCATACAACACTGGGAATGCATTAGCTTTCCAAAATGAAAGCGCGCATTCAATAACATTTTCTAAGTACGATTATAAAATCATTTGTTTCTTCAAAATCAGGGTGTGCAATACTGAAAAAAACCTTTCGTAACATTTTGTGAAAGCATTTGAAGATTAATTTGAGCCAAATATTTTTTGGATATTTCGTTTTTTTCATTTATGTAGCGTTTGAAACTTTTCCACAAAATAGGGCATTTAAACCCTACAACGGCGTCTTCTGTAACACCATAGGGCGAAGCCCCAATAACTCCGAAGTCCTTTAAAATTATGAATCCACTATCGTAAATTTTCGTTTTTATTTGTTTTTTTTATTTCTAACAAAACTAACCTTTCCAAATTTTTTCCTCTATTCATTGCAAAACTGTCAAATTTTTTTGCCACACCAATAATTTGATTAACTAATGAACCACTTGCTGTTTTACAAACAGCCATTCCATACAACTTCGAAGCAGTGATACGACCATATCGAAGCTCATACCACAATGAATCTTCGCTTTGTGCAGTACTGAGCTCTTGGGCTTTCTGTATGACTGCAGAATTTATAACAGTCTTACAAAAAATTATGAAAGCATCAGCAGTTTTTTGTAAATCGCTTTTTGCAAATTCTACCATTAGTTGATGCATTGACAACTTTCTCACCTCATTTTCTACTCCTGTACTGTTATGTGAGCCAAAGGGGCAGACATAATTTGATTTACTTATTAATTCAACAACTTCTTCACATAAAAACCGTCAGCATTTGGAAGAGGTTTGAGACTTTCTTTTAATTGTTTTCCTATACATTCTGCTTTTATGAATTTTTCTGTAGATCCTACGTTAGGCAGAGCTGGTTTCTTCCAGTAACAGACTACCTCCGTAGGGGCCAGGGTTGCCAACCGTACGAGGTTCCTCGTACAAATACCAGCTTTTTGACTTGCTGTACGAGGTACGAGGACAGGACTTTCCTCGTACAATTATGTACGAGATTTTGATAAAAGATGATTTGATACTTTAACGTGACTTTTTACTTCGGCTTGCGTAATATTTTATAGGATTAATGAGGGTTTTCCAAAGGAGATACTTCACATATAGGCTTAAACCTTAAATACATGTAAACTACACATGTAATTTTATAGACTAACTAATAAATGATTACCTATTTTTTAAATCTCGTGGTCAAATTATTTATTAACATGTCTTCTCATTTAACTTCAATTAACAGATTAATATGTTTAGTGCAAATTTTTGTCTTTATTGCAGTTATTTTAAATGTTTATTAAATGTACGAGGTTTTTATCCTTTTTATAGTGAAATACGAGATTTTTACCTGTCTATGTACGAGGGAAAAAGTTCTACGGTTGGCAACCCTGGTAGGGGCAGGTTCCTCTGATCGGCGATACAGCCACATCAAAAACGCGATTGAATGCTTACATCCTCCAAGTGAAGCCACACAACTAAGACATGAAACATCTATTATGTTTTCAGCTTCTTCATCTATATTAGCGGTGACAAAATATGGCTTATCTCTGATTTTATGTTCGGGGCAAATTCTCGCTCGTAATAAGCAGTTTTTTCCTGATCGTTTAACTTATACGTAACCGATAGCAGAATCACCATAGCTTTCGCGGGCAGAACTAAAATAAAATATTTAGGATAAAATTTACTACCTACATATATGTACTTTAGTAAATGTGCTTCAAGTTATACCGGGTAATTTTAACGTAATGATGCTGTGTTAGTTGAAATGAATATCAGAATTCAAATATATTATAACAAAGTATTTCAAACATGAAAAACTTTTAAAAAACAAGCTTTTATTAAATGCACTAAAAAAGAGCAAATAAGAATTAATGATACCGTAAAAAAAGCGAGGGGCTCAAATAATCCTTATTATTGTTTTCGTGAAGTTTAAATCGTTACATTGCGCCCCTTGCTTTTAATTCTTATTTTCTACTTTTAAGTGCATTTAATTTTAAGCTTGTTTTTAAAAAGTTTTTTTATCAATTTTTTTTACTTGTAAATTTTTCGCTTAATATGGGTCCTATAGGGTGTCTAATTTAAAATGAGGTACATGGGGATCTTGGAAATCGTTGAAAATACAAAGTCGGTTAACATAAATGTGCCCATACATAATCTATGTCTATTTTATTTTAAATCCATACCGTTACGTAGATACAAGGTGAAAAAGAGAATTATAATAATAATAAACCATACATTAAATCAATAAATTAATTAAATTATACAAATATTTTAAAATATGTATTTAGCAGATTACTGATATAAAGGTAGGCGTATCTGTCATTGGATAAACTTAAATTAAATTCAAGGAACAGGAGATAAACCTATAAGGTGTTGGAGATCAGATTAATAATCAAGTCAGTTTTAAAAAGCGGAATCATAATATACATGCAAAACATACACCAATTTTTATTTTAAACAAATAAGTACAGAAAATTGTAATATGCTCGTATCATAGTTAGTGCTATGTTAGTGCTATGTTTTTTCTATATTTATAAAATGTCTTAAAACAATAAAATCAAAAAATAAAAAAAAATAATATTTTATACACTAATAATAAATTATTTATAAACATTTCTTGTCTTAGGAGAGGACTTCAAGCGTGTCGGCACCACAATATGAAGGAGATATACAGAGTCCACGTAGCAGTAGTCCAATGTCGTCGAATCAATACAATGAAGTCCAGCTCTCTAAAAAAATGAAAGTGGAAATTGATGAGGAGTATTTAGATGAATTGGAAACGCCTATGGAAGATTTACCATCCTATGTTCAAACTAAGAACGATGAATTTGAAGCATTTGGTGGTTCCATTGCCGCTCAATTACGTGCTCTTCCATTAGTGGATGCTGTCGAACTGCAAATGGAAATTCAACAATTAATATCGAAAAAACGCCTTTCACGGTTGATTCCTCAAACTAACGATTTATAAATAGGAATATGTTGGATCATAAAATGGCGTCAGAGTTGGCTTAGAAATGATGATTGATGACATTCTCCATATAATTTTACATAGAAAATGACAGCGACCTTAATTTCTGAGCCATCTCTGACGCCGTTTTTTTTCGATCATATTGTATAATAATGAATATGAAACTGAGCTGGTGTGTGCTTTTACAGACGTATTATATGTACCTATATAATAATAATAACATATAACTTACAGTATTATATACGCAATTTTTACTCTCTTTAGAAAACTCTTTTAAAATAACAGTTTTTATTGTATATATTTATAGCAAAGACATTATAAAGATAGACCGAACATCTCATTCATAAATACTCGTTGGTAGTGTATCAAACATTCCAATGTGTCAAACAAGGACAGAAGAGACAGAGAAGTCTAAAATTTCCGACCCCGGCAACTAGGCGCATTTGGGATTGTTCTAATGGCCAGTGGCGTATCGTTTTTTGGAACGAATTTAATTAGTAAAGTAAAAGTAAAGTAATTAGTAAAATTTTTACTCCATATTAATATACTACATTAACACTTTTTCGTCAGATGAGTTTTGTTATAAGGTCGAATATAATAATACAATTAATATCCCACATATACTTATGTTGAAACGTTAGTAGTTTTCGAAAATCACTCCAACGTCGATTTTCAATTTAAACTTTCAGTTACTTCTATATAAACTTTCAGTTACTTTTGAATATTTACAGGGTGACTTAGGCTTCCGAAACAGTTCTATATTAGGTTTGTGGTTGGTGACTTTTCTTTCAATTTTTTTTCAGAATATGGAGGCATTTAGGCACATTTTAGACATTTTTGTAAACATAGGTGGCCGGAACATATTTTCAAACCAAAGTTGTAGATTTGCCATTAAATTTCCATTCCAGAAATACCTAGGGTTGCCACTTGTCCTTTTTTGAAAAGGACAGTCCTTTTTTGGAATAACTTATCCTTTTGACTTTTTTTAACTTAAAAAGTCATTTTTATTTACGTATTTTCCCTGAGAAAATTACGTACAGCAAACAGAAATATTCTTTTCGCCCAAATTTAATTAGGAATGTTATAAAACTTAACTTATAAATAAATTTTTCTTGTTTAGAATAGGCAACATTATTTAGAACTTCCCGTTTAATCTCAAATGATCGTTTAGGTTTTAGTTTTACCTTTTTTTATCTTAAAAAGAACTTTTCAAAATTAGTACCTAATTAGTAACGATTTAGTTAGTTCGCAATCGATAGCTTCCTGTGAAGTACTGTGTAATAGTTGTTTAATCTTGTATTATTAATAACTTCCTATACCCAAAATCAATATTTAATGAGAAAATTGTGTTTTTTTTTGAAAATATAAGACAATATTTGACTTTCGGTCTTCTTCTTGTATTATGATGGCTCTGATACGAGGCAATTGCCTTTTAGTCTCGCAATAGAAGGCATTTATCATTAAAATTATAAAATCTGTGTGCTACAGTATGGGATTTCTGTCGCATAATAATAAATACCTATTACGTTTCTTTACACATCCATTACTTTTAAAGGTAGCTTCATCAGATAATCAAATTTTAGTTAAATGTCCTAATCTTCATGAACTGTATTAAGCATATGTATTGCGGTTTGAATCACCCTGTATGTTGACAAAAAAATTTTGAAAATGTGCGTTACAATGGCCCCCATCTTATGTAAAAAATTGAAATAAAAATCACAAACCAAAAACGTAATAGGTAAAAAGCTTTTTTTTGATATAGGTATGTATAAAACTAGTAGCCTAAGAATTATTTACAGTTCGTCCCATTCTAAAAAAAGTTAAACACACCGTACAAATAACTCTAGGAAGATGTATTTGTACGGTGGTAAAAAATTGTCTAAACAAGGCCGAAGGGGCAGATATAATAAAGCTAATAAAATGTAAAAAAGGTCGGGTAAACACCTTTGTTTATTTATTAAGCAAAATTCCTTTAGAATATCGTATATAATGACCAAAATAAGACGCAATTTTAAGAAAAAAATGTCACTTTCTGGCTTATAATAAAGTTTCAAATGTAACGTTTATATTCAAATTTTTTATGATCTACAACAGTTAGGTAGTAATTGAGACGAATTATAATTCAATTACCGGCTACTACGTTCTTGTTTTAATAGATCAAAATTCAACAAATATAATTAGAAATTATTTTAATTGTGAAAGGCTCCCTTGTGGGACGCCTATATACGATTACGGCGCGGCGGAAACAATACCTACCTGTGAAAAGACAAATTCGGGTAATTTGAGCTTATTTGTCCACACATTTGGCACTGTCGTACCATATTGAAAATTCGCAGATTCAAAAGTACATTAAACAAAAACAAAAACTACTGAAAAGTTCACTTCGGACTTGATTCCGACTTCAAACACACCGTAAGCTAAACGTAGTACGCTATAACGGACCATAGGCCGTCGCGAGGGGTGGTGGGACGGACGGCTCATTTCATTCTGCAAGACTAGCAGCGACGTTGCCAGTAGTTCTAGACGTTTCAGCACATTAAACAATAAACATGTCTAGTAACGCATATATCCTCTGGTTAATACCATATTATTACGCATGCTTCTTTAAAAATAAACTATTAATTTAATTAAGAAATTGAGATTTATTGATATCCGGTGAAGGTTTTAAAGTCACCTTTTCTGCAAATCAAACTAAGTAGATAGGCGCAAATTTGATATGTGGCAATGTCGCCTTCTCTATCTCAGTTGATTTTTACAGTACGTAGTCAACCTCCGAATGTTTGATCGGGTTAAAATGCATAATGTGATATCTGTTCTTCCTAAATCTATGATTTATAGGTATAGTCATAATTATTAAAAATCTTATTAAAGATCATCTGTAAATTAAATAGTAAAATATTGTATAGAAAATTCCTTATCCTTGTCACTAAACCTTTGGTATAAGGCTCTACATGAATTTCAATTTTATGAAGACTTTATATTATTACCGGTAAGTTTCTCTTCTTTCTTCAAAGTAGGTACGCACCAAAATCTGTCTTTTTACCTTATATGTTACTAAACAAAATAGTAATTTCGTTTTAAAACTAGCCTGCAAGGAGTCTGGCTAAATCTTGACAAAATTTCGATTTCAAATTTATTTTTTACTGCTTGAATCAATCTGAATTTCATCTATAAGATTTTGGTCATGATTATGTTGGAGGAATAGGAGTCCTCTAACGATCTAAGACACTCGAAAAAGTTCCCCAGAACTTATAACCGAGAAAAATCAAAGATTTTGCTTGACTTAAGTCAAAACAATCTTCGGACTGTCACGGAGTTTCTAATAGGACGCTCTCTTCAACAAACACTTCAGTAGACTGAAGTTGAGGAACAACGGCGAATGCAGATCCATCTGTAGGGAAAATTGGGGAACTTATTACTGAGTGTGCCGAGACGACGACCGTTCGTGCCATGAATTTGGTACGGCTGATGTCGAGGATGGAGAGCTAGCCTCTCTGGAGCCGTCTCAGATACTGGCTTTTGTTCATGCCCTGAGACTGTTAAAGCCGTGAGACGAGTTATAACTCGTTATAACTTAAGAAAGGGAAACACACAATAGATTTGTAAGGTCGCGGTGATTAACCCCCCTCCTAAACATTCTATATTCTACATGATTATGTTAGTGTTGGTGTATATGAAACCGGACATTTTTTATTATATCTTATACAAGATATCTGTTAATAGAACAAACCTGATGCACTTGAAATCTTTTAAACTGTATTGTCGATAAAGGTACAGAAATCTAAATATTTTTTTGCTGCTCTTACTAATAGTCTACAAAAAGGTGCCAATCTTTTCACAGCTTTAACTTAAACATCTGTATACAAAAAGCATTTAATTTCGTTGCTTTGCTAGTACTTTCGATGATTAAAAATTAGTATTATGTATTATCATTCTTCAACATGTCAAGTATTCTTTATAATATCAATAACAATGTGCTCAGTTCCACTCATTGATATACCGGGTGCGTCGGTATATAGTGCTCAGTTCCACTCATTATCGGTATTGATATACTCACTCCTATGACTTTTATATTTTTTCAGATAAAAAAACGAGATTTCATATGATTGCATTTGCCATAAATTAGGACAGATTGCCGTATTCAGTTTTTTTTGTCACTTCCTGTTTCACCGAAAATGACTACAACTTTTGGTTTTTAAATGACACCCTAGGTATATTTCTACTTTAGTCGATTGACATATTATATAACACTCATATATGAATAGAGTGACACGTCATATGTCAATTTTTGACATTTTTGTTTAAAAAAAATCGTCATTTAAATTTTAATCTAGAGTGCCATGGATGTGTTAAAAACACTAATTTTTAAGCAAGGAGCCTTTGAAAAATAGTTTTGATCATCTAATGTTTTTCGTGTCTTTTTCTGGCCGGTTAAAATATGCCTAAATAGTATTTTTAATCGTATCTCAATTTTTTCAAATGGAACAAGGGTGGTTCATTAGCATATTTGGAAAAAGTATTTATTTCGAGTCAAATTTTCGTTATGAACCGCATGTTACAATTTCAAATAAATCATAGCCGAAAATATCAAAAGTTGACATATGATAAGTCATTCTATTCAAAGTGTCATTTTCTAACCAATATAGTAGAAATATACCGTTGGTGCCATTTAAAAAATAAAGGTTGTATAGTAATTTCCGAGGTTTAAAAAAAAGTGAAAGGGACATAAGCGATTCACAAATGGGGTTCAGGCAAGGGTTAGGTACAAGGGAA
Source organism: Sitophilus oryzae (assembly GCF_002938485.1). Classification (NCBI taxonomy): domain Eukaryota; kingdom Metazoa; phylum Arthropoda; class Insecta; order Coleoptera; family Curculionidae; genus Sitophilus; species Sitophilus oryzae. Next base: position 1,780,242 of record NW_022147171.1, read on the forward strand.
GCGATAGTTGCAACACAGGTGCTTGTCCAGAACTGCTACGATCAGAGAAAGAATGTGTGCCTGTGTTTCATAGACTACGAAAAGGCATTCGAACCCTACCTTGACTAATTTCTATTTAACTTCCTTAACTAATTTTAATTTAATCTTAACTTTTAACTAATGTCATTTAAAACAACCTTTGTGCTAATATTTATGTGTCTAAAGTAAGCAGTAACGAAGATTCATAATGAACTGACAACTGGCCTCTAATGCAACTAGAAACTGTTGCAAGGTATTTTATTTCGTTCCAGGTATTCTTTGGACAATAATCAGGAGCGCCGGCTTTTATAAAACCTCGTCGGTGCTCATGAAATATGGGTAAATGTAACAAATTTCCAAATTCTGGCATTTGTTGCATTTATTACCACTTTTTTACATATGTAACATATATAATAAAATTAGGAACCTAACCTAACCTAACACCATATCAATTTATGCCATTTTTGCAATTCTATTCAGTGTAAGAAAATATGTCTATTGAGTTATACAGAAATAAAACTTTCTAGTACAGATACCAACTTATTACTATCGTGTAAGGCCAGGCAGTAAAACAGACAGATAATGAATTTTATATCGAGATACAAAATAGATGAAGCTAAAAACTGCTGAAAAGAGCTACTAGTGGAAGGATATTAGGAATTGGGCAGCTTAGGGTTTCGATTGACAAATTTATCGATGAAAACTAGAAATTCTCGAAAATGAACACCAACATACACAACGAACTTCCAAATCACAGAGCAGATTTCAAAGACTCAGCCAGCTAAATTAATTGTTTGTCAATGAGTCAACAACAAACAGAATACAATACTGTGTTCATAGCCAAATACAATAAATATAACAACCATACCCATACTATACCCCAACTATAACCCATACAACAAAATACTGTGTTCATAGCCACATTTTGTGGTATTAGAATTTTAGAATTGACGGATTTCGTTTGAAACCCCAAAAATATTTTTTTGGTGTTTCTAAAGTAGTTTTAAATTCACTTCTATTTTAGAATAATTATATTATTATTCAGGGTGAGTCTTAAATAAGTGCAAATATTTTCAGGGCTGGTAGATCTGGTAGATAAAAGAAACATATTTCCTATTTACCATTTTTCAAATAAGTCCAAAATAACCGAGTTACTTAATTTTGAAAATTTAAAAAAATCATTTTTTTAAATTTTGAGAAGCACCGGATTTTTTCTGTATTTGCATCCCTTTTAGTGTCGTAAAGCCGTAACTATGGTAATATCAGAGATTAAGAAATTATACCGTGGGAAAATTTGCGGTTAACGGGCAGTTCTAAAAAGTTTTCGAAAAATATACAGGGAAATTTAAAAGAAAATGCACGATTTTCAATATCTTTTTTTGCGAAAAAAAAAATCATGGACGTGCTCCTGGGGTCGAAATATACAACTCCTGAAAAGATTTGTACTTATTTAAGACTCACCCTGTATCAGGGGTGGATGGGCCATATGGGAAAACGGGACAATTCCCGGTGGGCCGGTGGAAAGATGGGCCGGTGGGCCGGTCCCGATGAGAGCTAAAAAAATATTGGATAAGCAAAAATTTAATGGTTTATCTTCTAACTAAAGTGACGTAAGATCCTTAGTGACTCCATAACTAACTAATCAATTTGCATCAGTATAATCGTCAGTTGCTTTTAAACATAAACACCAATTTCTAAAATAACTATTGTAAAATGTCTTGCTCTGGGACACTTATAATTTTAATAATCATCTGTTGTTTGTTCGGTTTGAAAATTTTTATTATACAAGGTGAGTCAATAAGTGCAAATATTTTCAGGGCTGGTAAATCTCAATAAAATAAACATAATATATTCTCTTTATCGAATTTCAAATAAGTCCAATCGAGTTATTAAAGTTTGGAAATTAAAAAAAAATAGATTTATTTTTAAAAAAATTTGAGCCACCTCAATTTTTCGGTATTTGCATCTCTTTTAGTGTAGTAATATCAGAGACTAAGACCAAACCAAATCAAACAAGAAGTTCTAAAAATGTTTCTAAAATATACAGGAAAACTTAAAGAAAATTCTCGATTTTTAACATCTTTTTTTGCAAAAAAACTCATAGGCATGTTCCTGGGGTCGAAATATACCACCCCTGAAAATATTTGCACTTATTTAAGACCCTGTATAGTTTTACCCACTACTCTTTTATTAATAACTAATAAATATGACTGATGAAAAAAAGGATGAATAGGTACATTTGAATAGTCTCGATCTAAATGTATACTAAGAATACGATAGCGTAGATTGACAACTGGGGGCCTCGGTGCAATCTTTTTCGAGCTCCCCTTTGTGAAAAGGTAGACGAATTTGACGCGAACTCTGCTGTTGACGGAGAAAACATATCTATGCTTGGCTTGAATTGGGGATGGACTAAAAGCCAAGTCTGAGAACTAAAAGCCAAGTTTAAATGGTTGTTTAAAATGTTGCTAAAATGAATTTGCTAAAAATTACTTAGACAGCAGAGAAAAGTTAAATAAGGTTTAAACTAAATTAAATAATAAAATATTAATATGTCTCGAAAATCCAAATATTCTTATTAGGGACTGTAACATAGCCATTACATCAGAACACATTTATATCCACTGCCTAGGTTTTTTCGTTTGAGTCATGGCATTATCATACAAGAGGCTAAAAATGTAGAAAAGTATAGAGGAAAAGTTTCGTGATAAGAAACTATATAATAAACTAAAAAATGCTGCAGTTTTAATGGCGATCGCGGTTCATTCAGTTAAAAACACGTGTACACGAGGAGGCTGCTGCTGTAGCATAAAAGAGAGAATTTCTTTCTACAATGTGTAAGAAAGTATATACCCGAAAAGCTAAAGGTAGTGTATTTCACAGAAGATTGGGTCAGCTGAACTGAATGAATCAGGAAGTATAAAGTTTCTCAAAATCGTGACTCAAAATCGTAGCCTATTCAAGATCAAATTACCGTTATCGATAATGGAAATAAAGCAGTAGAACCCTTTAAAACTGAACCATTTTGTAGTAAAAATTCATATGTCCGACCAAATATTGGTATTTACTAAAATTTTGATCAAGACAATTTTTTTTAAACCGGAGGTAAAAGCGGTTTTTCACGCTAGCGAAAAACACCCTTACTTATATATTAATAAATAAAATATGTTTCTTCGTTATGGTCATTTTGTTTTTGTGGATTTGGGCCGGTTGCCAGTTTTTCCCGGGCCGGTTTCCACTTCTCCATCCACCCCTGCCCTGTATAAGAAAGATATAAACTCTGTAAACACTTTTGAAGCCCCCACAGCGGGAAGCGGCACTGTTCAGGCCAGTTGAACCTGTACTACAGCATGTTGGACACACACGCAATTTTATAGTACAGTTTTAACAATGAACTGAGTGACGTACGCACTCACTTCAGCACATTTTTTTCTAAGTGAAAATGACTTCACCAAAACATAGTTCTTTACTGCATTTTGCTCGCTTGTGCAAAAATTGAAAAACAGGATTAGTTTAACTACCTAGAATGGACGAGAACTTACATAACATGGAAATTGATTTGTTCGAAAAACTACCACAGTATGATGCACATCATGCAAGGACTTTCTACAGTTGCTTAAAGTTGCGAAACTGATTCGTTTTGGCTCGATTCGTGGGTGCTGGAGCACCCGAGCACCCACGCAGTCGGCGCCCTTAACAGCAATCCGGTGTTTAACCATAGTAAATTTTTGTTATTTTTAATATAAAATTCAATGGAAGTGAATAAAAAGTACTCCCTCAATACAAAAAGAAATGCAACTAAGTTACAATTAAGGAATAAATAATAAATCAAATTCAATACAAATTTCACTGGTTTGAAATGACGCGTAGAAAATTGTGACGTCACCAGGACCTATCAGCATTTGACTGAATAGTTGACAGAGGGTGCGAGCCTCTTAAGAATATTATGGCGTATCTAGTTCTCTGCTACCGTATTTACACCATATATCTTAAAATCACTTTAGATTTTTCAAATACATTTTATATGTGGGATTATTCTTTATTACCCCAATATTAAATTTACTTTTATATTTCTTACTACTAGAAATTAAAACTTAAATTTTTATAATTAACAGATTACTGCCATTTTTATCGAAGCACTAAACACTACCAAAGTTGTTCGGATGTTCGAGGCGTTCGAGACTCGAGGGTTCGAGGTTAGATTTGTATTTTGTGGATTTTGCATTTGGCGTTAAATACTATGAGTTTTCAATTTTGTTTTATTGTACCCTCTTTATTATTTTTGTAATGAAGGGTTTTAAAGTTTGTTTTGTGAAGGGCTGTCTAAATAACTCTGAGCCTGGATTGAAGCGGCAAGACAACAATAGGTATTGCAGCAAAAGTACGAGATTTTGCTGTGAAGATCATTTTAACGTAAGTTCCTTAAGTTTTATTTTACAATTAATTTTATATTTTACTTTAAAATACATATAGAAAACTTTAAAATACATTTAGAAAAATGGTTTTTATGTACCCATTGTACCTGGTGGCAAACCGTGACGCTTTTGATAGGTTGTCAGAGATTGCAACAGTGTAAATTTGAAATTCTTAATATTGATTAATTTTTTTAAAAAAATGGGATGAAATTGAAATAAAATAAAAAATACGGGTGGCATAAAATTGTATGAAGATTAATTATTTGCAATAAAAGAACTATGATTAAACTCCGGATTATCATTCCTGATGGTTCATTGCAAAGTATGTTTAGCCAAAGTAATAGAACCATCTATCCTGCTGCCTTGAGTGTTCTAATATAGCGCCCTTCGGGGTATGTTTTTTTTCACAATAAGGAGCCGTCCTCTGCCGGAAACACTGCGACCTGTGAGGCCTATTGTGTTTGTCCCCGTTCTATATCTGCACCCATTCTCCTATCCCTGTGCCCTGCACTAACTTATGCAGGTCCTTGATAGGATGGGAGCATAGTTCCTCCGGTTCTAGCCTAGCTTTCCCAAATAAAAAGTGTCGCTTGCGATCCAGAGCCTCGCAGTGACATATTATGTGCTCCGCTGTTTCAGAATCTTTATCGCAGAGTCTGCAGCAAAGACCTTGATACAGATTGAGCTTGTTCAGGTAACACTTGACAGCCATATGTCCTGTCAAGAGGCCTGTTGTAATCCGCAATTTATTCCTGCTAAGCATTAGCAGTTCTTTTGCGGTTTTAGAGCTAGGTCCTTGGATAAAAGCCTTGCTGTGCCTGTGCCCCTGTCTGTTTCTCCAGTGGACATTCTGCTTTTCCCTTATCCAGTGTTTTAGTGCACTACGGGCCATACATTTGGGTATTCCTAGTACTGGTTCTGGGCCAAGATAAGATGCCGATGATCCTTGCCTAGCTAGCTCGGGGTATGTTGCTGACATTTCTACTCAATGCCCATAATATTAATAATAATGTGCTTAAAGTAATTATACGATTTATATTTATTCTTTCGAGAGTTAACGAACAAGATGTAGGTACAAACCCTTTCTTGGATATTAGTTTTGAACATCAGCCAACAACTTTATCTCGCGATTCTAAATGATGATCCAATTTAGGAAATAAGCGGGGAAAAAAGCCGAGAGAAGCCATTATCAGTTCGAAGACCGTTACGTTACGAGCCGGTCCCTCCCCCACGAATCGGCCAGTCAGCCACCCCATCATCACGTGGGTACGCCGCGCGTTTCTGTGTCAGCGAGACGCATCTCGGCCGCGCGCCAGGTGCGTGCTCGCTGTGGGAACCGAACCCCGGCCCAGGTTCCCAGGCTTGCAGCCACCTGCCACTGGCGCGAATGGGGAGTGCGCGCGGGGTTACCGCGGCGGCGTCCCACCGCGTCACGTATGACGTACGCCTGTCGTGTGTAGGGGGCTTAAGGCCGAGGGGGATGCAGGGAAGATATTCGGTGCCCCTATTTTTAAAATTAGGAGAAACTTACTCTCAATGACCTCGCATTTTTTCTACCCCTTTCGTTTTCTCTCTGTTTTATTATGTTACTCGACGTGGAGTATTGGGTAATGTAACTAAATTATTAGATTTATGAAGATAATGAGATTTGAGGTCGTTTAGAGACTATTTGAGCTGCAATTTAAAATTAGTTTATTAGGTACAGGGTACAGGGTGAAGACGGTTAGTAAATATGTTTATGCAAGAATTATACATAAAAATATAATAAATGGCGGGTATGCCTGTGACGAGGCCTGTGAGATTTGGAAATAAGAAATAAATCATAGCAATTTTTTAAAACATATTATATACATTCATTACCATTTCATAACTAAAGAATCATTAAAAAAATATTAATTATTTATTCCTAAAATTAGGACAAACTTACCCTCAGTGACCTCGTAGTTTTCTACTCCTTTCGTTTTCAAGAAATTATGGGATTTGGGATTGTTAGGAAACTACAGTTTAAAATTATTTTATAACAAGGGGAAGAAGGGGTGCGAAAGGCACGCTTTGTTTTATGACGAATTCCAGCGAGGTATGAATAGATAAGTAAAATCTATGTTAAAATTTATTTTCTATTTGTTATCACCAGGACACCCACTTTTGAGGGGGTTCAAGCCCTGAGACATCTAAGGTAATATTGGTTTGAGGATCCACAATTTTAAAAAAACAGTGATTTTTTGTTCATAATATTTTTTTGTTTTTTATTTAATAATACCATGGAATTAATACTATCTTAATCTTAACCAATCTTTATTATGTACAGGGTGGGTCAAATTGGACGCTTTTAAAGGGAGAGAGAAACATCCTATTCTTAAGGAAATAGACAAAAACTAATGTCGGTCACTGGAACTCAATTTTTATCAAAAACATGATAGTAAAAACCGCACATCGATATCTATTACCGTTACGGGGTGTTTTTCAAAAATGTCCATTTTTAATAAACCGCTATAACTTTTTTGCTATGAAAAATTTTGTATGTTTATGAAAACACTTTCAAAGTACCTTTTTACGTATTAGAATTTAATGGCATAAAGTATAATTTTATAAAAATTAATAATTTATGAGTTATTAACAGAAAAATTGATTTTTTTATTTGAGACATCCTGTATATTTTTAATTAATTGAAAATAATTTAAAACTACCCTTCAAAAATATAGCACACTTAATATTTTGCTATAGTCCCCTCCGAAATACAGAATTTTTAAAAATTCGCCACTTTGAACTAATAGGCTTGGGACACCTTATTGACGATCTGCCCCTAATAGAACTCAAAAATATATTTTTTCATCAAAACAATGCACCGCCTCAGAACTCTAAAGTTATCAGCAAATTTTTACAGCCAATTTCGACAATAATGAATAGCTAACCAAGATCCCAGCCGTTGGCCGTCGAGGCCGCCGGACGCCGGCGTCTATTGCTTTTTCTGTTTGCGGAAAAGTAAAGATTCTTATTTTCAAATTGCCCGTCTAATCTAGACAAGAAATAGAAGTGCTTAGCAGTTATGCGAGGGTGAAAGATATCCCCAATGAGTTAATGAATTCCGCGAGAAGCGGTCCCGTCTGTCCATAACAGAAGACGGTCGAAATGTCGAACACCTGTAGCAAAATCTCAGGTGTTCGATTCAATCAAACTAAGATAGTTTGTTATTTATTTTTATTGTTATTAGATATAGTTTAAATGTGTTGATTGTTGATGTTGTAATATTGTTAAATATACTTTAAATTGTTATAAAATTCTGCATCTCTCACTGCAAATATTATTTTCGTTTTAATTGCTGCTCACAGCTAGAATTTTTTTGCATTACAGTGGGCACCGTTCAAAGCCTACTTATTCAAAGTGGGCTATTTTTAAAAAAAACTCTATGTCCCGAAGAGGAATAAAGCAAAATATCAAGTAAGTTATATTTTTGGAAAGGTAATTTTAAATTCTTTTCTATGAATTAAAAATATACAGGGTGTCCCACAAAAAATCAAATTTTCTGTTGATAACTCTTAAATTATTAATTTTAAAAAATACTTCTACCATTAAATTCTACGTAAAATGGTACTTTGGAAATGTTTTCATAGAAATACAAAATTTTCTATGGCAAAAAAGTTACAGCTATTTGTCAAAAATGCACATTTTTGAAAAACACCCCCTAACTCCGAAACGGTAACAGATATCGATGTGCAGTTTTTACTATCATGTTTTTTGATAAAAATTGAGCTCCAGATACCGATATTAGTTTTCGTCTATCTCCTATAAAAAAGGGTGTTTCCATTTAAAAGCGTCGAATTTGACCTACCCTGTACATACACTTAATGATACACTGATATTTTTTAGATTAGGAATTTCAAACTCAAAACCTTAAAACTGATATTCTACCGAAGAACATTAGCCTTTAGTAGAATCACAGATAACATAGTAATCTATGTAAAAAAAACATAGTTTACTATGTTATCTGTGATAGAATACACTAACAATCTTTGTCAATACACTAACTTAACCTAAGAACATTTTTGTATTTTTTTTCAAACGTTACAATATTAGTGATTTAAGGGGATTCACTTAAAGATTAAGTGAATTTTTTTAAATTTTGTATATACTATCTTAAAAAAGTGGCTGCCCTTATTTTTAAAGAGAAAACAAAAACTAAAATATAGTTGCACAAATCCACAAATCACTGATACGCAAAGTGAGGTTACGTGGCGTATGTTGGAATTATATACGTCATAATACGATTGCCGGTCGTCCGGTTTGATGACTTCGGTCGTGTGAGACGACTAATGTTGGAGACCCGGTCGGAATTGGTATATTGGTAGTTCATATTAAGTCGGACAGAGAAATCCGCCATTCTTAACAGGTATCCGATTGTCAGCCATTTTAAAATCGTTTTTTGTTTTTAAAATTTATATTCACATTCCGATTTTTAGTAGAATAATATTGATAAGGTTGAGTTTGGGGGGAACCAGAGTACAGTTTTATGATTAAACCAGCTAAAAAATAAAAAAAATATTTTGCAAGTTACTTTTTTATAGATATTTTTATTTCATAAATCTACCTACTTTTGAAGGCGCTCGTTGTTTTCCGGAGTATTTTAATCAGATATATCAAAAAAGTGACTTCCGTTGACAAAACTGATGTCTGGATTAATGATTCAGAATTATTATAATATGAAATTAGGTAGGCACTTATAGTTCTATTCGAGGAGTGATTATAAATCCATTTGTAATTAGGTAGTTTGGTTAGGTTTTTATGTATTCTTGGTAGCGAATATGAAACCAAACGTAACGTCAGTGCTTAGCGACGAATTTTAAGTGACTAAAATCCAACGTAATATGACGTTGGTACTTGGTAGAATTACATTCCCTATTAGGTTAGATGATAAAATTATTTTTAAGTTTCTTGCGGTTTTACCATATTCCACAGGGTGTTTCAAACTTTCACCAAAATATCAATATTTTGTTTTCCCTCGTATAATTAACAGAACAGGGGAGTTTCATTTTTAATTTAGAAAAAGATACTAAAAAGTCAAATAATTTGGCTACACACTGCTTAAAAAATCATCAAAATCGGCCCATTAAAACAAAATATATTAACCTTTAAACTACATCAAAGTTTTAAAGTGCCCACTTTTCGTGCCGGTGAATATATTTCAAAAATTATACATTTTAGTCACATACTTTTCTAATGAAGTAAACCTTTATTTTTTTACTAGAATCCAAAAATCAATTAATATATAGGGTGTTTCATTACAAAACACATAACTTTGATGTGTAACTTTTTTTGGGGACACCCTGTAGAACTCTACATAATTTTAGAAAATGCTTTAGATTGACTTATATAAGCTCACAAAATTTCACTTTAATATAAACTTTTGTTCTCCTTGTAAAAACCGCATCGTATATTTCGCGCCACCATGTATAATTCGATTTCAATCAAAATTTCAATGATTAGAATATAAGCAGAATAGGTATAGCTTATGCATTAGATTTATTTACTTCAATAGATTTACTTAGAAAAAGAATTAACAAAATCAAAAAATTGAGAAGGAAATAATTAAGAATTTACTAAAATTACTAAAATAAAAAATTAAAAGCAACGAAAAAAAATGGGTAAACATTTTAGTATTTTATCTATAAAACCCAATACAGAAGGTTTCACATTAATACATTCACAGTAATTGAATTCCGAGGTAAAAGTCTCTGGGCACTCCACTATTTCTTTTACTAGATATTGGTTGCAATTAGAAATGTAATAATGACCTTACAAAAATCGGTGTTTAAAAATTAATTCTAAATAGTTAGGTACTAAATTTAAAAGACAATAAATTATCTAATTAATTTAAAACACTAATTAATACTTAGCATTAATTAAAAAAATATCCGTAATATGATTCTTAAGAGATTTTTAAATTAGAAAAATATTCATTCGTGCAATAACCTGAATAAATATCTAGCTAAAAATAGAGTAAGAAGTATTTCAGTTTTCTTCTAATTTGTGCATTTCTTATAATGCATCATTTCATTTATAGTTTATTATTATTACCTAAATAATTTATAGAAATGAAAATGCATCCGGAAAAAACGACAGTATGTCAGCCTTGAATCGGGGTGAAAGGATTTCTACCTGTTTGACGGTGAATTCTAGATTAATAATAGGTTTGTGGTGTGGGTTTAGATTCAAATTTGTTTTGATAGGTAGTACCTATTAAAATTTCCCTTCCAATGAAATTTATTTACATTTTATATTTATTCATGATTACTATAAGTATCTATTCTCGTAAACGTAAATCATATGTATTTATATAGAAAATATATTAAATCATCTTGAAATAAAATCCTAGCCCATTCAATAGAGAATATACAGGGTGCTACGAACTGTATTCCGGAAACTTGAGCAATATATTCTGCACATAAAAATAAGTAAAAAAGGTCATATAAACTTATGCCCTAAAATGCTTCGTTTCATAAAAAGTTTAATTTTTTTTTCATTTTTCGTTTTTTCCCAATAATTTCTGAACCTACGCAATGTCGATATTGTAATGAAAATTGTGTGTCTGGGTGTTTTTTAACATGAGAAATTTGATTTCGATATTAATATGACTCCTTATAACTTCGAGGGGACACCACCTACATCTTTTTTAGCTGTTTTGAAGACTAAAATTTTCATTACAATATCGACGTTGGTTCAGAAATTATTTGGAAAAAAAAAACGAAATAAAAATGAAACTTCTACACGCTGTATCTCCGAAAAGAAGCATTTTATCACATACTTATTACTTATGTGCAGAATATGCTGCCAAAGTTTCCGGAATACAGTTCGGACCACCCTGTATATTATTTTAATAATTCTAAATAATTAATGCCAAATATTTTTTGCATTATAGAGTTTTGCCTTTACAACATTCTGTATAGTTTTTTTTTTCAAAAATGAATTAGTAATGATACTGTAAATGTCCGAAATGCGGTAAAACCTAGGATAAGCGCGCTAAATCTAGGATTTACCAATGAATTAACAGACAGTATCATTTCAGACAACTGCAAGTCAACTAACTTCAAAAACAGATTATCTCTGTCATCTATCAAAATCATAATAGTATATTAAGCGAGATTCGAAAACGACGTTTTGCACACGAGTTCGACAGTTTGTTGGCTCGAGCTGCAGGCAAGAGGCACAAGTCGAACGAGTGTACAAAGAAGTTTTCGAACGAGTTTTTTACGCTATTTTTTCTACGACTACAAATTAGCAGCAGACTCACTCAGTTTTTGCCAGTTTTGTGAAATCATTTGCGATGTAATTATGACACTTTTCTAACGGTTGCTTTGCGTTTGGCGTTTCAGCTAAACATTGGAGGTTACAAATGTTAAAATTGGCATATGTCGTGTGCAAAATGACACATGTCGTGCGCTAAATCCTTAGCACACAACAGCATAGATAAATGCAACAAGTTTAGATTGGAAAGCCCGTAAAAATTTTGGATCGCGAAATTATTTTGGGTCGCGACCGTTATACGCGATCTGGCGCTGCTATAGCGGTCGCTAAGAACAACGGCAAACAAAAACAGAAATAATTTTCTCTTGTCAAAGTCAGAATCTTCAAAAATCATAATAATCTTTCAAAATCTAAACCGCTCTCATTAAAGAAATTCCGAAAAGTGTTTATAGCATCCATTTTCACAGTAATTATTGCTATCTTGTGAGTTTAATTCAAGTTTTATTTACTCCAACCGGTAATAATTGTAAAAAAGTGGCATTAAAAACTTAAAAAGCTGTGCTGTGTACTGTGAAATGCAAAAACCATCGTGGATCGTGGCATAACGTCGGTTTCCAATGTTTCATAGGTATTTCATACATGCGTCCTTATATAAAATAAAGTTTCTTGTATGCAACACACTGTATTTTTTTATAAAATTTAACGAAAATAATAATAAATTTGAATAAACAATATTTGGCGATATAATTCCGGAAAAAGCCGAACCGCTCCGAAATTTTCAAAAGTTTTGGGTCGCGACCGTTGCAAGAATAGCGCCAAATAGTGTTTACATTGTCCTTATGGGCACTTTCCAATCTAAACTTGTTTCATTTATCTATGCACAACAGTTTGCAAAACGCCAATTTCAGATCGGGTTTTCCGTGTGTTAAACTGCATTTTCTAGGCTAGTCGTAATTCGCATTCTAGAACTGTCAATCGCAAATGGATGTAATTATTGTGACTCCAAATTTATTCTGTATTGTGTATTACTTTAGCTTTGTATTAAAATTAATAATTTTCCATTTAAGATAGTGTGAATTAATTTACGTTTTTAAAATTGTCATGGAATGCCAAATGAAATCTTATTGTAGCAGTAGCAAACTTACAATACCAATATTGATTGACGACGTGGCAGATTGGTGTCAGCAATGCAGTTCCGCGGATAGAGGTCGATATCCAGTAGGATCTACATCCATCAGTACCAGCACAGGAGAGGTCCGTGGATTCGTGTCCATCCGGACCTACTCCTATATCTAACACAGAGAGCGACAGAAGTATAGTAAAGAAATAAACCGATAAAAACCTTTATAAAAAACGGTTATAATACAAGCGGGCCCCGGATGAGATTATGATTTATTCAGATGTTACAATGTCTCCTATATGCGCGTGCACCTCACAATATAATATAAGCAATATAGCAAAATCGTATTTAAAAAAACAAAGAATCACTATAAAAAATGTTGAAACCAAAGCAATCAAAACTTAGTATTGTAGTTATAACCAATAGTTTTCAACTTTCACCGGAGCTCGTGGAGTTTGTCGACAAACAATATCCGAATTTATGATAAAGATAAAATTAACAAACGTTAGATCTTCCACCAACTCATTTGTTGTTTGTCGACAGTGACCGGTGAATGTCGACATTCACTTATTTCGAACTTTCGCAGTAACATATACAGGGTGTCTCAGACTGAGCGTGCATTAGAAGTTTCTAGAGAACCACAATATCTATATCGGAGATTTTTTGCATATCATTGTTTTACAATGAGATCTATCTATTAAAAATATTTTCAATATGGCGGCACTTCCGGAAATACCGGGAGTTGACAACAACTTTCTTATTTTAAATGGATGATCCTATTTTTTATTACATACTTAAATTCTCTGTAAAATTCTATGAATATTGATGTAAAACACTCTATGCCTAACATTAACCGTTTTTGAGAAAAAAATATTTAAAATTTTTGGACGAAAAAAACTACCTGTCAAATAAATTTGTATGGCCTAAAAGTCAAATTTACTGATTACCACAGCCACTGAGACATAAAGAGAAAAGATGTGGCTATCTATGTCAATAATTAAATTGTTCAAATGTCATATAATAATGGCGGTAGCTGTCATCGAATTGAGCGATTAAAAAATTATCATAAGTCTTTTTTTCAAATGGAAACCCACTTTTTTTATTTCACTAATGAAAAGGTTTTTCAATTCTTTACTTTTTAGCTAAAAAATAAATAAATCGTTTTTAGTTTATTTAAGATTTAATTTGATTTTATCTAGCTTCTTTTGACATTAAGTGTTAAACGGTCAGACAATTTCACTCCATCTGTCAGAAAACAAATTATTTGTATTTCCTATATTATAAATACCGTATGATCGAAAAAAAAAACGGCGTCCAGGTGGCTGGGAAATGATGATCGAAATGAAAATTTATTTTCCATATAAATTTACATATAAAATGACAGCGATCTTCATTTCATAGCCAACGCTGACGCCGTTTTTTTTCGATCATATGGTATTATAAATACTGCCTGCTTAAGAGTTTAGAAAGTGTATTTATAAAAATATATCTCGTATTTTCGCTCTTTAGTGATATTTAATACTTGTTTATACATAATCAAGGATATTATTAATAATATTCCGTATGATCACTATGATCGAAAAAAAAACAGCGCAAAGTTGGCTCGGAAATGATGCTGCTTCTTTAACAAAGCATCACAATATAACATGGCCAGATCTATTGTTTTGTATCACTTGACGTTTAAAGTCACAAGCTACTGGTTAAAATAAAAAAATACGCTTTAAAACTAAATTTTAAACAACTTAAAAACGATTTATTTTAGGTATAGGAATATGTATAGTCAAAATGTGTAAATAATTTAAAAGCCTTTTCACTAGTGAAATAAAAAAGTGGGTTTCCCTTCGAAAAAAATGATTTATGATAAATTTTTAATCGATCAATTCTATGAGTGCTGCGGCCATTATTATATGACATTCGAATAATTACTTACAATTAAAGAAAATACCGTATGATCGAATAAAAACGGCGTCAGCGATGGCTATGAAATGAAGATCGCTGTCATTTTATATGTAAAATTATATGGGAAATGTCATCGATCGTCATTTCCAAGCCAACTGGACGCCGTTTTTTTTCGATCATACGGTACTTATATAAAAGTGGGCACTGAAAGACTAAAAACTAGTGGGACTAAAAGTTTATTTGGTATAAACTGTACATGCTGTTTTTGTTTTTTTCCAAAACATATTAATTTTCAATTCATTTTAACAAAACAAAATGTAAGCATTAGCTTTGTTTTAATAAGAGAACAATGGTATATAATAAAAAGTTACCATTTTGAATCCCTAAAATTCTATTGAATAAAATCATTAGCTAGCATCGTTATTTCCATTAAATTCGCAATACAAAAACAACTCTATTCTCCATTCATTCATTTGGATTCGACATGGGACGAATTTCCAGTTAGAATCCCGACCAAACGGGACTTTTCGTCAAAGAAAAAATATATATGTAGAGAATTAATTTAAAATTCACCGATACTCCCCGAGATCGACCATATTTTATTCAACAGGTAGGTATCTCGTTTTTTGTTAAGGGCAAGAAGACTTGTTTGGCTTCCAAACACGAGACAATAAGAAATGATGGGTTCAGGTTGCAATATTTTTCGACGTATGTATAGTTTTTTTTAATACCTACAAAATAGGTAGAGCACCTGTCATAAATTTAGTTTATACAAGAATTATTCATAAAAATATAATAAATGACGGGTATGCCAGTGAGAGAGATTTAGAAATGTTAAATAAAACATAGCAATTTTTAAAATATATTTACATTCATAACTAGTTAGAGTTAATATAATCCTGGAGAGATAGCAGGCATATTGAAGCAATCTGCTTTATTATTTTTGGATTTCAGCATTACAAAAAAGTAAAAACAGTCCTAAAATGTAAAAACTGAAGTTGATCTAAAGTTTATTAGAGGTCATGAAGTCATGAACTTTAGAATTTCCCACGAATATAGTATTTCGGGTAAAATTTTCCCTTATAAAATAAATAAAATAAAATAAATGCCTTTATTGTCAAAAAATTTTACAATTTGTAGACAAAGGTAAAGTAAACAAACAAAAGAGAATACTAAACAAGTATACAAATTACATTGTCAGTCTTATTGTTTAAAATAAACATTTATAAATGTTTACAATGTCAAAGAATAAAAAAATAAAAATAAGATTCAAAAATATTTTGTAAGTTTATAGTAAATACAGTAATAGCAAATATTGGGCCAGTGTTTACAAGATCAAATTCGATTATCAAAATATAAGTCATTTATGGTGTAGAAAGCCTTGTCTAGTAAATAAGATTTCAATACTTTGCGAAATGAAGAAAATGATGTTATGGATTTGATTTCAAATGGCAGGTGATTGTGCATTTTTTTTTCGAGTTGTATAATATCCTTGTATATGATAAACAAGGATATTATTGAACTTTTAACTAAGTTGTGGGGTAGGTAGATAAAGATCTTGCTCCGCTTTTCTAAGTAGATATAAGTGTGAGATGGCTTTCTTGAGAAGCTGATATATGCTTACATATTAGGCAAACGGATTCAAATATAAATAAGGAAGGAAGAGTTAATATTTTTAATTTAAAAAAAAAATCCTGGCAATGAGTTCTGCTGTTTAGTCCCAGTGAATATTGAACAGCTCACTTCTGGAGCTTGAAAATGCGGTCAAATTGAATCGCACAACACGTGCCCCAGAATGGAAGGGCATATCTGAGGTGCGACTCAAAAAGTGCATAATAAACAGTTCTAGCCACTGACAAGTTAAGCTCTTTAGAAACAGATCTTAATGCAAAACAGGCAGAGCTTAATTTTTTCGACAAAGCGTCGATATGCATGTCCCATTTTAGAGAATTGTCTACAACAAGTCCTCAGAATTTTACAGATTTTACGACGTCTTGTTAAGTACAAAAGGCTGCAGCGAATGTTGAGACTCAGGAGGTTCGAATCGCACCAAGATTTAATGATAATTAAGTCATTTGGTATAATCCTATGAAGTGCCGTGACGTCCTTGTTGCTCCAAGTGAAGCTAGTGTCGTCCGCAAAAGGGCATATACATTCTATTGGCTTGCTAGAAGACAACGTGGTATCTGTGGTGGTATCCACCCTCACAAGTTGACTTCTGTGGCTCAGATACGACTTAAACCATTCGAAAGATGTTCCCCTGAACCCATAGTGAGTATAGTCTAATACATCAGGATACAAACAGTTACTCCACTTGCAATAATTTACTAAAGTAATCGCAAAACAATTTCCAATGCACGTGACCAACTATGAGTGACAAGCGATGGCGACAGCGCTGCCATATTTTGATGGATTTATAAAATGAATCTTAATGTAAAATTGGGAAACAATATATTTATTATATCGTTTTTTAAAGATTTTTAACGTTTCATTTTTAATTTAATAATCAATATTTTAGTAATTAATTTATTTATTATTTGCAGTCACTAACACTCACAGTAGCAATATTTAAATTTAAAGCAGCAGCTACTCGCTACAAATCGAAATAAGTAGAAATAACTATGAAAGTGGTATAATGTGCTTCCCAATCAAACTGACTTCTCTCAGTGCAGTCAAGGGTAATAAAGGACCTTTATTGTCACGATCTCGTTCAAAATACCTAATCAGGAAAGCTACAAGCTCTTTGCTTCGACTGTTTAAATGCTTCTGCATATTTTCGACACACAATTTCAAGAAATGCAATAATTTACTTGTATAAAATTTTTGAGTTTTGTACTGCTTTTTTTGTTTGTGCTTAAAAGTACAATTTTTAAAAAAAGACTATGCAAATCGGCAAAAAACGAGAATTACTCCCAAACATTCAACAACACGATATTATACAAAATAATGACTGACATTATGATAATTGTCAAATAATAAACGACAACGTTGCTGATCGTGTAGCAGTGTGACCAACATGGGGATAATAAAAATCGCTTTAAACTAATTTTTGCAGCTTTAATCTAAAGAAAATATCTGTTACAATCATTTGCTCTATGAAGTAAAATGAAGCTACCCGGTATCTTAAATTATACAACAAATTTAAACATTTTTGCTAAAATTTCATTTAGGCGGGTTTATAGACTTTAGTGTCAATTTTCGATATGATTGATGACGTGCATCGGAAAATGTTTTGCGATTACCGTATATTTTATTATCATGACTAATTTCTAAATATTTGAAAAAAATAGTGTAAAGCAATCAATTTAGAAACCTTTTTGTCTACACTTTTTTTTTCTCTACATAGTGTAAAACGGGTCACACATTATACAATTTATCGTACTGCAGGTTGTACAACACAAATTTGATTCGACCGTTTGAACGACAGATCGGATGCACTGTTATCCACGAACTTAAACTACTAGTTTAATGTCTGTCGTACAATAAATCGTTTCCCAGTTGATTTTGTTCTATTGTGTTAGTCAAAAAGGGCAATAGATGCAATTATGGTAGTTTTTTTAGTCGAAGATGAAAAACCCTCCTAAAAATTGTAATCAAATATTCCAAAGTAGCATCAGCTTTTATTTATTTTAATTTTTCCAATAGATTCTAATAACATGCACTTCTTTAATTTTTGTTTATGTATTCGTAATTTTTTACATCCCACATACTCATGCATGGAAACGATATATTTTTATAAATTTTGACCAAAACTTTTTATTTTCAATTTTTATGAACTGTATTGCACTTAATTTGCCACGAAAAATGTTTAGATTTCGTTTCAACACAAGAAGTGTTTGCACACAAACTATCAAACCTATAGTACCTACTACTGCGTTGTACTACAGATTATATCCATGCTGTATTTCCGTACGATACGACAAAGTCGAGCTGCAAGTTGTACTACAATGCCACTAACTATTGATCCAACGGTTGAAATGATTTGGTGTTGTACAACTTGTAGTACCATAAATCTTATAATGTGTGGCCCGTTTAATCAACAAGAAAATAAACAAAATTTATGACTACTATTAGCAATAGAATGGCACGTTAAATCACGCATGGTCGTATTTTTCGCAAATGGTTCGCTATAGGTAATTGATATATACCAGGTGCGTCTCAAAAGTGGCTCACCCCTATAACTTTTTTATTTTTTCAGGTAAAAAAAAACGAGATTTGGTATGTTAGTATTTGACATAATTTAGGATTGATTGGTGTATTCAATTGTTTTTGGTCACTTCCTGTTCCACCGGAAATGACTACAACTTTTGATTTTTAAATGGCACCCTCGGTATTTTTTTACTTTATTCGATAGAAAATGATATTCTGAATAGAATGACGTATGATATGTCAACTTTTGACATTCTCGGCTATATGTTAAAAACACTAATTCTTCATCAAGAAGCCTTGGAAAAATAGATTTGATCGTCTAATGTTTTTAATGTCTTGTGCTGGCCAGTTAGAAAATGCTCAAATCGTATTTTTAATCATATCTCAATTTATTCAAATGGAACGAGGGTGGCTCATTAGCATATTTGGAAAAAGCATTTTTTTTACGAATAATTTGATACCACACACTTGGTATTCCAAGAACCGCAAGTTATAATTTCGAATAAACCATATGCGAAAATGTCAAAAGTTGACATATGATATGTCATTCTATCCAGAATGTCATTTTCTATCGAATAAAGTAAAAAAATACCGAGGGTGCCATTTAAAAATCAAAAGTTGTAGTCATTTCCAGTGAAACAAGAAGTGACCAAAAACAATTGAATACGTCAATCAATCCTAATTTATGTCATATACTACTAACATGCCAAATCTCGTTTTTTTAACTAACAAAATAAAAAAGTTATAGGGGTGAGCCACTTTTGAGACGCACCCCCGGTATATAGCATGATATTTTCAAAAAAGATAGCATGATATTTTCAAAAAAGTAGGTGGATTGCAAGTTATTGAAATTGTGGAATCCCCCCAACAGAAAAGACCAGTCTAATTATCTTAAATAAATATCGTACTTAATTATTTCTTCCAATAGAACAACACAAGACAATATTCAAAGACACTTTATTAAAGACTCTCTTGGAATACTTATTACTTACGTAATTAGTAAACACGGAGACCTTCTGGTCTTTCTCACGCTCATAAATGTTTACGAC
This sequence comes from Sitophilus oryzae, assembly GCF_002938485.1. Lineage (NCBI taxonomy): Eukaryota > Metazoa > Arthropoda > Insecta > Coleoptera > Curculionidae > Sitophilus > Sitophilus oryzae. The sequence continues at coordinate 1,800,131 of NW_022147171.1, forward strand.
CCTTTCGACCACACCCCGCATTTTCACGTTTTCACGCTAACGATTCCTCCAAATAAAAGTTATGAGTTATTAGTTAGTGTCCAATTACCGTGTGCCGAACAAATTAAGCAGTCGGGCTCCGCTTGTTTAACCGGAAACGGCCATTTGCAGCCGCGCTCGGTGCGTTTAAGGGTGCAAATAGGTAACGCACCTTGTAGACACAACGCGATTAGCAGCCAATTGTGAAATAGGTATAGCGGTAAACGTATACGCTTGACATATATGGCTAGCAGACGACCATAAAAAGTAGTTTCAATGAATGGGAACAAAACACTATGTAGTTCGATATTTCATAGTCAGAGGCGGATCTGGAAGAATTGATAATTGATCTGAAGAACGCATTTTTCTCAAAATCAGAGTTGCAACATGTTAGATCTAAAAAGACTTCAGTTTTAAGACATTTCTAAAATCAAAAAGATTTAAGTTTTAAGTCAAATTCAAAATAAAGTTCAAATGATTTAAATCTTTGACTTAAATCATTTTATTTCAAGTCAAGTCATTTTTGTAAAGACTTAAATCAATATAACGTTATTTAATAGTTATTAATGATACAAGTTCGATACGAACATCATAATGAAACGCGTGTAACTCGGCTAACGCCTCGTGGCTTAGTTAAACAAGTTTCATTAAAAAGTTCGTATCGAACGTATGTGTATCATTCAAAATTTAATCTCCGACGTGACACGAGGGACGATTCAAAGAGATTTGATTTAATTTAAAATATCAGAGATATCCTCATAAAAATTAAAATTGAAAATTATCAGGTGCCCATATTAGTCGACGCCGCGCCGGCGCCGTGGTAACCGTGCTTGTTGATTGTTTCCATTTTGACTTTGACAACTCAATTATTGATGCTCAATTTTGTGTTAAACGTTCAGTTTTAACAAAAAACAAAAAATAATATTAATATGGGTGATTCTGATTCTAAAATTGTCCCTTCGGATATTGAAGGCATTGCGTAAAACGTTGTCAATTCCCTACTTCCCGAAAAATCAAGACAAATGTACGAGCAGACCTATGTAAAACTTGAAGATTGGTGTAAAGGGAAAGGAATCAAGAATAGTAGTAACGAAAAGGTTCTCCTGGCATATTTTGAACATCTTTTAAAACATAGGAAGGCTTCATAACTTTGGGTATATTATTCCATGCTACGTTCAGTTATATCAGTGAAGAAAAATACAGATATTAGTAAGTACGTTAAGGAGTGGATTTATTAACTGTTAAAAGACATGGTGGTTGGCGCTCTAACACAGTGGCAGAGAAATATATATATAATATATAATATATACAGAAAATTCCAAAGAAAATAAGAAAAAAGTGTCATGTAATATTTTGGGTAACATTTCTGGCAATGATGGGTCTTCAACAAGTTCAAGCACTCAGGAAATAAATTTACTTTCTAAAAATTCAACTCACCTGTCATCGTCTGGAATTAATTTAACCAATTGTACTGATATTATAATTAACATTTACAATAAATAAACGTATTTAGGTACCTTTTTTGCTTGTTTCTTATTTTAAAATTTGCGTGTTATTATGAATTCATAATAGCACTAGTGCTATTATGAAAGACATGATGACATCCAAATGACAATGTTAAATGTGTCATAATGACATTGTCGTAGATTAATCATTTTTATGACTTATGTCTATATTTTTGATTTAAATCGTGATGATCTGCAAGTTAAGTCATAAAAATGAGCTTACAGCTCTGTCTGAAAGAATTGATAATTGATCTGAAGAATGCATTTTTCTCAAAATATCAATAATAAAAAAAATCCTCTTGTAAAGACAATCCGGGGATATACTGTGTTTAATATTGAAATTCATAAATTTTTTACAGAAAATTTAAGTATGTAATAAAAAGTCCGGATACTAATTTAAAATAAGAAAGTTGCTGTCCACTTCCGTTATTTCCGGAAGTGCCACCATATTGAAAATATTTTGAGTCGATAGATCTCGTGAAAAAAATATAGATATTGTAGTTCTCTAGAATCTTCTAATGCACGCTAAGTCTGGGACACCCTCTATACATGATGTTATCTTTTTAAATGCTGATACTACACAGATTGTTTCAAAAAACATGTGCCATCTCTCGTGGGGAGATTCCTCATGCAAAAATAATATTTATTTTTCATATCAACATAGGTTCGATTCTGCTTGATTCTGCTTTGTTTCATAGGTACAGGGTGTTAAAGTCTTAATTTTTTGTCGATTTATTATAATTTTCTTTCAAGTGCTTTTAGCGATTCGAATGAAATTTTGAAGGTAATAAGTCACATTTTAATGCTAAAAAAGTAACGAAATTTGATTGATAAAGGAAATGTAAGTAGCAGAAAGCCGTCCATTTCAAGACATATGAACCAAAATGTACGGGATTTAGTCTTTACTTTTGTGATGTTTGACGCCATGAAAATTATGTTTAGATTTTTCAAAATTTTGACACATCGAGTTCAAAAGGTTCGCCATCACTGCTCTAAGTAGTGACTTTCTGGTGTTTTTTTTTTCTTTTATAAAATGTTAAGTTACTAACTTAAACTGAATTCTAGCTGACTAACTACAGGGTTGCACAATAGTGCGTCAGGCATCTGAAGCTCTTCGAATAAAAAACTTGGGAATTTTGTTTAAGTGCAAACCTAAAGTATGAAAAAAAAGGAAAATATTTTAACTTCTACAGGGTGGCTCAAAAAAGTGTCAGTGGACGGGAATATTTTTTTTAAATGGAATACCTTGTATATTATTGCATTTTTGAATTCCTTTCAGATCACTTTACATAACCCTAAGGTATAAGTAAATATATTTCGATAGTTTCAGAAATATTAATAAATAAATAAAATATATATATATATATATATATATATATATATATATATATATATATATATATATATATATATATATATATATATATATATATATATATATATATATATATATATATATATATTTGAGCTTTCCTTAAAAAATTATTAAAAATACAAGAACTGCCCTGATAACAAAACGAGTATATCATTTTTTCAATATATGGAGAATTAAAAAATGAACAATTTTTATATTTACAGTATTTTAAGATGTTTAACGGCTTCGCAGATATTCACGGTTCGCGGTTATATATTTCATATGGCATATGGCACAGTAAACTTTTATAAGTGTTTTATTAAAGCCACCCAAGATTCTTCGCCTGAATTTTACCGTTGAAAGAGCCATATGAAATAAAACTGCGTGTATCTGCGAAACCATTAAGAATTCTGAAATACATTAAATACAAGAAATGTTCATTTTTTAATTCTTCATATATTGAAAAAATTATATACAGGGTGTTCTATTTAAAGAAAAACGAAGAAAAATTATTTTATATTTTAGAAAGTTTTTAACAACCTGTATGATTTAAGATTGCGATATTTATAACAAAGTAAGTATAGACCATCTAAAGTAAATATCTAATATATAGTTTTGATTTCACGAGAGATGTTGTATTTGTAATCATTTGGCACTGTAATAATTTTTTTAAGGAAGGTTGAAAAATATACAGGGTGGCGCATCTCCTTCGCCTCGGTTGATTATACGAAAACGGAAAGATGGAGAAACCAAATATTTTATGGGTATATGTGGGGAGGCAATGTGCACAATTTAAAATTATTTTGAAATATACAGGGTGTTTCAGAACCAAGATCCATACCAAACTTATATTTTTTCTTATGGAACACACGGTATTTTATTTCATTTCTGGGTTCATGGGCCCAAAAAAGGCATTTATTATAAGAGCTAAATATGTTTTAAAATCTTTGGTTGTTGAGAAATTTAAAGATATTTAAATTTGTATACCACTTTAGAATAGATTAGTAAGACCCTGTATATTACTTTTCAGAATTAATTCTTGTGCTAAGTTTAAAGGTAGAGATATAAATTTTACTGAAAAATGTCATTGCTTCCTTAAATTTATACAGGGGTATCAAAAATTGTTGATCTATTTTAAATATTTAATTTGCATAAAAATTTCGTTATTTCAAACACAACACCCTGTATTTTTTAAAATAAATCGAAGCAGATTGAAATGCTCTTTCAAATTATATTAGGGTTTCCTATAACTATCTAGCTCAGATTTTGAATAAAGAGCAATTCTCCAATAAAATGGGAACCAAGAGGGCTAGTGTCGACATGGCAAGTTTCTAGTGACAGTTAGTAGCTATTTTCAAAATCGAAATTAGTTTATGGACTTATTTAAATTTATACCAGTTTATTTTTATTTAATTTACCCCTACAGTCGTTTAATAAATAATATTTGTTAAATATGTATTTATTATTATATCAAGAAAAACGAAGTAGTTCTTTGATTTATTTTACGATGACTTGTAGATATATGGATTTTCTATAAAAGAGCCAATTACGGCAAATTCATTTTCTTCACTTCCAATGACTTTCTGTCTAACAGGTTTTTTATAAACCACACTACCAGCGCTGCGAAATAGGACAATGTTTCAAAGAAACGCTTATCAGGGAGATTCCTATTTGGATATCTTTGAGCATAAGCTTTTGAGGCCAAGAAGCAATTTTCCATACAAAATAAAATCACTAGTAACATAATATCCACTCGTTGCGCCAGCAGATACTGCTTTTTTTTGATAAAATAACGAATACTTTCTTATTAAACTATAGTAGAAATCTAAGTAAACTGTTATAAATTATAAATAGCAATGCCCATAAACTAATGTCAACCTTGAAAATAGTTACTAACTGTCACTAGAAAATTGCCATGTCGACACCAGCCATCTTGATTGCAATCTTATTAAAAAAACGATTTTTATTCAAAATCTGAGCTAGATAGGTATAGGAAACCCTAATACAGTTTGAAAGAGCATTCGAATCTGCTTCGATTTGTTTTAAAAAATACAGGGTGTTGCATTTGAAATAAAGTAGTTTTTATATAAAATAAATACTTAAAATAGATCAGCAATTTTTGATACCCCTGTATAAATTTAAGGAAGCAATACCAAAGAATATTTTGCAATACCGTTTTTCAATAAAGTTTATTTCTTTACCTTTAAACTCAGTACAAGAATTAATTCATGCATGCAAATTTAAATATCTTTAAATATCTCAATAACCAAAGATTTTAAACATATTTAACCCTTATAATAAATGTCTTTTTTGGACTCAAGAATCCAGAAATTAAATAAAATACCGGGTGTTCCATAAGAAACAATATAACTTTGTTATGGATCTTGGTTCTGAAACATCCTGTATATTTCAAAATAATTTTAAATTGTGCACATTGCCTATTGCCTCCCCATATATACCCATAAAATATTTGGTTTCTACATCTTTCCGTTTTCGTATAATCAACCGAGGCGAATGAGGTGCGCCACCCTGTATATATTTTATATTTATTTATTAATATCTTTGAAATTACCGAAATATATTAACTCATACTCATATCTTGGTATTACGTAAAGTGATCTGAAAGGAAGCCAAAAAATGCAATAATATGTTCCATTTAAAAAAAATCACACTTTTTTGAGCCACCCTATAGAAATTAAACATTTTCAGGGTGTCCCAGAAATAAGTGCAAATATTTTAAGGGGTGGTAGATCTCGATAAAAGAAACATATTTTCTCAAATAAGTCGAAAATAACGGAGTTATTTTACTTTCAAAATTTCAAAAATAAAATATTTTTTGCTAAAATTTTGAGAACCACTGCACTGGATCTTTTCTGGATTTTCTTTCTTGTAAATGTAACCTGCTACCTATGTTGCCATATTATCAAGAAATTATGTTTTTTAACTAAAAACTAAAAAAAAATCCAAATTTTTTTTAAAAAAATTCCGAATTTTCAATTTTTTTTTCGCGAAAAAAACCTCATAGGCGTATTTCTGGGGTTGAACTATACTCCCAGTTAAAATACTTGCACTTATTTCTGGGACACCCTGTATATCCACGTACATACTTTAGATTGACACTTAAACAAAATACTCAAGTTTTTTATTCTAGATTCTAGGAGCTACAGATGGGGGCCCGACGCACTATTGCTGGACCCTGTATACAGTACAGTCATCAGTCATCATACAATCAGAATCAACAATTACATTTTTACGGAAATAAACTAAGACTTGTAAACTAAAGATAGATACCGGTACCGTAAAGAATATTTCTATGTTGTAATAAAAAATGCATGGAAGCTACAACCATTTATATAAAAAATAAAAGCACATGTAAAAAAACAACTGACAAAGGCCAGACGAAAAGTTCGTTACAGCTTCCAACGTTCGAAAAAGGAAAAACGGAATGGTAGCCGGTCAGCGAGTACGGTAGCAACAAGAGCAAAAGAGACGAAGGGTCTCACCTCACGAGTCAGTCGCGTGTAGAGCGCGCGCTAAACTTCCCTCCACTGTTGCCAGAGTGGGCATCTAAACATTAATAATAAACAGCCTAACTTATTTTTCTTTTAAACTTACAACGTATGAGTTAGGCAAAGTTACATCTCTAGTTTGAGAATGGACATAAAGTCATATTATAGTCGTTTTTAACACTGTATATTAAACAACGATTTCTTTTTATATAATTGGAATTAGTTGAAAACTCCAAAACATAGGAACTATGTGGCATCGTTGCCTGAAAGCATGCGCCAAACACTGGCACAGCACAGGTAAAGCCCTCTCTATAAAAAGCTTTCGCTTAGGCCGTTTCGTCACATTCCACCGCCTACCCTCGCCTGGTGCATTCTGTGCTTGCGTCGGTTATTTTTAGTAATCAGCTGATTTTGCGTAATTTGCGTCATCAACCATGTGTCAAAGACAGATCGTGGTCGAATTATCTAATAAGATTAAATCGCCTAGATCACCATGGCGAAGATCAATTCGAGAGGTAAGTTATTTATCTAGATTTCATTTCGTTCCTTCATTTTTCCTTCTTTTCCCAACACTTAGAATTATTCTTCAAGCCTAACTTAACAATTTTAATTTATTTTCAGCCAATAAAACCTCGGCTTTCGAGAAGGATCGTAATGAACGCCAGAGTAAATCTCAACAGCTATTGGTCGAAGTTTGAGGACTTGGCAAAGCAAGATACCTCATTGGTTACTCATCAGCTGCCGGCTTCTTTCACCACCTACATCGACAACGAGATTAACGAAAATCTGGTTAATGAATTGCTGGAATTACATGGAAAATAGACTTCCGCTTTGTATATAGAAGGTGTGTAAATTTTTAATTTAGGTTTCTGTTCTTAGGTTAAGTTTCACGTTTTTGATTTTCACTAATTCTGCTAAGCTGACTAGTTGCGTGCAATAATAATTAGATAGAGTATTTGTGCAATTTCATTCGAATAATTAGGACTTGTAGTTTTTGCCATACAATTTTTAGATTAAACATACGTGCATTCTAGGTTAGGTTTATATGTGATACATTTTTATGTGATTTGTTTAATCTCAGAGTTGTCTGACAAACTTACAAAAAAATATTTTATTGAAAACTGTGATATTAGACTAAAAAGTTTAAGCTTTATTTAGCACTGTAAGGAAATCAAAGTATGTATATTTAGAGACACCTTCTATTTTGCTCAAGCTTTAAGTTTCTGTTTAGGATAGCCAATTCTTACTGAAGTTTTCTCAGAATTGAATCATTGTTTTTAATTTTCTGATTTTTTTAAAAATTAATCTTTACGTTTTTTTATTATAGCAAAACTCCAGTAAGAATTAAAATTCAATTTACTTTCTTGGCTTTAATTTGTTATAACTTTACTTGTGATGTTTTAAAAAGCTTTAATAGATTTTAGGCGTTCTGTAAAATATTTGTTCTATTTGTGTAAACAAAAACATAGGCCGATCAGTGTCAATTTTTTCTTGTACATAGATAGCATGCTTTAAATTTTAATATTAAGAAAATCTGGTAGCACTTTATTTGCACAAATTTAGTTTAGCACTCTGCACTTGAATATAGCTTTCTCTGAGTTAGTAATTTAAGTGCTCATAAAGCTATGTGATGTGTATGAATTCTTTGACGTGTAATTTTTGTTTCTGCACGTGAATCTTGTATATTTTTCTGTGATATCAGCTTACATGATTTCGACAAAAGTATTTTCTTTTTTGATAAATTTAGTTTCTACATTTAGTTTACTCGTTTCTTGTATTTTTAGTGGCTAAGTTTCTATTGTGTGTTTTAATTATGTCTCACTCGTTCTTTCATTAGTTGTAGGATTTTTTCATGTGTTAATATTTTAGGTAGGTACCTATAGTTTTAAGTTTGTAAATCATTGATACCAATAAAGGTTTATCTATTGACTAGCCCTTGTGTTTTAAATAATAAACAACCCAGAGACCTTCTACAATATTAATACTTTTGAAGGTTTATACCATTTTTATCGATAAGATAAATATTTACATCTTATATATATGATATTTATACCCTTTTAATATCAACGTACTGTAAGTTGTCATCCTATAACTTTGTCAATGTCAAATTGTATTTTCTAAACGTTAGGCTTTTGCCTTAAGCATACGATCCAGTTTTTTAAATTACAAAAATACATTTCGGGGCCACTAAACGTAGATTCTATAACATAGTAGTGTGGACAGCACAACAAATTGTGACAACTAATTATATTTGACAATGTTAAAATTCTAGGTTGACAACTTAAGGTTTGTTGATATTTGAATGGCTTTGCATTGTTACTTGTTCAGTTTTAATTTAAAAATAGATGCAGTTTTTCTTAAATTACTTAAACTCGGCTTGTCTCAAAATTGTGTATTCAGCATAAGCAGCAAATTAAAAACCTATCCTTTAAAAACCTATTTACGATTTCACTGTAAAATTAACAGGGGGCCAATATTTGGACAGTTCCAGAATTTGCATGCGATTTCCTACGTTTTCAACGACGATGCACCACCCGGTATATAGTAGACTTCTCACTAAATAATGATTTACTTATCAATACAGTCACCTGTTGACTGAATTAAACTAGGGGAATTTTTCCATGCATAGGGGTGAGCGTCACCCTTATCCTTATTGTCGCTTTAATTATCTTTTTATGTTTGCTAAAGCACCTGATGGATGAACAAGTATGATGCTGTAAAACTTATTGTTTGCCTTTAGAAAGTTTTAGTCTATACAAGGTGTCCTAGAAATAAGTACGAGTATTTCGACCCCAAAAACATGCCTATGAGGTTTTTTTCGCGAAAAAAAATAATTTGGAAAATTTGGAATTTTTTGAAACAATTTTTGGATTTTTTTTAGTTTTTAGTTAAAAACATTATCTCTTGATAATATGGCAACATAGGTAGTAGATTAAATTAACAAAACAGAAAACGCAGAAAAGATTCAGTCGTCCTCAAAATTTAAGCAAAAAATCATTTTTTTAATTTTCAAAGTAAAATAACTCGGTTATTTTGGACTTATTTGAAAAACTACTTATTTTTGGGATACCCTGTATAAGCCTAATCTGGATTATTGCAGGTGATTGATATTACAACGCATTTTTATAAATCATCAGAATTTAATGATATTTTGTAATTAATGTGCAGAAAAATAGTTTATTAATTCAGTACTAATACATATTATATTGTAGCTAAAAAAATATAATGATTGCTTACGATATAAAGTGTCCCAATATTCCGTGGACTGTTTTTATTTAATCAAAATAAGTTCATTGGACACAATTTGTCTCTATACAAAAGTGTTTCGTTTGTCCGTTAGAGGGCAGCAAACTTTAAAAATATAAGTTTTATCTGTTGTTTCTTGGGTGTTGTGGCTAGGATTAATTCAAACAAAAATCTTTGGTTTTTATTTATACACGACGTTTCGCGTTTAATATAATGCTTCTTCAGGAATGATTTTTGTCTTTCCTATATCTTGGAACTAGTAATGCTTTTTCGTTTCTTTACAAAGAATAGGTAAAGAATTCATTCTCGGTAAAGAAACGCAAAGAAGCAATGGCTAAATAATACTTACATTCAATAATTTAAAAATATAAACACATTTTTTATTGTAAGAACCGATAATCCGATTTGAATGAAATTTGGTGTGCCTATGTTTCGCTAAGCGCTTTATGATTTTGCTTTCACAAAAATTAAGGATAAGTACCTACGGGAAGTGTGAAAACTTTCCTTACTTCTACTTAAATTTTAGTAGAAATATTTTTCACCGAGTCATACCGGTCACTGGTTTATTTTTGTTAAATGGTCCTCCTAGTATTTACTATATTTTTGTCTCTTGTGAAAATTACAACATCGCGTAGTTAAAAAAAACTCGAGCATTTTTACAAAGTAACCTACAAAATATACAGAGAAATCCAATCTTCCGTGGACATAGAACAACTAAGTATTTTTTGAATCAAAATAAGTTAATTGGGCACAATTTATCTCTATATAAAAGTGCTTTGTTTGCCCGTTAGGGGGCATCAATCAAAAATAAACCCGAATTTAATTAATTTAAAATTTATAAAGCTTATTGTCAAATATTAGGTATTTGTGATACTAACATAAAATTTCATATTTTTTTACATAGCTTGATGTGACAAGAAACATTCTTTGGAAGTCAAATTCATAATATATCGCAGGAATATATTTTTATTCCTCAAAAAGTAGGCGCGGTTGCGTTTTTTTAGAAGAGACAAAATATGTAGTAAATACTATTTTAGTACCATTTTACGAAAAAAAAATATGTATTCTAAAATGTATGCATGGGTGGGAGTAATTTTCATCCTTCCCGCACTTTTTCTTGATTTTGGTGAGAGTCAAATGTTAAAGCACTTAGCAAAACATAGGCACCCCAAAGCTCATTCAAATAGGAATAATGGTTCATAGTATATCTTAAAAAAATGTGTTTATTTTTTTAAAGTTTGATGCCCTCTAATGAACAAACGAAGTACTTTTGTATAGAGATAAATTGTGTGCAGTTAACTTATTTTGATTCCAAAAATACATAACAGTTCCATGTCTACGAAATATTAGGACACTCTGTATAATTAAATTAGTTATTTTTAAAATGTTGTATGGGTAAAATTGAATAGCCATAACGGCAATGGTTTTGTTTTATGCTAAAAGTATAAAATGGCAAATTTAAATCAAAACCGAAAAAACATATGTGTAAGGAATTCTAGATGTAATTATACCATAGAACAATAATCTTATTAATCTTATAATAATAAGCATACATATCATATACTCGATTCCGCGCAGCAACTGTCTAAAGAAAGGGTGCTTACAGCTTCGAACGTTTTTTTTTCGATCATATTGTACAATATGATCGAAATCGAGAGGGGTCAGCGATGGCTATGAAATCAAGATCGCTGTCATTTTTAACGTAAAATTATGTCATTGTCATTGATGTTCATTTCTAAGCCAACCGGACGTTTTTTTAACCCTGTACAACCTAACTCTGTATAGTTGTATAGTCATCATGTCAATGACTAAAGAATACAAGGACATGTAACGGCCATATACGGGCTGCAGCAAAATTTGTGACCTTTAGACGCCATTTTTTTGGACATAACGAATGAATCATCAGCGACAATTTTAGCGATTTTTAATAGTTGGTTGTGTGTAGTGAACTTTGTATAAACTTTATTAAAATGGTAATTTCTTCAGCTTTCAGCAAGTGTAAAAGGCACAATGATAAGAAATATCCAGGAGTTACGTTTTATAGGAAAATAAACAGTCCACTACACCTTTTTAGCGTTTTTTTATTGAATTCGATAATTATTTTTCTGATATTATATGTACTTGATATGTGCTATACGTCGATACTAGTTTTGTAGCTTTTGTTAACATTTTAATACGTTTTTTTCGTAATTAATTAGTATGATACTACAGGACACACCAGAGGCGTAGTGAAAATATTTACCAAAAATATAAATATCGCTTCAAGCGGATATGTTAAGAAAAATATGTGCCACGGCACTGTTTGGAAGAATGGTCACAGTTTGGTCTCGGTTGCTATTTGTCCTTGTATTCTTTAGTCATTGCATCATATACAATCAGCATCAACAACCGGACTTTTTTTTCGATCGTACTTGGAATAAGATGGGTACTCCTTGATATGAAGACCATACATTCCCAAGTAGCATTTTCACGACTTGCGACCACATGTTTACTAAACACAACGTTGGATTAGTTACAAAAAATAGTTAGCTCCCTACCTTAGGTATTAAAATAAATTTAACCGTTTTTATAACGGTTGCCGACGTTGGACTTGTACTACAGCAAAGTAGAAGCTTCTGCGACGTCGAATAAACGTTGTCTTCTAACCTTTTTTGCTTAAGTGATCTTTAGGTGATTCGGGCAACGTAGCTACAACGTTGGACAATATAGAGTTTTCCGACGTCAGTTTCAGGACCTATTCCAACGTTATGCAAACGTCGTCTGTTTTACTAATTCCAACGTTGTTTAGATTTCCTTATTCTTACGTTGGTAGGACGTCGGGTCACTACCTTTTTGCAACTGTATTGAACCATAACCTTAAATCTTAAATTTTCACTTCATTGTTCTGTTCAGTCAGACAGTTCAGTGCTGTTTTTGTTTTTATAAAAAAAAATTCACAGATTTTGCAACATGCGCAACCATCATAGGCGTATTGAAAATACCAGACACAAGTCGGCGGTTGTTTTTTTACATTTTATATTAATTTGTGACGTCATTTGGAAGAGCTCAATAGAAATATAAAAGAACTAAACCTTGTTTGAAAAGCAATTTCACATTCGTGACGTCAGCACTCCGGCAGACTATGCTGCGTCCAGACCTGACGAGCCGAGCGCGAGACAAGAGCGAGACGAGAGCGAGACATTTTCTATCCATTTTTTACGCAAACCTGCCACGAGACAAGCCGAGTGGGATCATAGTGAAAGGAAGCCAAACACATATTAAATTGCAATTGAATATAACAAACGATGGCCAAATAATAACGCATACAGTAATAAATTTTTGTATCTTTAATATGGTATTCGGTCTTTAACATGGTATTCATCGTCGGTTTTCCCCCTTTTGGCTGTTTTCCCCTTTATTCCTTACACGACGTTTTTTTACATAATACGTTTTTAATGTTTTTAGAACAAAATGTTAAATAGAAAAGTTATTGGTAAGGTTAAGAAGCACATTTTAACATTACTATAGAGTATACAGGGTACTTCAAAAAAGTGTTGCGGATATAACATATTTTCTAATGGGAATACCCTATTTTTTTATTTTATTATTGGGTTATACATACGTACAATTCGGTAACTTTTCTTGCATTTTTTGATATTATATATCTAAAATTAATAGATGTTGTAATAATTCTATTTGTTTAAAGAAATGTTGGATTTCGGTAGGGTAAAAATTATCAGTGACGCAAAATTTGTAAATTCTATCAGAAAAAATGATAATACAGACAGTGTACGATTTAAAAATTTGAGATTACTTAATTTTAAACAGTCGAAATTTATAAATCAGACCTAATATTAGTAAGGCGAGCCTACCAAAAACACGTCCAGACTTTCGAGCTTACTTTGATCGGCCGTTGAAAAATTGACAGGGGACGGATAGCAACGAGGCTCTGTAGGTTGATTCGCGAGGCTCTCGCGAGACTCGTCCACACAGCGAATTTGGAATGTCTCGCGCTCGTCTCCATAGGTCTGGACGCACCATCGTATCGCTGATCGCCATTCGCAAATATATTCCAGATACGTATAGTAAACAAGTTCGCAACGTTAAATAATTCTGATATTTAATTTTTATCGTGATGGCTTTTTATGAAAGTGTATACATAGAATTAATTGCATTAATTTGCAATAGCACCTCGAACCCACAGCTTTGTTATGGAGCCAGATTAAACCAATCAGAATGAGTGTTATGTTACCGTAAAAGCCCGAATATTGGTTAAACGTAGAGTTGCCCACGTAGGAGCCCGAAATATACCAAAAAGTGGGTCTGTTTCGGAGAAGTTTAGATTAGGTCTATATTTTTATTAATTCAAAACCAACTAAAACCTAATTCTACTCTAACATAAACTCACCCCTTCTTTTGCATATTTCCGGCTATTACCTGGGTATTCCTAGGTTTAACTAATGTTCGAACTTCCGGTGTAAATTTATTGAGGGCCCATAAATTTAAATTCGCCGTACAACAAAATTTCACCATTTTTCTCAATAAAAATTAAAAGTTGTAAATCATACTATTTTTATAGAAATGATGGAGTAAGGGTGAACGGGGTGTCGGTAGACCAAGAAGATACTTGGAACGTAAGTGTTAATTTATACTTGAATTGAGTTGCCTCACAGTATAGGCATATTTTGAACCCTTACCGTGCATAGTTACTGTAGATAAAAATAAATTAAAATATTGTTGGCTCCAACGATAATTTAGTTTGCAGCTTCTTTTCATCATACCTAATAAAAAAACCGTGACAACCACTATTTATAGTATGTACCTACATATGTATTTTTAAAAATCATTATGAGATTTAAGTATAAAAAGGTGCCCATAATGTGAGTAGCGGTATTGACGGGGTTTTGTTATGAGTAAAATAAGCAGCAAAATATATTATCGATTGCAGCAACTATGTATACCTAGTTTACATTCAGTATGTCCAATTAACATTTTCTACCATTATATTTTGATAGTTGAGTTTTGAAATTATTTATTAGCTTCTTAAACAAAACAGACCCATAATACTTAAAATCTTTATCATCCAAGGCTTTCAAGAATTATTAAGTAATCTCACGTCAATTTTTTTTAAATTATTGCATGCCTTAAGTATTTGCAAAATTAACAAAAATATTTCTTTGCATACCTTGCAATTAATATATTTGGTCTAATTTATCAGTTCTGCATCATATCCGAAATTCATATTGTGTGTGACACAACGAAGAGTCAACGTGCAACGTGAAAGACAAGAAAAATGGCAAGTAAAAAATTGTAAAGTTTTAATTACTAATTACACAGTCCTTCCCTTGACTTCTTCTGCCTAAAATCTATATTGCCTCCCTAAGATTTTAAATATAAATGATCGAAACTCATAACAAGTTTACCACAATTTAACCTTAAGATAATTATTTAATTATTAAATCCATAATTATACCGTATGATCGAATGAAAACGGCGTCCAGTTGACTTGGAAATGACGATCGATGACATTTCCCATATAATTTCACATATAAAATGACAGCGATCGTCATTTCATAGCCATCGCTGACGCCGTTTTTATTCGATCATACGGTATTAAAATGTAACACTTACGAAGTTAATAAATATTAACTATTTCTATTTAATCATTTAATAATTATTCTAATAAAAACACGCTTGATTTTTTATTTTAGAAATCATACAGGCTATAATCATTAATATGACTATATTAACAATACTTAAATTAAAATTTATTTGAAGGAATGCTACTTGCAGTATTAACTCGGAATAATTATTAAAAACTGTTCATCGCGTTATCGATGTCGGCGTCTTGTCACTGTTGTCTGGCTGATTGGCCGTTTAGGTACCTATAATTTGATTTCAGATAATGCAGATTTTAATGTGCCATTTGTGGATTTTTTATTGGAATTTTTTTTTACATATTTGGTATACTCTATGAAGTGCTCGTGTCCATTTTTCAATTATTAAAGTGCCTATTTAGATACATTTAAAGTTAATTAATTAGTGTATAGTAATTGAATTATGGGTTTGTTTATTTTTTATGAAATGTATTTTTTTCTATTAAAATGAACATAGCTTTACTTACAAAATCACTAGCTAGCCATTTTTAAATACAGGGTGTTAATTAAGTAGTATCTGACCAACTTCAAGAGGTGATTCTTTGAGTGTTTTTAAGGTAAAAAGTTAATTTAAACATGTGTCCGGAAATGCATAATTTTAAAGATACAGGGTGTCAAGATGTTTCCTAATAGACATTTTTTTATATAATATCTCAAAGATCCGTTGGCCGATTTTATTGAAATTTCGCCGTGTTGTGAATTTTCATAAGTTAGCACTAATTAAATGATAATAATTATTATTTACAACAATATTCAAACGGTAAAAACTTATCAACTTATCCCAATAAATATTTGACAACGCCTTGGATTCATTTGTTTTAACGCCTGTTGGCGGTGGAAACCATGCAAGCTTTTTCTTTGTCCTAAGTTGTTAATTAAAAAATAATAATCATATAAAAAAATATGGTAATTAGTCTAAATTTATTATTTATGTGATTCTGCTCTTTCTCGTATAATTTGCCCCTTACGGAAATAGTTAGATTAAAATAGCCAAACTGTACGTAACAACCCATGCGTTGACATATTTTCTTTTAAAATAATATCGCTTTCTTTATCCGCCGGTCCAGATTTGAACGGCCTTGCCCTGTTCGCTCACCAATGCAGGCTCTATCGACATAAGTACGTGTTGACAGGCAGGTTATTGAACCCATGTTGCTTCTAGCATGTCGTTTTTTCAAAGATGGGTCCCATATAAACGCGGCCAGAAGTATTTTCAATACTAAAACTTAATTAAAATGGGACATAAGAAAGGTACATATAAAACTAAATTTAAATATACATCGACATATATTACCGATAGTTTATCCACTTCCTCGTTTATTTAGATTATAGAGGGCGGCACAAGCTAGACTCTAAGATGACTAAATTAGGCAATCTTGCGACTAGTATACTACTTGTTAAGGCCGAACTGCGACTTTATTAGTCCAGTATGCGACTACTCGAACTACTCCATCTTAATCTCCAAAACAACAAAGTGCAAGCCGCCATGTTGTTAAATAAGAAAATGTTTCGTTTCTAAAATAGCAATTCCTGCTTTTTGAATACATTAACTTGAAATATTTGACCCTAAAAAACACGCGGAAACAATTTTTTCGACTGCGAATGAATTACTCTCATTTTACTAAAAAAAATTCAAAAATTTTTTTAAAACTTCTTTAATTTTAAGGCCCATTAGTATTTTTCAAAGTAGAAACAATACATTTATCAATAAAGTTGTTTGCGTTTAACTTTTTTGCCTTGGGTAACGAGTTACAGAGTCGGTTAAAGTGTTTCAATAATTATGATCTTCAAACATCCTCCACACTTAAATACTTTTGTTTTGTTTTCCTTCACTGCCATCTGACATATGTCTCTAACTAAACCATAAAAATAATATTTTTACTATAATTATTCCAATTTAGGATAAAACGCGACTTAGACGCCATATTAGTTTTGTATTTCTGTGAATTAGGATTTTAAACAACGTTGCAGATTGTACTAAATTAGGCTTCTAGCCAACGTCGGTATCCAACGTCTTTTCGACCCAAAAATTATTCTCCAAACTAGTGCAGACTAGGGTTGGCACGAGGTTGTGCCGACGTTGCGCCCCGACGTTTGGTCGCGTGACACAACGTTGTCCCGACGTCCAAATGCTGCTTGGGTTGTGTTACTATACAGGGTGTCCCAATATTCCGTGGACATAGAACTACTATAGATACTTATTTTTGGAATCAAAATAAGTTTTTGAAAATAAAAGTATTTCGGACTTCCATTGTCTTTATTTATTTTGATTAACACAACGTTTCAACAATTCAAGTGTAAACTACCAGTGTGTTCCCTCTATACGAAAGTGCTTCGTTTTTCCGCTAGAGCATCAAACTTTAAAAAAATAAACAGATTTTTTTAAACAAACTTTTATTTTAAGAACCGTTATTCCGATTTGAATGAGATTTTTGGTGTCCATGTTTTGCTATGTGCTTTAACCATAGACTTAAAATAAAATATAGACTACACTATTTACATCTCAACGCGGACAGACAATATTTTTTGTACACATGTTTACTTCTGGGTACAGTCGACCGAGCCTTCCTCATCCAGCCTATATTGTCACGTCTTTAATATTATCAATATTTTTTTTCTTGTTATACACATACCTATATTGATATATTAATACTACAGTTTAATAAAGTAGGTTTTAGTATTCCATGTATTAAATAGTCCTTATACTACTAAATTATAAGTCGGATACTGTTTAAAAAGGATAAGTTCTTTACAATATGACACCGATTAGAGGCGAGGGAGCCTATTCATTCATTTATTACCTTGTAGTACGTGTCGCACGTGTGCGGTAAAGCTTTGTTGCCGCTATCTCCCCGCCTGTTTTAACGCATTTTCTTAGCTTGTAGTGCTTAAGTGTTTATTTTATTGACTTTTTCTGTTCAAGAACTATAAAATATGGTTCGCCAGTGCCAAATTTGCAAGAAATTTGACTTAAATAATCCATTTAAGTCTTGAAACGACTTTTGACCGGTAGGCAACTTCTCAATTAATTATTTAGAAAATATTTTAGTAAAATGTAAAATCTGAATTTTTTCTCTTGCATTACATTATTTACTTACTTACATTGTAACAAAATCATAATTATAACCCTGTTAATAATTAATAATGTTTTTATTAAAAATATATTCCGGTTTATTCTAAAATTATCTTCAGAATCTAAAATAACATACAAGAATTTTAAAATGATATTGCATTATGAAACAATATTTTTTAATATACCGGGTCGTCTCAAAAGTGGCTCACCCCTATAACTTTTTTATTTTTTCAGATAAAAAAAAAACAGATTTGTATGTTAGTAGGTATATGACATAAATTAGGATTTATTGACGTATTCAATTGTTTTTGGTCTCTTCCTGTTTTTACCGAAATGATTACATCTTTTGATTTTTAAAGGCACCCTCGGTATATTGCTACTTTATTCGATAAAAATGATACTCTGAATAGAATGACATATCATATGTCAACTTTTGACATTGTCGCTTAAAAACAAATCCTATTTTAAATTTCAATCCAGGGTGCCATGGTGTTGTTAAAAACACTAAGTTTTAATCAAGGAGCCTTGGAAAAATAATTTTGATCGTCTAATGGGTTTCGTGTCTTGTCTAGGCCGGTTAAAAGATGTACAAATCGTATTTTTAATCATACATATGTCAATTTTTTCAAATGGAACAAGGGTGACTCATTAGCATATTTGGAAAAAGCATTTTTTTTTATGAATATATTGATACCACACACTTGGTATTTAGAGTCAAATTGTCGTTATGAACCGCCTGTTACAATTACAATTAAACCATATGCGAGAATGTCAAAAGTTGACATATGATGTGTCATTCTATTCAGAGTGTCATTTTCTATCGAATAAAGTAGAAATATACCAAGGGTGCCGTTTAAAAATTAAAAGTTATAGTCATTTCCGGTGAAACAGGAAGTGACCAAAAACAATTGAATGCGTCAATCAATCCTAATTTATGTCATGTACTAACATACTAAATGGGGATGAGCCACTTTTGGGACGCACCCGGTATAATAAAGACAGTACCGAGTTAAATAAATGTAGTTTTCATTTTATCCACTTCCTATCACCTTCCTTGCTTTAATGGAACAGATTTATGTTTTCTCTAATTTACATAAGACATCACTTAACCAGAAAAAAAATTACAACAATCATATTTTTTTTTCTCTCCCTGTCGCCGATTCTATTATATCTGTGGAATAGATCCTGTTTTGATTAATATTAGGGGTTGTAAATGTTTGACTAAAATTAATAATTTATTATTAATTTCAAAAATTACGTCATTTCGATTATAAAATTTCTTCTATAACGTGTATTTTATTATTTTTATCCTTTTTGGACTCTAAGACGTTTTTTCTAAACTTTTATTTAAAAAACCTGTCCTAAATCTTAATAAAATATAAAAAAGTTTAAATACGATATATTTTTAATTTAATTATAGCTTCATTAATATAAAAAAATTACCCGGCTATGATATGGAGAGTTCAGGTGCACTTGAGAAACGAAAGACAGTGTTGTGTTTCTCGGCAGAGTCGTCAGGGAACGACCGTTACGACAGAGACAACCTATCTATCGCTCGTGTCGCACTCGTTATAACCTAAAACAATAACACAACAATAACAAGACAGTGTCTGACCGCATGTTCCAGCTATTTATGAATGAGATGCTCAGTCTATATTTTATTTTAAGTCTATGGCTTTAACATTTGACTTTCACAAAAATCAAGAAAAAATACGGGAAGGGTGAAACTACCTCCACCACTACATACATTTTAGTATAAATATTTGCCAAATCTTGGCATATTTTCTTTTCGTAAAATGATATCTCAAAAAAAAATGTGTTTCTTTTTTTAAAGTTTGATGCCCTCAAGCGGACAAACGAAGCATTTTTGTATAGAGGTAAAGTTTGTCCAATGAACTTATTTGGATTCCAAAAATACGTAGTAGCTCTATGTCTACGAAATATTGGGACACCCTGTATATACACTAAGATAGGGGGATTGGGGGGGGCAAAAAAGGCAACGGAACATTTTTTCGTCAAGTTTAAAGTGTTACATTTTTTTTACTTTTATCCCAATTTTCATAATTTTTTTAGCAAATTGTATATATATGTACATATCAGATAGATTCTATCAACCTTAATTCATAAACTTTTGGGTTTACGAATTAATGTTAATATACATTTTTATATACAGTCTGTTATATATTAAAATCAAGCAAATAGGGATAAAAATAGAAAAATATAACACTTTAAACTTGACGAAAAAATGTTCCGTTGCGTCCCCCCATCTTAGTGTATATACAGGGTGTCCCAATATTTCGTGGACATAGAGCTACGTATTATAGTATACCTCTATAAAAAAGTGTTTCGTTTGTCCGCTTGAGGGCATCAAACTTTAAAAAAAGAAACACATTTTTTTTTAGATAGTTTAAGAATAGTTATTCCGATTTGAATGAGATTTTGGGTGTCATGTTTTGCTAAGTGGTTTAAAATTTGACTTTTCCAAAAAAATTTTAATTCTTTATTTTTTTAAAAACATTTTAAATTTGACCAAAAAAACTAGCATAATACCGTATGATAAAAACGGCGTCAGCGATGGCTATGAAATGACAATCGATGACTTTTCCCATAGAAATTTACATATAAAATGACAGCGATCTTCACTTCATAGCCATCGCTGATGCCGTTCTTATTCGATCATACGGTATTATGTATGTTTGATACTTTCATCTGGAAATGTAGTAAAATAATATAATTAGTATATTTCCGACCTTTAAGTACTAAAAAGGTAGTGGGTTACAAATCATAAGTTTAGTGTATTCTGAAGTTTAAGTTAAAAGTTTAGTTCACAGGAAAACGTTTCCTTCGCACTGACAGATAATTTGAAGTGTTAATATCCTTTTTTGTCAACGATTATTAGTAGAAAAATACGTTCAGCTAATGTACCACTTAAAGCTGTTAGAAATCAACCGAAAAATAAAGTGGCTCCATCCGCTTTGGAAAGTTGAATTTTAAGTGTTCCAATCTGTTTCATTGCAGATATTTGTATTATGAATTTTCATTTCTTATTCCGTTACAAAAAAATACTTTCTTAACATCTGCAAGATGAACATATAAAATGTTGTGACAGGAGAAAACATGTGATGAAGATCGTTAATAATATCAATAAAATGATGTTAAACTTACAATTAATATAAATAAAATGATTTCTTATAAAATGATTAAATCTAATAAAACAATTTTTAAATATACGTGAAATAAATTTAAAAATATTATACAGTGATTTCAGCTAACCAAAGATCCGTGTTTTAATATCTTTGCAGCAAAATTAATGCATTAATATCTGAATTATCAAAAATAATGATAAAGGAATAAAGATATACGTTTTCAATACTGCATTTACATAATTTTGATATGTCATATAATGTCAAGGCAGCAAATTAAAAGAAAAACATTCTTGACATAATCCATATCCATATTGTTATACAGGGTGTCCCAGACTGAGCGTGCATTAGAAGTTTCTAGAGAAGTACAACATCTAGCTCGGAGATTTTTAGCACCTCATAGTTTCACAAAGAGATCTACCGATTATTTTTTTTTCAATATGGCGGCACTTCCGGAAATAGCGGAAGTTGACAGCAACTTTCTTATTTTAAATGGTGCCCCCATTTTTTATTACATACTTAAATTCTCTCAAAAACAGTTAATGTTCGTTTAGTTAGGTAAGGTTAAGATATAATTTAAGATTAATTTTGATATTAAACACTCTATATCTAATACTGGCCGTTTTTGAGATCAAAAATATTTAAAATTTTTGAACGGAAAAAACTGCCTGTCAAAAATATGAAATCATAACCTAAACGTCAAATTTGGTGATTACCACAGCTACTGTGTTATAAAGAGAAAACATGTGGCTATCTATTTCAAAAATTAAATTGTTCGAATGTCATATAATAATGGCCGCAGCTGTCATAGAATTAATTGAAAATTTATCATAAATATTTTTTTTAAATGGAAAACCACTTTTTTATTTCACTAGAAAAGGCTTTTCAATTCGTTACTTTTTGATTATACATGTGTTTATACCTAAAATAAATCGTTTTTAAGTTATTTAAGATTTAGTTTTAAAGCCTATATTTTTCTTGATTTTAACCAGTAGCCTATGACTTAGATATGTCAAAGAAAACTAGATAATAATGTATAATATAATAATATAGTTAAAAAGTAACAAATTAAAAAACATTTCATTAGTGAAATAAAAACAGTGGGTTTCCATTTAAAAAAAAATGATTTAAGGTATTTTTTGCCGCCATATTGAAGATATTGTTACGTTTTTCGTCGGTTCCGTGTGGATAGAATATTCTTTGATACGATGTTAAGGTCATCCGAGGGCGGGCCATATAGTTAGGTTAGGTCGAGTCCACACCGGTCCGCAACAATATTTTTAATCGATAGATCTCATCGTTGGTAAAACAATGATGTGCAAAAAATCTCAGATCTAGATATTGTGGTTCTCTAGAAATTTCTAATGCACGCTCAGCCTGGGACACCCTGTACACTGTGCGGTGCATCGGAACGTAGGACAGAAAATCCCATGTAAATTTTGAAAATGTCGAATATTATCTTCCCAGATCATCTTATTCAAAAGTTGTTAGACTTTTTGAAGAGGCGTTGAAGTTGTACTTTCGTCTAGAATTTCGTTTTATTTGGAATAGATATTCAAATGTTATTTGCAAAAATCTGCCTTCAAATTACTAAAAATGTATAATACTGCCCAGACAAAGCTACAATTAAAATACCAGGAGAAATATGATTTTGTCATTATCAAATTCGATGTCACATTTTATTTACTAGAATTTGTGTGGTTTTGAAATGATTGTAATATTTTTTTCCCCGAATGATCATCTACAAAATAATTAGAATTAGTTGAACTGAGAATAGTATTAGCGGTGTATGACTTGTTTGCTGTTCATTAGTCGATCACTTTCGGGCCTCGCTCATACCACATACATCCACAATAACTTAAGAAATAATCAAAATATTTGTGACTAAAGAAACTTTATTAAACTACTACTAAAATTAATAAAATGTTCACGGAACCCGCGTGGCGGGGTGGCCCCTTGTAAATTGGGGGCCCCCGCACCTCATCCTTCAAAAACAATTATCAAACAAACCGAAAACTGAAATTACATTTAGGCACACATTCCTTTTTTCAGCGATAATTAGGCTGATATATTCTTTACATTATTCTCTACAGGTATAATTATAATAATTATTGTACGGGTTAATTTGAAATTTGGTTTATTTGTAAATATGTTTAGGCGACACACGGCGAGTATCATATCGGTAGACTTTTTCCATACTTAAGCACACTTATTTTAAATGACTCTGTGAGCAATATTAGCGAGATAAGAATTTTTTTGACACGGTTCAGAGTCTTTATATACTTTTCAGTGAAAGTCTACCCCGTTGGCTAAGCCTAAACTGCGAAATAAAAAATAGTAAAACTGTTGGTTTAACTTTAAAACATTATGTCCAACTAGATGGTCGTCAAGAGCCGAAAGCATACTATCTATAAAAAATAATTTTTTGTCCGTCGTCAAGTGCCTATCGAATTTAACGTTAATACTGAGAAAACGTACTGATAGAAACGAGGCCAAGATGTTACAAGATAAAATAGAAAATTTCGAATTTATTTTCTTACTAAATTTCCAAGGTACAATATTGGAAAATAATAACTTGCTTTCAAAATGCTTACAAAAAAATGATATTGACATAGGACTGGCTACAGATCTAATCAGGAGTTCTTGTTAAAATAGAAAATCTTAGGGGCAATTTTGAAAGTGTGTATGAGCTATCAATTTCAATTGCGAAATCTTGGAATATTGAACCTTAGTTAAAAAGAAAAGAGTTCGAAGAGTTAAACCTTTTTCTGATCAAATAGCAGCTGATGAGCCCATTGAAATTCCTAAAAGTCGTTTAAATGTCACAATTTTTTATGCTTGTTTGGATATAATAATAACTCAGTTTAGAATCAGGTATGACGCATTTCAAAATATTTGTTCAAAATTTGAAATGATAAACTCACAAACATTGTTAAAATCCCAGGAATCTGATATCTTAGCTAATGCCAAAGTATTAGTAGACAAATATCCTAACGACTGTATCAGAGAGTTTTCTGATTTTGTCTTTGAAAAAACCCAAGTACTGATTAGCGGTATACCTGAGATTTGCACTGTATTCCAGTTGTTTCTGGTTCTCCCTGTAAGATCCGCTGAACCAGAGAGAACTTTTTCTAAGCTGAAAAATGTTTTTCGAGGTCTACTATGTCCCAAAATCGTCTATGCTCACTGGCCATAATATCAGTTGAGAATGATCAAGCAAAAGAGGTAGATTTGGACAACCTTGTAAACAAGTTCCTATGGTTAAGGTCGAGGAAAAAGGAATAGACTTTCTAATATACCATAGGGTACTTCATAAATATTTAAAATTTCTTGTTCACATTTGTGTTCTAGTTATTAGTAGTTAAATGTTGAGTTGTTTTTTTTTCTAATAAAACTTCGATTAATTAGAAGCATAAATATTTGTTTTCTAGTTTGGTTTAAGTATTTTAATAGCACTATAATAAATAAATAAATGTTGAAACAATTATCAAAGTATAAAAAAATATCACATTGTGGCTCTTGTTAAAAAATATGTTTCAAGCAGATATGACAATAATGATGTATTTGAAGGAATTTTTGAGTATACTTAGGGGGGCCCCTAAGAAAGATTGCGGGGGGCCCCGCGAGAATTTGCCACGCTACTGCGCCTCACAATACAAAGCTGTTAAGGGGAGAATCTTTAGCATCCCACCTAGATGTCGTTTTCACTTCATCTAAATTTCTGTATTTAATATTCCCATAAAGATGGATTTTGAGTGTGCTCCACAGGAAGAAGTCGTTCGGCGAAAGATCCTGTGGTCTTTTCCTACTGTTTCCCCAAGAGACGATACAGTCAATATTTTTCTTTTATTAATGTTAATAACCTACATAAATATGCTTCCAAAATTGATTGAATTTTTGCCCTTAGATCCTCCGCGTCGGATGAGATGTGCCTCCCTGTATTATTGTCTACATGCATTGAGTATTTTTTTCTTATATTTTTATTTTTATTATTAGAATCAATAATAACAACATTTTCATAAAGCACCAATGGACAACAGCGGCGGATACAGAGGGGGCCCATGAGGCTCCGCCCCCCCCCTAAAAACTCTAAGTTGGGCTAAATATTAGGCTTTTGTGTTAAAAATGGCGCTCTAAAAAGCAAATTCTATATTACTTTTGATTTGGCTCCCCCCCAAAAAAATAAATTCCTATATACGCCCCTGATGGACAATAAAGCATAATAGATGATACTGGGTAAATAAAGGATGTAAACAATTTTGTCAACGACGTAGGTCTCTATTTTATTCTAGTATGGAAAATGTGCATTTTGTAAGTAAAAGAAACTTTGCAGCTGCTTGTTAACTCTTATTGATTTCTATTCCCTACGATGTTTTTATTTATTCGAGCATGTTTGACAGATTTGGTCTCTATTTCTTTGGAACTCGAACAACTAATTGTGTCTGCTACGCGTGAGGTAAGGTTTACTGCGTGACAGCAATAATGAAAGGTCATTCTCTAACATAATACTCCATTTTAGGAAATCCTATGGCGAGGTATTTAAAATCTGACAAAAATATACGAGTTCTCAAATAAAAAGCGAACAGAGAAATTTAGATATGTGACAGAGAACTGAGATACAAAAAAGAAAACAGAAATAGTGCCCAAATATTAATTGTGACGTATTCTTGTTAAAACTAATACATTTGAAATAATATTAAATACACGTATTTAAGACTTATTTTATATAGAGGGTGCTCCAAATTCGAGGTACGAGCAATGGTATCTCGGAAACCGTAATAGATACGAAGATGGTTAAATTGGGACAAAGTTGCTTCTTGGGATGTTCGCCAAGATGTCATCAAAAAAGTTTTAAAAAATTTCAAGGATTGCTGAGTTTTTTGGAAGAAACTCATTTTTTCGAATCTGAATTTTATGTTTTTCTGTCGTTACTTTTTAGAAAATCAAAAAATAAATTGCACATTCTCATAGCCACTTTAATAGGGCTATCTGACTGGTTTTTTAAATTATTTAATCTAATTATATTCGTCACAACAATATCGGTCAGCGCTAATTAACATTAAATAAGGAAAATCGAGCAAATTGAAAGATTCTAATAAATAATATCCAGGTCAGCAATTTAAAGATATTATTTGTCTCTTAAACTCTTTTTATTGTGAGTTTGAAATCTCAATGTCCAATCTAATCTAATAATATGCATAATATTAATAGTAGTAATTATAAAAAAAATTAACTTTTACAAACTAGTTTCTAATGCTCTACATGTTCGAAAGGGTTACCACCCTCCCTAATGCACAAATTTATGTTTCGTTCACTCATATTTATAGTTCTGTGAACATATCTTCTTATACTTCCGAATGCATTTTGTACTCTTTATTGTAAATGTTGAGATGTATTGATTTCACTTTTACAAGTCTCGCAGGCCATATACTGCTCTACCATTTCCAATCCATCTTCTAAGTAAATGATTTGATTGCTTATATTATATCTATTATATTTATATTATTTATTTTATATTATTTTTTATATTTTATTGCATTTGATTTTCCGTATTCAATGTTTTACCCTACGTCATTGTTAAGTTTGAAAACTTATCAATATTGTAACGATAAATAGATTAAATATTTAAAAAAAAGAACAGAGCCGGACTTGCAATTAGTTTAAGTAAATTGTGTTCAAATTTCCGAAACAAAAAAATATTCAGTGAGGCATATCATTGTACTCAGGAGAGTTCTTTCAAAACATGAAATAAAAAATGCAAGTCGGTATTTAAAAAAATTAAGTTGGCCTCTGTGTTTCACAAATTATCAGCTAATTTAAAAATCTAAAAATACTATCAGATAATCCTAATAAAGTGGCTATGAGAATGTGCAATTATTTTTTTGATTTTCTAAAAAGTAACGACAGGAAAAATAAAATTGATTTTCAAAAAAATTCGTTTTTTTCAAAAAAACTCAGCAATCCTTAAAATTTTTAAAACTTTTTTGATAGCATCTTGGTGAACAGGTGAACATCTCAAAGCGCAACTTTGCCCTAAATTATACCATGTTCGTATCTATTACGGTTACCGAGATACCAATGCTCGTACCTCGAATTTCTAGCACCCTGTATAAGAACTATATGTTCAAACGAACGAACATATAGTTTTTTCGTTGAATTGATCCTAATTCTTTAAATATTAATTGAATAAATAATACAGAATAACGTCTAGTTTTTAAATGAGAAATAACTTAAAGTCTCTATAAGGAACAAAAAATTAGCCAAAAATATATTATAGGTACTCATAATGATCTATCAATAATAATCTATGTAGTATCATATAGGATTTTGTGATGTAGGTATTATTGGTATTAAAGAGTTTTTTTAGTTGTGAAAAATTGATAAATAAAAAAAAATATAAAAATTTCTGTATTTACAGCAAAACCTAAAGTGATCGCGAAACAATTTGATGATTACAACGTGATCAACTTTGAGTGGCAAGCGATGGCGACAGCGCTGCCAGATTGTGATGGATTTATGAGATGAATCTTAATGTAAAATTGGGAAACAATATATTTATTATATCATATTTTAAAGATTATTACGTTTTATTTTTAATTTAATAATTAATATTTTAGTAGCTAATTTATTTATTAACAGTAATCAACACTCACAGTAGCAATATTTAAATTTAAGGCAGCAGCGACTCGCTACAAATCAAAATTAGTAGAAATAACTTTAAAAGTGGTATAATGTCCTTACCAATCAAACTTATTTCTCTGACAACAGTCAAGGGTAATAAGGGACCTTTATTGCCACGTTCTCGTTCAAAATAATTTATCAGGAAAGCTCCAAGCTCTTTGCTTCGACTGTTTATATGCTTCGGCATATTATCAACACACGATTTCAAGAAATGCAATACAAAAAAATCGAAAATTTAGTTCTTAACAGAACTGTTTGTGCTTAAAATACAATTTATAAAAAAATACTATGAAAATCGGCAAAAATCGAGACTTAGGTACTCCCAAAGATTCAACAACACGATATTATAGAAAATAATGACTGATATTATGATAATTGTCAAATAATAAGCGACAACGTTGCTGATCGCGGCGCAATGTGACCAACAAGGCGATAATAAAAATTGTTTTAAACTTTGCAGATTTAATCTAAATAAAATAACTTTTACAATTATTTGCTCTATGAAATAAAATGAAGAGCTGCTCGGTATCTTAAATTATACAACAAATTTAAACATTTTTGCTAAAATTCCATTTAGTAAGGTTTATAGGCTTTATTGTCAATTTTGATATGATTGATGACGTCCATCGGAAAATGTTTTTCGATTACCATATTGGTTGAGAATGCACTGAAACAATTTTCTTAGTGGCTCTTAAGTATTGTACACATGTTGACGAGCTGTTTATTCACTTAATTTCAGTTGGCTTAGTTTTCAAACGACTTACAGAGTTTTTGGTTGTTTTGGGTTTGCGATGTTTTACAGTTATAAAATATTAGATTTTTGGAAAGAGCTCGTTGAGTTATAAGATACTTTTCCGTGTTTATAGGACACATAGGTACCCTTCTATTTTCATTTTCTTATATACCTATTTTTTATATATATAAATTGTTAATATAAATTAACTGGATGCGTCTCAAAAATGGCTCACCCCTATAACTTTTTTATTTTTTCAGATAAAAAAACGAAATTTGGTATGTTAGTATATGACATAATTTAGGATTGATTGATGTATTCAATTGTTTTCGGTCACTTCGTGTTTCACCGAAAATAATTACAACTCCTGATTTTTAAATGATATCCTCGGTATTTTATTACTTCATTCGATAGAAAATGACACTGTGAATAGTATGACGTACTTATATACAGGGTGTCATTGAAATGGTGTAAAAAAGTCGGAGGGTGATAGTACTATTAAAATAATGCATTCCTTAATTCATTCATAGTAAATGTTTAAAGTGACCACCATTCATTTCAATGCAGACATCTGATCTTCTTCTCCACGATCTGCGTACCCTGTGGAATATCCTTGGTGTTGTCCGAATTTGAGTGGAACAGTTAATAATGCGTTACCGTAGTTGCTCTTCAGTATTAATCGGCACTGAGTAAACCAAATTTTTTTAAAACCAAAAAAGTTTATTTCGTTTTTAAAGATGTTTTAAATATCACGAAATTTATTTATGATACTTTCATAAGTTTATATTGATTAACAAGTTAGCAACCCATCAGAGCAAACTCTTTGCCTTCAATTTTCTCGAAAACCATCGCTCCGGGCGATGTGCAACAAGAATACCTTTTTTTGTAGGAAAAAGTATGTAGTTTTCAAAAAATCAACCTACGTTGCAAGAAAAGTTACCTCAAAAAAGTTATTCGCGAAACAACCCCCTACCATTGCAAAAACTACCCTTTCCGCTTTTCCAAATAATTTTTCACTGTCACCATTTGATTTAGGGTCAAAATTTATGGCAGAGGATATTTTTCGAAATTCTATCTCGTTTTTTAAGTCTACAATTTCAAAATAACCGTCTTTTAAATTCACCCTTTCAGTGCCCCTAACTCCCTTAATATGCACTTTCCACCCAATACTTATAGGAACTTTTTTTACTATTTTTAGGGGTACTATCACCCCCCGATGGTGCAAATTTTTTTACACCATTTCAATGACACCCTATATATACGATTTGCGAATATGGCTTATTTGAAATTGCAACATGCGATTCATAACGACAATATGACTCGAAATACCAAGTGTGTGGTACCAATTTATTCGTAAAAAAATGCTTTTTTCCAATATGCTAATGAGCCAACCTCGTTCCATTTGAAAGAAATTGAGATATAATTAAAAATACGATTTGATCATCTTTTAACCGGCCAGGACAAGACACTAAAAACATTAGACGATCAAATCTATTTTTCCAATGTTCCTTGATTAAAAGCGTTTTTTAACACAGTCATGGCACTCTAGATTGAAAATTACAAAACAATTTTGTTTTAAGCGGAAATGTTAAAAGTTGACATATGATATGTCATTCTATTCAGAGTGTCTTTTTCTATAGAATAAAATAAAAAAATACCGAGGGTGTTATTTAAAAATCAAAAGTAGTCATTTACGGTGAAACAGGAAGTGGCCGGAAAGAATTGAATACCTACGTCCATCAATCCTAATTTATGTCGTATACTAATATACCAAATCTGGTATTTTTATCTAAAAAATAAAAAAGTTATAGGGGTGAGCCACTTTTGAGACGCACCCGGTATATATTTTATAAATAGATAGATATTTTTAAAACTCATCAGAATGTATCTAAGTATTATAAGGGTATTATTATTACCTATTAGGTACTTAAAAAATTAAGAAATTTAAAATGAAAAGAGTCCATACCTACCCTCCAAATCTGTAAAACCTATAAATACAAACATAATACCTCGTCGAACCCCAGTTTGTACACAATATATCGTATAAAGACCGACTAACAATCGGTTAACCATTTTGGAATCTTTTTGTACGCCTCCTTTGTTCGATCACGTGTTGATTCGTGCTTAGACTGGCATTACGTATATTTGGAAACCTGCATCCTACATTCATTCTATTCGCACAATACACGTGCTAAAATAAAGTAGTTCCTTTATCATAGCGCTACAGGCAAAACTGAGATGTCCTTTCGAAGTAGACTTAGTTTAACTTGAACAAAGGATTTTCGAAATTGCATTATGAAAGACTTTGTAAGAGATTGAAAGTTGGAAGAGTCTGTTGTGGGTGTAAATAACAATAGTCGAATTTCTGAAATAATAGCACTATTTTGTCGTTCGAATACCATAAGAAATAATAAAGGTAACAGAGATACATGGGGGTATCACTATCATAATTTGTATATACAGTATATCCCCGGATTGTCATTACAAGAGGAAGAACTTTTTTATTATTGACATTTTGAAAAAAAATATATTCCTTATAAAAAATTTTGCTTTTTTTAAAATGGTTAATACCGTTTATAGTTTATAGAAAATAAAAAAAATATATGAAAATATGGTTGAAATTTTTCCCAAAGTTTATTATTAATTTTGATTAACGTTATATATTTTGCTGTTAAAAAATAAAGTGTCACATTTTCCGATAACTATTTTCACCCTTTCCATAGCATTGAACTAAATAAATTTTGTGCTTCTTTAACATTTTAAAACAGAAAAAAATATGACGTTAATTAAAATTCTACCAATAACAATTTATCAAATAATGAAAACAAAATTAAAAAAAAATGATTTTTAAAACAGATAACATGTTTAACTACTTTTTCATGTTTTTTTTTTGAGTTTTCTCTAAAACGGTATGGAAATTTGGAAAAGTGTAAACAGGATTAACTATTTTAAAACAAGAATTTTTTTATGAAGAATGCATTTTTCTCAAAATGTCAATAACATAAAAATGTTTCCTCTTGTAAAGACAATCCGAGGACATATTATATATCTAAATATTAAACAAAAGATGTTTTCGTGGAGACTGTAATAAAAAAGGAAAAATAATTTTTGGGCAAGCCCTCCGTAAGATTAGCCATGAGACATGACTAAAACATGGCTAAAACATGACTACCCGTAGACACCCAGTGTTTCTGCCTTCCGGCTTCATCAGTACGGGAGGAATCAGCAACGATAAACTAGTGATCCTAAAAAAAACGGGAACCTGGTTAGGCAGTAGCTCACAATTCGCGAGCATTACCACCGAAAAACCGCTGCGGCGGCATTCCAACACACCTCGCCGCTATCACCTTGGCCCAGAGGAAACAATAAACAAGAGATGTTATCATGAGAACTGTAATAAAAAAGAAAAAAAATTATTGGGCAAGCCTACAGTAAGATTAGCCATAAAACATGACAGCTACCTTCCGGCTTCATCAATACGGGAGGAATCAGCAATGATGAACTAGTGATGAAAAAAGAAAATCTCTCGCGAATTGTGAGCTACTGCCTACTGCCTAACCAGACTGCAAATGGTGCCTTGTGCCTCGTTTGCTTCCCGTTTTCTTTTTTCAGGATCACTAGTTCATCGTTGCTGATTCCTCCCCGTATTGATAAAGCCGGAAGGCAGAAACACTGAATGTCTATACCTACTAGGTAGTCATGTTTTAGTCATTTCTCATGGCTAATCTTACTGTAGGCTTGCCCAATAAATTCTTTTTTCTAAATATTAATACATAAATATTGCACTTCACAGAATCAATATTTTAAAGGTTAAAATATATCTGTTATATAAAGCCGTATAATACACCAATTTATGCTATTTACCATTTTATGTAGAGTATGTCATGAATGTTGTACGACACCGTATAATATGGTTCATACCAAATAGACTTTTAGGCACGTGATTAAGCTTGCCCACTTTTATATATTTTCTTCTAAATCTAAATATTTTTCGAAATTTTTCTAAATCTAAATATCTTATAATCAAACTATTTTTGGAAACAAAAATAAATTAATTATAAATATGTAAACAGTTATTATTTACATCAACAAAACTCACCTTCTAAACAGCACTTAAGGGACATAAAGGGCCATTACTACTGATTTCCCCTTCAAAATATTCTAATAAAGTTGCTATGAGTTTTGTTACGGCTATTTAGCTATCTTATACACGTCGCACTAAAAGAGGTTCTAAAAAGAACAATGTTCGACTGCAAGGTCTGCTAGCAAACATTTTTAAGTATCACAAATCTACAGAACTTTCGAACTTTAGAAATAAACAAATAAGCGCGTCCTTCTAATAATGTAGTAAAGTGCTTATAACCAACCAGTTAGAGACTTTCACGCTTAATTCCAACGGAAATTTTACCGTAGTTTCTTTTTCTGTTCATAATATATGGTTCCTATGCATTTTCAAAGAAATCTTCTAAAACCGAATCTACAAAACCGACTACTACTCTCCTTTTATACGAATTGAATACCATTTCTTTTGTGATCGTCCACAGATTCGACTTGCTCCAGCGAAATTGTAAGATCATTTTCTGGTGCATAATAGTGGCTTTTAAACTCTAACTCGGTAATTTGAAGACACTTAGATGTCCGATATTAGCAACATAAAATGTTATTGTCATGCTGTTATATCTTTTTGAAAAAAAAACTATTCCACGAACATTTTGCAAAATATATATATATATATATATATATATATATATATATATATATATATATATATATATATATATATATATATATATATATATATATATATATATATATATATATATATATATATATATATATATATATATAACATTTTGCGCTGGATGTATATCATGATAGTAAGACCCATGATTACTTATGGAGCAGTTGCCTGGTACACAAAACTAGAGCAACGGACGGCAAGGCTAAACCTATGCAAAGTCCAGAGACTAGCATGTGTTTGCATCACAGGAGCCATGAGAAACTGTCCAACAGCAGCAATGGAGGTCATTCTAGATCTAACACCACTGCACATTGTCATTGGTAGATATGCCAATGCGACAATGATTAGAATGGTCACTAACGGAATTAGTACTGGGAGAATTGTCAGATCAGGGGCTTGGAACACCCTCAAAAAGGAAATACCACTTCTGCAACTCCCAGTGGACGATATGCCAAGAACGTACAACTTTGACAAACATGTCAATGTTGTATTGAGCAATAAGAAGGATTGGAAGAGCGAAACGCTTGCCCAGCAGTTAAAAGACCATACCATAACTTGGTATAGTGATGCTTCCAAAACCAATACGGGAACAGGGATCGGAGTGTTTGGGCCGAGAGCTAATTACTCCGAACCAATGGGCACTTACCCTAGTATCCTACAGGCAGAAATCTACGCTATCGAGAGATGCGTACAACTTATCTTAGATAGGAACTATCGGAAACAAGAAATAGCTATCTTATCTGATAGTCAAGCAGCATTAAAGGCGATCAACTCAGTATCAATCAATTCGAAATTGGTCAAAGAATGCATAGAGAAGCTGAATAAATTAGGCAAAGAAAACAAAGTCCTCCTACACTGGGTGCCTGCTCACCAAGGGATAGAAGGCAATGAAAAAGCAAATAATCTAGCTAGGAAAGGAGCGAACACTCCACTAACTGGACCAGAACCGTTCTGCTTTCCAAGTGGTAACCAACTCAAGGCGGAACTCAAGAACTTGGAAGATTCCATCCGCAACCTGGAATGGAAATCTTGCAATGGTCTAGGACACTCGAAGAAGTTTCTGAGGGCTTATGATCAAGAAAAATCACAGATCTTCCTGGGTCTGAGTAAGAACAATCTTCGGATTGTCACGGGGTTTTTAACAGGACACTGTCTCCTCAATGAACACCTCAGTAGATTGAAACTAAGAAGAAACGGCGAATGCAGATTCTGTGGGGAAGATGGTGAAACACCAGTACACCTCATCACTGAGTGCGCCGAGACGACAACCATTCGTGCCATGAATTTTGGTACGACTGATATTGGAGATGGAGAACTACCCTCTATAAAACCGTCCCAGATACTGGCTTTTGTCAAAGCCCTGGGACTGTATGATGAGTTATGATTCAAGAAAGGGGGACACAATGGATCTGTAAGGTCGAAGTGATTAACCCCCTCCCACTCATTCTAAAATTCTAATATATATATATATATATATATATATATATATATATATATATATATATATATATATATATATATATATATATATATATATATATATATATATATATATATATATATATATATATATATATATATTTCTTGAAGTAATTTAGCAGCAGTTGAAAAGCAATAGCTCTTTTTGCTATTCAATCAACGTTAATTAATAGCCATTTGTGTATACATTCCGCAAAAGGTGTTATTTTAAATAGTTGTTCTAAATAACATTTGTTTATAAAACAATATTTTTTATTGCAATTCTAAATCAAAAATAGTTATTTTGCACATGAAGTAACGGCTGTGTACCGGGTGTTTCTCAAAAGTGGTTCAGCACTATAACTTTTTTTTCAGTTAAAAAAGAGATTTGGTATAGTACTATATGACATAAATTAGGATTTAGGATCGATTAACGTATTCAATTGTTTTTGGACACCTCCTGTTTCACCGGAAATGACTACAACTTTTGATTTTTAAATTGCACGCTCGGTATTTTTTTACTTTATTCGATAGAAAACTGATACTCGGAACAGAATATCATATGTCAACTTTTGACATTTTCGCTTTAAAAATGGTACTTTAAATTTCAATCTAGCTAAAGTGCTATTAAAATACTAATTTTTAATCAAGGAAACTGGAAAAAATAGATTTGATCGTCTAGTGTTTTTCGTATCTTGTCTTGGCCAGCCTGGCCTATTAATAGATGCCCAAATCTTATTTTTAATTAAAAAGTGTGTGGTTCCAATTTTAAGAATAATTTGGAACACACACTTGGTATTTCGAGTCAAATTGTCGTTATGAACCGCATACAATTTCAAATAAACCATAATATGCGAAAATGTAAAAAGGTGAAATACATACATACATGTCATTTTATTCAGAGTGTCATTCTCTATTGAATAAAGTAAAAAAATGCCGAGAGTGATATTTAAAAATCAAAAGTTGTAGTTATTTCCGGTGAAACAATGATTTTATTGTACAGGGTGAGTCAACGATAGAGTAAAGTCCATTATCTCATTTGTTTCGAGGTTTACAAAAAAAATTAAATATAAAAGTTGTAGGGAAGCTTAAGATACACATTTTAAAATATTATAGAGTATACAAGGTGCTTCAAAAAAGTGTGGCGGATATAACATATATGTTTTTTTAAATGCAACACTCTATTTTTTATTTTATTTTTAGATTCTGCGTAAAATTCCATAACTTTTTTATATATAATGTTATATACGTAAAATTAATAGTTTTTGTAATATTTCAATTTGCTTAAACAAATGTTAAATTGCAGTGTGGTAAAAAATTGTCAGTGGTGCCATTGTTTCTGAAGTTGTAGTACCAAAATTTAGTACGAGAGTTTTATAGAGATGAAAAAAAAATATATAAAGATATTTTAGTTAAATGATACAGAGTGTTCAATATATATTTATGAATTTCAACTTCTTAAAATTAAAAAATCTCACATTTTTTAAATGGGACACCCTATATATTATCATTTTTTCTGATAGATTTTACAAAACTCTTCAACTTTTATTAAGTATGTCATATACCTATTTTTAATAGTTTGCGATTTACTCCAATTTTTTCTATTTTACCCATATTTTTAATACAGTTACCCTATAAAATCATACTTGCCACGACAAAACAATTTATTACTTATCTTTAACAAGTAGCTTAATAATTAGTTACAATTGCTGGTATTAGTTAAAGTTAATTAACTTTACTCAAATAAACTAAAACCGCAGTCGTGAATTTCTTGGTGTATTTCCATATTATGAAAGAGGACACTTGGATTTTCCGTCGCGCGTCGGCGTCGGGGCGAATAGCCACAGATTAAGGTAATACTAGATTTAATTGTTGAAGACTACTAATATAGGAATTTTTTTCGACATACAGTAAAGTTTTTTTCTCGCAGTAATTCTTGTTTATAATTCATTTGGTAAAGCCAATATTACTACTGCCGTGAAACCGTCCAATTACACACTGAAGATATTTTCTAGATCTATTCTTATACTACTTAGCAAAGCCCTATATAATATATAGTACCCTTAGTACTGGACCAAAAAATATGTTTTTCTTTGCTTGTTCGTGTATATCAGTCACATTGACTAATGCATTTCAGGATAATCTGTAACTATATATCTCTACAATTTATACTTATTACAACATATTAAACTAAAATTCAAATTTTGTTCTTAACTTGCTTAACAGACAACAAATTTTGATAATTATTATTTTTTGTCATGGCAACTATGATGTTATAGCGTAATTGTAATAAAAATATGGGCAAAAATAGAAAAAAATTGGAATAAATCGCAAACTATTAAAAATAGGTATATGACATAGTTAACAAAAGTTGAAGAGTTTTGTAAAATCTATCAGAAAAAATGATAATATATAGGGTGTACCATTTAAAAAATTTGAAATTTTTCAATTTTAAGTAGTCGAAATTCATAAATATATTTTGAACACCCTGTAGCATCTAACTAAAATATCTTTACATAGGTCTCTTTCTATATCGCTATTAAATTCTCCTACCAAATTTTGGTTCTCCAACTTCAGAAACAATGCCAATACTGACTATTATTTATCACACAACTAACATTTGTTTAAACAAATTTAAATATTACAGAAACTATTAATTTTAGGTATATAACATTATATACAAAAAAGTTATGGAATTTTACGCAGAATCAAAAAATAAACTAAAAAATAGGGTATTCTATTTAAAAAAACATATGTTATATTCGTCACACTTTTTTGAAGCACCCTGTATACTCTATAACAATTTTAAAATGTGTATCCTAACCGTCCCTATAACTTTTATATTTAATTTTTTTTTGTAAACCACGAAACAAATGAGATAATGGACTTTACTCTATCGTTGGCTCACCCTGTACAATCTACAGAGTCCGGCAACTAGGTACTAGGATGTATTTCAGAAAAATAGTTTAACTTCTATATGGCTCAAAAAAAGTATGAATGTATGGGGATAATTTTTTTAAAATGGAACACACTGATCTGGCTTCCTTTCAGATCACTTTACATAATCCTAAGATGTGATTAAATATATTTTGATAGTTTCAGAGTTATTAATAAATAAATAAAAAATATGTATTTTTCAGCCTTAAAAAAATTATTAAAAATACAGGAACTGTCCTGAAATCAAAACTATATTAGGTATTTATTTTAGATGGTCTGATGGTCTGCACTTATTTTGTTAGAAATATGGTAATCATAAAGCATACAGGAAGTTCAAAATTATATGCCAAACTTAAAAATGTAAAATATAAAATAGTTTTTCTTCGTTTTTTTTTAAATAAAACACTCTATCATCGTGTATTATTTTTCAATTTCGATCCATCAAATATCAATTTTTTCAATAGATGAAGGATAAACATTTTTTGTATTTAGAGTATTTCAACATTTTTAACGGTTTCGCAGATATTCGCGGCTTTATATTTAGTAGTAAATTTTTATCAAAACCACCCAATAATAATATACAGGGTGTTTTATTTAAAAAAAAACAGAAAAATTACTTTATATTTTAGAAAGTTTCGCATAGAATTTTGAACACCCTATATAATCTAAGATTACCATATTTAAAGGAAAGTAAGTATAGACTATCTAAAGTAAATACCTAATATAGTTTTGATTTCAGGACAGTTCTTGTATTTCTAATAATTTTTTAAGAAATGCAAAAAACTATATATTTTCTATTTATTAATTAATATCTCTGAAATTTTTGAAATTCATTTTAGGATAACGGAAATTGGTCTGAAAGGAAGCCAAAATGCAATAATATACAGGGTGTTCCATTTAAAAAAAATCATCCCGATCCAGTCCTACTTTTTTGGGCCACCGTATAGAAGTTAAAATATTTTCCTGAAATACATCCTCGTACATACTTAAGGTTTGCACTTATACAAAATTCCCAAGTTTTTTATTTTAAGAGCTACAGAATCCCGACGCATTATTGCCGGACCCTGTATATTTTTTATAGATTTTTTTGTTATGATTATTAAATTTAAAGTTGTCCTAAAAACAATCCCTAGATCTTTAACTTTCTTACTAAACAACTAAAATTGCAATTGAGGGTTGGAACTTTTCCTGTAATAACAGCAAAATAAAACCACTAATTCAACACAATACACCAAAACACTTTGAACACTGCCATGATCTGCTAATGATGCTAACATGGTTAGCAGAACGCGCGTCCAGTGTAAAAGTAAAATGTTTTGGTATATTGTGGTGTATTAGTGCAGCTATTAGCAGTTCCAGTATTGACATTGATCTCGAAATTCCGCTCTCAGTGTAAAAGTAAAATGTTTTGCTATATTGTGGTAAATTAGTGGTTTTATTTTGCTCAAATAACTAAGATGAAACTAAGAAGTAGTACACTTCCAAATTAGTAAACTGTAAATTATAGTACAAAAAATATACGAGAACCAGTTGAAGCCTGGCGCATCCGCCACGACGACATCAGAAAAAACAATACTTTTTATTCATTTTTTTAATTAAATGAAAAAGAAAAAATCCGACGACGACAGTTTTTAGAAGAGCCAATTAGCTATCTTTTAGTAAAAAAGCAACTTTCTAGGGCAAGTCGTTACTTCAGCAGAGACGACACTGATAAACATTAGCATTTTATATATATAAATAATTTAAATTCGTTCTCTTAGCACGCTACTGGACCTAAAAAAATAAATTTTCCACCGTAGCCACTGAATCTTTAAAGCATTTTTGTTTTATTGAAATGTTAGTTAATGCAAGACCACGAATGAGCTCCTTAGGCTTGGGGCGGTCAATCCATCTCTGCGCACAGCGGATCGCAACCAAGAACACTGTTATTATGTTGAAGCGGTACCATCCCGTTGATATATTGTCGCCATTACAAAGAGGTAATCGTACTTGTAAAACAGATGCAGACCGTCCGGGACCTGATTTATCACTGATTTGGTCAGAAAATTAGCCGGATTCCTCGATCAGTTTAATTTATAGAATCCAGCGGGCGGGCTGCAGAGGCATATGATTTAATTATTGCCACAGAGCCAGAACGCGTGTGTGCTTTAATCGCAGTTTCGAATGAAAGAATAGTTATTTATTATGCAGGGTATGTCTTAAATAACTGAACTAAATATTTTCAGGGGTGGTATATTTCGACCTCAGGAACAACACGTCTATGAGGTTTTTTTTCGCAAAAAAAAAAATGTTGAAAATCGTGCATTTCCTTTTAATTTTCCCTGTATATTTTTAGCCCACCATACCGACAGGTGTGGTAGGCTATTAAGATCGACAAAAAAAGTTTTTTTAACTTCACTCAAAATGGGTCATAAATGATCTAAATACAAAATATTTTCATGGTGTCTGTCTGTCTAAACCGCGAAACCGATTTTAACCAAATTTGGCACAAAAATACTGTAGCACCCGAGAATCTGGCCATTAGTTTTTGGTGGGGGTGGAGGGTTGGTAAGGGGGTATAGGAGGGGGTTAAAAATTTTAAAAAATAGTAACTCCAAAACTACAGTAGCTAGCAAAACGCGGATTTCAATTTAAGATTAGGAATAATATTTGCAACAAAATTTGTAATAACATCAAAATCAGTCAAAGGAGCAGTTTTTGAGATAAGGGTGGCTATACGTGCATAGCAAGATGAGAACAAAATACCCTGTATTGTAAAGTGTAAAGATATTAGTTACTATTATCAAGATACTACGCCATTATGATTAATTTTTCTATTTCAACATAAAAACATACCCCTTTAACCGTTTTTAAGTTCAGTTAGAAATAACCAGAAGTAAAACTTACAATAATAAACAATTACACCTTTCGGTACCATCGTACTAGCAATATTACATCTCATTATTAGATCTCTAGGTACTTAACACCTGTAATCACGAAGTAACGAATACACCAAGCGTGTTTTTTGAGTATAATACATTGTTTGTACTCGATTTTAAGTGTCTTACCCTAAGATCTTACATTGTTAACCTAAGATCTTATCTTGGCAGATAAAATATTGTACGTAATTTATATTTTAGTTGAAGGTTGGAACTTTGGTGTTACAATAGCAAAATAAAACACTAATTCACCACAATATACACCAAAAAACTTTTCTCCTGCACTCCAAATTTATTGATACATAATCCGTGAAATACAAAATACTTTTTCCCACTTCATACAAATTACACGAAAAACATTTTTCCTATCTATACGTCTCCTTGTGACATTAAAATATTTCAAATAAGTAAATAATGAGCTTAACAAAACGATTTTTCGTTTATTTTAAAATTAAAATAGTTTTGACATTGTTTGGCTCCATAGTTTTGCTATTC
The DNA here is from genome assembly GCF_002938485.1 of Sitophilus oryzae. Taxonomy (NCBI): domain Eukaryota; kingdom Metazoa; phylum Arthropoda; class Insecta; order Coleoptera; family Curculionidae; genus Sitophilus; species Sitophilus oryzae. The sequence goes on from NW_022147171.1 coordinate 1,841,578, forward strand.
TGTCATTCACAGCTGTCGTTGTATGTCAGTTTTGACGTAATATGTAAAAATCTACAAAATAAAATAGTTATTTTTTGTAAACACTTATTATTGTTATGTTTATAACGCCAAAATTATAATGAAAGAAGCGATAGCCTCTAAAAGAAAAATAAAAGAGGCTTTTTTAATTAAATCTAATAAAAAAAATGTATTGCTCATGCATCTGTAGATGTAGATATGGCAATCGCTTCTTTGATTTTAAAGAACATAACATAAATAAACATAACATACGTAAAATTTAAAAAATAATCATACAGAAAGTTTGGGGCTTTTTGATTTTACCTTATTAAATAATTGTTATCAGGTAGTAATTGTTAATTTTGAAGTTTAACTTGATAATATAATTTCATTTTAACAGAACGTCAACGGTTTCTCGTAGACGTATCTGTTATCTGTTTTAAAAAAGTAAAGTGTTGTCGAATAGTTGAATTTAAATATTTTAAATAGTTTTTTTCTTTATTCTTTGTATTTTTTTTGCTTCCGACCACGGAAAGAGATAAACTTTCCGAAACGTTAAGCATTTTTTTCTTTGTTAGGCAAGTTTGTATAACTGTAAAACTAATTTCTGACAAGCAGTATCCGTTTAGGTTTAACGCAGAAGTGTTTACAACTAATACCTATTTTATTTTGTAGATTTTCTTGCAGTGCAGTTGCGAAATACCCATAAAGTATTTTTTTGGAGAGATGAATCCGCCACATAGGTATAGACATTTCTTATGAAAAATATAAGTATAAACAAACTGTATCAAGCCACGTGGTGACGCTAGAACTTTTTTTTGAGGGGGGGGGGGGGGCAATTTTCCCCAACTTTCTACTTTTTAGAGGCCATAATACATGCAGAAGACTAAAGTTTGATTTTAAAACTGCATAAATATTAATGGTTAAGACTAATCAGCAGTCTATAAAAAGTCTGACCAATATAAACCTCTGAGATCAGAAAAACCAGTGGAACCATAATCTTCATTTCTTTGCTGAGTTCATTCTGGGCTCAGCCAAAAATCTGGTGAGTTATTTGACTTGATAGATGCCAATCGGCTAATTGTCTGTTTCGGATAGGCCATCCGCTAGTTCGTTGTAGCGCCCCGGACAAATTGAGCCGACAGAGATATATTCAAATTGGCGGCCATTGTCAGCAATTCGGTTACCATCTTAGTAGCCATGATCGAGTTCCTCCTTGATTTCCGCACGTGCATGCTACCACTGCTGTTGTCCGTCTGTATAAGGACCGATTTTCCTGTTAGATACCCGACGATTCTTTGATTGAAACCAGGACGGCGTACACCCTTCCTGTTACATGCCAGGACATTTGCTGGGGTGTCCACGAACCTTCTAGTGACCTGTCGTCGACTTGTGCCCCCCAACCTAAGTCTGAAGCATCGGTGGTCAGAAAGACTTGAGGATTCTTTGGAAACAGATGACTTGTTTTTGTTAAGTTTTGCAACCACCAGTGGCACTCTTTTAGTACAACTCTTGGAACCAGAAATACTTTTTGAGGAAGACATTCTGGTAGACACCGGGCCGATATCTGAATTCGTCGAGAATGAAGCCTTCCTAGAGGAATCGCAAATGAGGCAAAGTTGACTTTTCCCAAAATTCTTTTCGCATCTGCCCAATTCCACCGCCCGGTTATTACGATTTTCTTCAAATCCTTTCTCAGAGAGTCCCTTTTGGCTTTTGGTAAAGCAATGCTTCCAGCTTCTGTGTTCCACTGAATTCCCAGAAATTGAATCTGTTTTGTTGGATTTTCCGTGGATTTGTTGGTATTGATAACCCATCCCAACGTTCTGAACAGATCGAATGCCATGCTGAGATGATCTCTTAACGTGCACAGGTCTTGGTTTACCAGAAGGAAATCGTCCAGGTAAACTATTACTCGGACACCTCTTTTTCTGAGAACACTCGCCATCCAGTTGGATATTCTTGCGAAGACAAGCGGCGCTGTTGAAAGTCCAAACGGGAGACAAGTCATTTGATAGAATAGATTGTTGTGAAACAAGGTTAAGAATTTGCGGTGTTGGTGCTTTATTGGAATGTGGAAATAGGCTTGATAAAGATCCAATTTTACCATATAGTCTTGATCTTGGAGAAAATTTGGGACTTTTTGATGATGGATTAGACGAAATTTCTTTGGCTGAAGGTAGCAATTTAGCGCTTTTAAATTGAAAATTGGGCGAACTGAGCCGTCTTGTTTTATAGCCGGAAACATTGTCGAAACGAAAGCAGTCCTCTCGGCTGATGGCTCTATTATATCTTGTTTTATTAGATCGTCTATTTTGTTGTTCATACTGGATAGGGCAGGTCGTCGCAATTTTGTCGTTGATAGGTGTATCAAAGGGGGCTTGGATACAAAAGGGATGGAGTAGCCCTTTATTGTTTTTAGAACATAACTTGGTGCCCCCATTTCTGCCCATTTCGCCACAAAATTTTGCAAGCGTCCTCCTTTGAACTGTGTATAGTCATTGTCTTTTATTGTTTTTGTTGGAGAATCTAGTGTATGGCTTGTCTCTGGCTTACCTCTGGAAGTGGCTAAGTATCTTGTTGAAATCTTTTGATGTCTTTTGGAAAATTTTTGTGTCTGGATCCCTGTTGATGAGTTGGGGGGCTTGAAATGTACCTTTGTGGATGTTTGTTTTGGTTGTCAAACTTTGAGGAACGAAAGGGCGGTCTAAAAGATGACTGGTGCTGCTTAAACAGTTCCGATAATTCAGCTTCCTCAAAGAGATGGGATTTGATGGAGGTATGTTGTTCAACGATGCCACCATGTCATTTCGAGGTCTGAACAATTTTCTACGCAATTCTATTGTCTCGGCTCTTACCACACACACGAATTGTAGCAGATCGTTAGAATTTTGCTAAACTGTGAGTCAGACCCACAGGATATTACCAGCTTCCCTGTCTGATTTAGGAAATTTAGTCACTAGTTCCTTGATACCTTGAGAAAAACTATCCTGCTGAAGGAGGAGTCCGTGGGTAATTGTCCCAAAGAGTTATCCATTTTTTGCCAAAAAGTTCAGGAACTGGAAGTTTTGGCACTAAGTTCTTAATTGATAATTGGTTTCTTTAATGGTCCAAAACCGGTGAAGCTTTGTAGTTTCTTCTGCGCATCTACATATCTAATTTTATTGAAGATGACAACCTCAACCGTTGGCATTCTATACCCTGCTGCTCAATGTGATGTTTTGCCGCTGAGACAGACGGTTCTATTTCTTGTGTCCTTGGTTCAAAATCCAATTCCTCTTCCGGACAGATTGTGGCTCTGACTCGAATGAGGCTGGAGATGTGGGTGGTTCCTAAATATCAGATTCACATCTTTATCCGAAGACTTATAGAGAGAGCTTCGTTATCTTCCGATCTTAGTTATTGTTCATAGTATCTTGTTGAGATTGAAAACGATGCATAAAAATCTTGGCGAACATTTCTTTTCAATTCATTATGATCCTTCCATCTTTCCAAGCGTGATTCTTTTCTGGGTTTCGACGAAGTCGATGTTGAGGCAGCCCTCTTCATCGTCCCAATAGTATCTTTGTCGTAACTTCGAAGGTGAAGACAAGCCTTTTCACGAGTAGAATCAGGAGCGCTTAAGGTCACTTATAGCCGCTAGAACTCATGGTGATGGATGAACCTCGAATGCGTGATGATAATGAAGGAGGCCTGATGATTAACGCCACACACAGTGCCAAGATAGCATCCGAGTTTGTAGTTTTTTGTAAACTTGTTCTGCAAACTGTGGGCTTTGGGATTAAATGCTTTAGCAATGCCAACTGTTGGTAAGGCAAAACGGAGTTTATTAAGCATGCTGGGACTTCAACGGACTCTCCGAAGAGAACCTCCTATCATAGCATGCCACCTTCCAGTTCTCCCAACCTTTTGGAAGCGAATCCGCTGCTTTTTTTCAGAGATTTTCCAAACTGGTTGATCCTTCTCATCGTCTGTGGGCAGATCAAATAACTCCAAAATTGAAGTAAAGTGTTCTGTGCTCGAGACAGCATCAGAACAAGGAAAGAGAGCCATTAGAAAACGGCGCTTCGTGAGAAGCTGTGTACATGCTCGAATCAGCCAGTACAGCTACGTTAAATCAGCCCGTAAGGCCTTAAATCGGCACGTACGGCCCGTCAAATCAGCCCGTACGGCTCGTCAAATCAGCCCGTATGGCTCGTCAACCAGCCCGTACGGCTCGTCAAATCAACCTGCATGGCTTTCAAATCAGCCTGTACGGCTCGTCAAATCAGCCCGTACGGCTTCTCAAATCAGCCCGTGCGTCTGTCAATCAGCCCGTACGGCCTCAAATCAGGCCGTAATATCAATTATCGAGAGCAGATAGCAGTGATAAATTAAATATAAAATAAATGGGTCAGAAAACGCCGATTTTATTTATTTATTTACTTATTCTTTAAGTAGGAGCAGCGAATTGTTGTTAATGAACGGGTCGAGAGACGCCGTTAAAAACAATACATCATTTCTGTGTTAAAATAAACCAAAACTGCAATAAAATAAAAAATAATAATGACTTACTTTTATGAGCACACACTGCACTTTAAACAATCACGAATAAATTATTTCGAACGGAACTACGCCGTTAGGGGATAGACGAAACGCATCGCTGGAAATACAGAAGCGTACTGAACATGGACCACCTGCCGCGTGGCCTAGGAGGCTGCGCGCGGTGCTGGCACGGCGGCGGGGGTTGCTTGACACGTGGAAGTGGGGGAGAGGAAATGATTAGATAGGGATAGACGACCAAAGAGCTGAAAATACAAGAGGGTAATCTCATATAGGTCAAGCCGACGGCACGGACCTCAAATAGATAAGTTTTAATAATTATTTATTAACACAAACATCCGATACGCTACTGAAGTAGGTAAGTCAAATTGACGTATCTAAATTCTTTGACATCTAATCTTTGACAAGTAGTAAATAAAAGCAAAAATGCAAGAAAAAATATATAATTAGTTAATTTAAGTGAATTTCATAAATGATCGGTTTACTACACGTATGTATATTATATAGTCACTTACTAGCGAAAAGTTGTTCCATTATTTTACCCGATTTTTGCCGAGATCTACCGCACGCTACACAACCAACTAATTTAGAGTCTTTTTCGATAAATCGCGATAGTGTCACTGTTAACAATGAATTTAAAAATCGCGCCCTCGATTACGTAACTAAATAAATAAATAAAATAAATAAATAAATGCCTTTATTGTCAAAAAAATTTAGAATTTTTAGACAAAGGTAAAGTAAACAAACAAAGTAAACAAATAAACAAACAAAAGAGAATACAAAACATAATACAAATTACATTGTCAGTCCTATTGTTTAAAATAAACATTTAAAAGTGTTTACAATGTCAAAAAATAGAAAAAAAATAAGATTCAAAAATATTTAGTAAGTTTATACTAAATATCAATGACCTCTAAATAAATATATTTCGATTTCATTGGTAAATATAGTAGTAGCAAACATTAGACCAGTGTTTACCAGATCAAAGATTATCAAAATATAAGTCATTTACAGCGTAGAAAGTCTTGTCTAGTAAATAAGATTTCAATGCTTTGCGAAATGGAGAAAATGATGTTATGGATTTAATTTCACTATTCAATTCAACTATTTCAAATGGCAGGTGATTGTGCATTTTTTTCGAGTTGTATAAATATTGAACTTTTAACTAACTCTGAGCGTGGGGTAGGTAGTAAAGATCTTAATCTACGTTCCTGAGTGGATAAGTGTGAGATGGCCTTTCTTGAGAAGCTGATACATGCTTACGGCAAATATTATATTATATATATACTTATATATACTTATTAGGCAAACGGATTCAAATATAAATATGGAAGGAAGAGTTAATATTTTTAAAAAAGGCCTGGCAATGAGTTCTGCTGTTTAGTTCCAGTGAATATCGAACTGCTCTCTTCTGGAGTTTGAAAATGCGGTCAAATTGAGTCGCACAACACGTACCTCAGAATGGAAGGGCATACCTGAGGTGCGACTCAAAAAGTGCATAATAAACAGTTCTAGCCACTTTAAGCTCATTAGAAGAAGATCTTAATGCAAAACAGGCAGAGCTTAATTTTTTCGACAAAGCATCGATATACAACAAGCCCTAAGAATGTTGCAGATTATACGACGTCAATGGTGGTGTTGTTTAAGTACAAAAGGCTACAGCGAGTTTTTATACGACAAAGCTTTAGTTTCAGAAATGTTGAGACTCAGGAGGTTCGAAACGCACCAAGATTTAATGGTGATTAAGTCATTTGATATAATCCGATGAAGTGCCGTGACGTCCTTGTTGCTCCAAGTGAAGCTAGTGTCGTCCGCGAAAGACATATTTTACCACTGATGTTTATATTAGCAATGTCGTTAATAAAAAGAAGAAACAAAATAGGCCTTAGTACTGAGCCTAGTGCTTCCCCTAGGAGATGCAAGACCTTGTCGTTGGTGGGGAAGCTCCTTGTCAGGTGCTGGCAGAATCTCCTCTAGCACTTTGGCTCGGTCCAAGAAGCATCTCACTCATTGTCTTGTCTCTGGCTGTAGTGGCCAGGGAATTGCACCAAGACATTTAAACCAGGCACCTTCTACTGTCTGTGGGCATGTCTCGAGGGTAGAGGGTGTGGGGGGGTCTTGGCTTAACCGCCTGGACCAAGAGGAGACAACCTCACCAAAAACCTAAATCCTACGATGGCGGGGCCAGGTCAAAGGGATGCGTGGCTAGATAGGGGACTAGCCATTACTGGTCTCAACCTTGGGGCATCAGGGGCACCCCATTGTATTTACCCCTTACTTCTACATGCGGGGCTCTGTAGAAGTGGACTGACTATCCCTAGGGACTCGTGGGAACACTATGAGATCCAGAAATAACAGTAAAAACACCACCGGAGAAGCTGTGGGGAAACCCCCTAGCGACACTGGGAACAGGAACAATGAAAGTTCCAAGGGGTCAAACCCCCCAAAGAAAACTACAGGAGAGGTGGCTGACACTTGCGCGGGACCGTCCTGCGCTAGTGGCACTCAAGCTACCACCTCCTTTAGCAAGGGTCGGGAGCTTACCTCTAAACCCAACATCCTTTCTTCCTCCCCCCCCATGCATGGGATATCCCAAATAAACCTGCACCATGCAAAAGGGTCTTCCGCTACAATAGCAAGACTCTTTGAGAAAAATCATTATGCAATGGTACTAGCCCAGGAACCATGGGTGTATCAGGGACAAATTAGAGGTTTGTCTGGAAAAAATTCAAAGGTAATATATGATAACAGGCAGGAATTTCCCCGAGCCTGTATTCTTATAAGAAAAGACATTAACTACACATGTGTTTCAGAATTTACAACCCGAGATTTTGTTCCTATCATGGTTCAGCTTAATATCGAGGATTGCAGTAAAAACATCGTGATTGCCTCTGCTTACTTTCCGGGTGACGGGGAGACACCGCCTCCGGAGGTACGGGAGCTCGTGCGATTCTGCAGCCAACGGCGACTACCTCTGCTATTGGGATGCGACTCCAATACACACAATGAGGTATGGGGAAGCACTAACACTAACACTAGAGGTGAGTGTTTACTTGAATTCCTCTTAGCATACAATCTTGAAGTTCTCAATGTAGGGAACAGCCCCACGTTCGTGACAAAAACGCGGGCAGAAGTATTAGATTTAACAATCGGGAGTGCTAGTGTAATCAGTTACGTGAAACACTGGAGGGTCTCAACGGAACCCTCCCTATCAGATCACAGAATCATCGAGTTCATATTAGGAGGAATCACACTCCAAACAGAAACTCGAAGGAATCCAAGAAAAACAGACTGGGACATATATAACTCCAATCTCGTAGACAACCTAAACCGTATAGATGCAAGTAGGGCCAGAAACCATCTGCATCTAGAATGGTACGCAAGGGAAGTCAGCGGTGCAATATTGGATGCATATGAATCTAGTTGCCCCGCAAGTAAAGGCATACAGAAAAGTAACAACAAGCCCTGGTGGAACAAAAAGTTGGCCAAACTTAGATCGGAGGTCCGACGACTTTTTAATAGAGCTAAATCCAGTGGCGAATGGCAGCTCTACAGCGAGAAATTAACTGAGTATAAGAAGGAGATAAGAAGGGCAAAGCAGTCTGACTTTAGATCCTTTTGCGAAAACATCACTTCTACTCCTGATGCAGCTAGATTACACAAAGCTATGGCCAAGAGTGGATCTATCCCCAACATGGCACTTAAGAAATCTGACGGAAACTACACGGAGGGAGAGGAAGAGAGAGCAAATCTCCTACTTTATACACACTTTCCAGGTAGCATACCTATTGATACTCATGTAGCTCCCACTGAACCCCACAATCCTTGCAGGGAAGATTGGGAAGTGGCCAAGCTAGTAATAACAGAACAAAAACTGAAATGGGCGATCGACACCTTTCAGCCCTATAAAGCAGCAGGAGTGGATCTTTCCTGCCCTTCTAAAGGAGGGTCAGCAAATAGCTACTCACCATCTACTAAGCATTACAAGAAGCAGTCTAGCGAGGGATATATACCAACCACATGGAGAAGAGCAAAAGTAATCTTCATACCCAAAATAGGCAAAACTGACTGGACAAATCCCAAGTCATTTAGGCCTATTTGTCTCACATCGTTCATACTAAAAACGCTGGAGAAAGTAGTTGACAACCATATTGGAGAAAATCATCTAAAGGTTAAACCACTGCATGATAGTCAGCATGCATATAGAACGGGCAGATCCACAGAAACTGCTCTGTACCAATTAACGGAGCTAATACAGACAAGTCTGGATAGCAAAGAAACAGCAATTTGTGCCTTCTTGGATATTGCGGGGGCGTTTGACAATATACCACATAAGGTGGTCAGGCGATCTCTAGAAACAAGAGGGGTGAACAGAACTATTATTCGCTGGTTTTGGGAAATGCTGTCAACACGAACAGCAGAGGCTCAGATGGGCACCAAAACTGTAGCTGTTAAAACAACGCAAGGAACTCCACAAGGTGGAGTAACCTCCCCTTTGCTGTGGAGCTTGGTGGTGGATGAACTACTAGATGAATTAACTCTAGCGGGAATACACTGCATTGGGTATGCAGATGACATAGTCATGATCGCTCGGGGGAAACATGAAGGCACCTTGTGTGATATTATCCAAAGAGGACTCCGTATCACTGAGAGATGGTGTAGGACTGTCGGGCTGAGTATCAACTCAGACAAAACCGCGATAGTGCCATTCACCAGAAGGCGAAGTCTGAAAAACTTGAAAAGAATCCAACTAGATGGAAAGGAAATACTGCCAACACAGGAAGTTAAATACCTGGGAATAACCCTGGACAGTAAACTCCTGTGGAACAGGCATATTAAGAACACTACCAGCAAAGCCATAAAGGCTCTCATGATATGCAGAAGACTGGCCGGAAATAGATGGGGCTGCTCCCCTAACATTTTGCGCTGGATGTATACCATGATAGTAAGACCCATGATTACTTATGGAGCAGTTGCCTGGTACACAAAACTAGAGCAACGGACGGCAAGGCTAAACCTATGCAAAGTCCAGAGACTAGCATGTGTTTGCATCACAGTAGCCATGAGAACCTGTCCAACAGCAGCAATGGAGGTCATTCTAGATCTAACACCACTGCACATTGTCATTGGTAGATATGCCAATACGACAATGATTAGAATGGTCACTAACGGAATTAGTACTGGGAGAATTGTCAGATCAGGGGCTTGGAACACCCTCATAAAGGAAATACCACTCCTGCAACTCCCAGTGGACGATATGCCAAGAACGTACAACTTTGACAAACATGTCAATGTAGTATTGAGCAATAAGAAGGATTGGAAGAGTGAAACGCTTGCCCAGCAGTTAAAAGACCATACCATAACTTGGTATACTGATGCTTCCAAAACCAATACGGAAACAGGGATCGGAGTGTTTGGGCCGAGAGCTAATTACTCCGAACCAATGGGCACTTACCCTAGTATCCTACAGGCAGAAATCTACGCTATCGAGAGATGCGTACAACTTATCTTAGATAGGAACTATCGGAAACAAGAAATAGCCATCTTATCTGATAGTCAAGCAGCGTTAAAGGCGATCAACTCAGTATCAATCAATTCGAAATTGGTCAAAGAATGCATAGAGAAGCTGAATAAATTAGGCAAAGAAAACAAAGTCCTCCTACACTGGGTGCCTGCTCACCAAGGGATAGAAGGCAATGAAAAAGCAAATAATCTAGCTAGGAAAGCAGCGAACACTCCACTAACTGAACCAGAACCGTTCTGCTTTCCAAGTGGTAACCAACTCAAGGCGGAACTCAAGAACTTGGAAGATTCCATCCGCAACCTGGAATGGAAATTTTCCAATGGTCTAAGACACTCGAAGAAGTTTCTGAGGGCTTATGATGAAGAAAAATCACAGATCTTCCTGGGTCTGAGTAAGAACAATCTTCGGATTGTCACGGGGTTTTTAACAGGACACTGTCTCCTCAACGAACACCTCAGTAGATTGAAACTAAGAAGAAACGGCGAATGCAGATTCTGTGGGGAAGATGGGGAAACACCAGTACACCTCATCACTGAGTGCGCCGAGATGACAACCATTCGTGCCATGAATTTTGGTACGACTGATATTGGAGATGGAGAACTACCCTCTATAAAACCGTCCCAGATACTGGCTTTTGTCAAGCCCTGGGACTGTATGATGAGTTATGATTCAAGAAAGGGGGACACAATGGATCTGTAAGGTCGAAGTGATTAACCCCCCACTCATTCTAAATTCTAAATTCTAGTACTGAGCCTTGTGGTACTCCACATTCTATTGGCTTGCTAGAAGGCCACGTGGTATCCACTCTCACAAGGTTCTCTGTTGCTCAGATACGACTTAAACCATTCGAGAGATGTTCCCCTGAACCCATAGTGCTGATGTTTATTAATTAGGATCTTATAATTTACGCAGGCGAACGCCTTAGAAAAATCACAGAAAATTGTTGCTGTAAAATGATGGTTATTTAGGCTGGAGTAAACTTTATTAAGGAGAGAAAATATAGCGTCATTAAGACTTGCTGCTCAGAAATCGAAATTGGTGTTCAGTGAGTATGTTGTACTTAAACAGAAAAGATACCAGCCTTCTTTTAACCAACCTTTCTATGATCTTAGATAGCGTTGGAAGGAGTGCAATTGGGCGATAGTTAGAAGCTTCATCTTTGTCTCTTTCTTTATGCAGAGGAATGATTATTGCCGTCATAAGACATTTTGGATAAATACCATTTTGGAATGACATGTTTATTAAATTAGTTAGGTGATTCAGAGTGCTTTCTGGCAGATTCGAAAACATTTTTAAAGTTAGCCCGTCCGTCGGTCCCAGATGAGGATTAATTTTTGATGGTATTAATTGTACTGCGAAGCTCTTCTAAAACTATAGGCGAAAAAAAGAAACTGTGTAAGTTTACATTATCATTAGAGATATATAAAAGTGGATCATGAGAAGGATATATATGGTATTAGTTAAATTTTGTGCTACATTTACAAAGTAATCGTTAAGGTGCTCAGGTGAGGTAGAGATATTGCTAGACGAAGAAGCTTTGTTTCTCAAATCATTCACAATAGACCATGTTTCTTTAGCAACATTACCAGAATTGGCGATTCTCCTATTATAATAAAGGTCCTTAGCGGCTCTTATAGTCTTATGATAAATTTTTCTGTATAGTTTTACGTAATTGTGGTAGAAGACACTGTCTGAGAATTTTTTTAAGCGAGATAATGAACGCATGTTTTTAGAAGATATGCGTATAGACCTTTAGTGGTCCAAGGTTTATTATGCTTATTTTTGATAGGCCTAAGAGGAAAGGATTTGAACGTTAGACTGGTTGATGTTTTTATGAAAATAGAAAATTCGGTGTCGGCATCATAAGAGCGAGTATCCCAGTTGGTTGTTTTACATAAGTGGCTGAATTTTTGAGCATTCTTTTCTGAAAAAAATCGGCATAATTTACGAGGGGCATTTTTGATTTTGGAATTTATCGAAAATTTAGTTAAAGCTGCTTCATGATCACAGAGACCCGAGCTAATGACGTTGCAGGCGATGGAGTTAGGATAAAAAGATGATACAACATAGTCTATAGTATCTACTAGTGGTATTGAATATTCTGGTAGGTGAGCCTACATGCATGGATGGCTATTCCAAAAGAATCAAAAATGGACTGAAGAAACTCCTGAGCAGCACATACACATGCACCTCGACATGCACTAAGAAAGTCAATATTAAGATCACCACATAAAATTAATTTGCTTTTCAAGGGCAGGGACTCAAGCAAGCTTAGTAGATTATGAGAGAATAATTGCACGTCAGAGTCAGGTGTTCTATAAATACAAATAATGTAAAGGTCATAAGCATTATGGTGGACAATGGAAAATTCGAATACTTTTTCAGATAACAAATCACTGTACTTATATAGCATCGGAAAAGTCGTTGTTTAAAGACATTGTCATAGTACCTCCTTGAGATAAATTTGTTCTATTAAATATGGCTACTGTGGTATAATTTTTAACAAACACAGAGGCTCATCAAAATTTAACCAGTGCTCAGTTATGGCAATGATATCTGGAAATTCAAGTTCTTCTAGTAAAAGATATAATTCATCTGTTTTATGTCTTAAGGACTGAATATAATATATAAGGAATAGACCAAGCTTGCTATCGCTTAATTTTTCAGAGGGTGCTTGTTCCTCTGTTCGCGTCAATTCAACTAAAAATGTTTACTCTTATTTGGGGAGCCACTGGAATAATATTTGCCATAGTAGAAGGCTCTCCGCAGAAAAGAATGACCTGAGGCTAAAAGATCTGCATCAATTTCAGTTGAACCAATACCATAGGCGTTGTGGAAGCGGTAGTACAACTTACATAAGGAGTCCAGATCACTAGGTAGCCCTTCTGATGCAAGCATCAATTTGATGCTGGTACTCGTGTGTCCTTCAAATCATACACTGGATGGTTGGTCGTGAAGATAGGCAAGGAATAGTCTAAGAGATTTCAAAATGGAGGGGTCCCTCAACCTGGCCAACACGTAACGTCCATTTACCGCATCTGAGTCCTGCAACAGCCGCACTATAGGTGAAGTCATCGAGTCCCCACTACCAAACCAACTACTAAAAGTTTAATTGATAAAGTTTATTGTTACAACTGCATATACAGCGTGGCGCACCTCATTCGCCTCGGTTGATTATGCAAAAACGGAAAGATGCAGAAACAACATTTTTTGTGGGTATATGTAGAGAGGCAATGTGCATAATTTAAAATTATTTTGAAATGTACAGGGTGTGTCAGAACTAAGATCCATACTAAAGTTATATTTTTTCTTATGGAACAACCGGTATTTTATTTTATTTTTGGGTTCTTGGGCATAAAATAAGGCATTTATTATAAAGGTTTAATATATTTAAATGCTTTGGTTTTCGAGATATTTAAAGATATTTGAGATATTTAAAGACATTTAAATATGCATGCTATAATAAAAAAGTTTGTCACCACTCAGTAATTACTTTTCGAGTTAATTTTTGTGCTGACTTTGAAGCCAGAGAAATAGACTTTACTAAACATTTTCATAGCTTCCTTAAATGTATACAGGGGTATCAAAAATTGCTGGTCTCTTTTAAATATTTATTATACATAAAAACTTTGTTATTTAAAATACAACACTATGTATTTTTTAAAATAACTCGAAGCAGATTTAAATGCTCTTTCAAACTATATTAGGGTTTCCTATGCCTATCTGGCTCATATTTTGAATAAAAAACGATTTTTCGATAAAATCAAGACGACTGATGTCGCCATGGCAATTTGCTAGTGACAGTAACTATTTTCAAAATCGCCATTAGTTTATGGAGTTTATTTAAATTTATAATAGTTTACTTTTATTTAATTTACCTACAATAGTTTAATAAGTATGTATTTATTATCTTATCAAGAAAAATAAAGAAGTAGTTCTTTGATCTATATTGTCACGCGTTTTGGCCTTAGCTCGGCTCTTTTAAATTAGAAAAAAAGAAAAAAAAATTTAGAAAAGAAGTAAAAAAAAATACGAAGAAGAAAAAAATATTATTAAGTTAGCGATTAAGAAAAATAAATATTTATGGAATTTGCAGGGGTCTAGTCGCGAACAAATTTATGCCCTAGCTCAGAAAATTCGGAGAGTAGGGGCGGGTTAAGAGCGCCACTGACTTTAGACGGAAAAAAAAGTCAGAAATCCCCCAAGGTGTATTTAGGGCCTTACAAGTTCCACAAATACATAAATAAAAAAAAAGTAAATAAATAAACAAAAAAAAGTCAAGATCTTAGAGAATTATGTAGACATAGGGCCAAAGGAAATATAAAAAAATAATGCAAACTGATTAGTTTCAGTACCCTCTATTGAAATATAAAAGGAAAATATAGGAAACAGTAAATAGAAAATACCAAATAGCAAATAGTAAATTAAATAAATCAATAAAAAAAATTGTGCACCAAGAAAAATATATCTCACAATACGCAAGTAACAAAATTACGTAAATACCTAGGTACCTTTCGTGATCACGTAAGATTTACAAAATAAAATATATATGTATATATCAGCGCAACTAAATTCAGCTAAGATATCAAATTAATCAACAAATTAATAAATCAAATAAATAATACTAAACCAATTCACTAATAATAATAATTAATAATATAATTATTAAATAAATAAATCAAAATAATCAACTAATAATTATGAATTCATCAGTTCAAGAAATTTAGATATCGATAAAAAAAATGAATAGATTTAAATTTTAAATAGAGACAAAAAGAAACTGTGTCAGCTGTATTAAATTTACAAAAAAAAATTAAAGGAAAAAAAATGAAATATTATTTTATCAACAGAATTAAGTATGTGAAAATTTATTCTAATTAAATTATAATGTTAAAAAAAAATATCTACGTTCAGTATTCGTACGCACCAATGAAATTCAAATCGTAAGATAGGGAAAAAAATAAAAATTGAATTGTACGATACCAATTAGTTGAAAATCTTCTAAATCAAATCAATCTTGGGCAGACACCGTCGGCTGCCAACTGTCAACCGTCGACTGTCAACTCCTCCAGAAAAGTAAAATGGATACAGCGAAAAAAAAACTGCTCCAACAAAAAAACTGGCTCAGAGAGAAGTCTTCAACACAGAAGAAAAACTTCTTCGGCCCAGACAAAAAAACTTCTTCGGTCCAGACAAAAACTCTTCGGCTCCGACGAAAAAAAAACCCTACGGAGAAATAATATTATAGTTTCTCCATAGTACGAGATACCATCAAAAAAGATAGTTTTTTTTTAAAGAAGAAAAAAAGTGGAAAGAAATGTATTAATAAAAAAAAATAGGCTTTACCTGCTAACTCAGGGTTTTCTACGAATCCTCAGGTGATTAATATTATTTCTTCCCCTGGATGGAATGGGGTGCTCAATAAAAAAAAGGCGGGCTGCTTGGTTGACCCACGTCAGCGTTTTGAGGTGAAAATCCCGTCACCGGTAAACCGTAGCACCGTCCAAAAAACAAAAGGTAAGATAGGATGCTGCAGTAATTTTTGAGGCACACTCGAAAATCCCCACAAGGGTAAAAATCAAAAACTTGACAAAAATGACCGAGAGGCCTCTGTACCTCACACTAGCTGAACATAAAGTGACCAAACCAAGGTAGTTCCAAGAAAAACGAAAACCTTTTTTGCAACAAAGAAATAGCCAGATAAAAACACGAGCCCTTGATAAAATATGGATTGCCAACCATGAGCTGAATAAAGACATGAAGAAAAAGTTATATATTAAAGGAAAATAAAGTTAATATCAATAATTTATATAATTAATAGAATAAATAAAGTTAACGAGATTAATGAAAGTTATATAGAAATTTGCTTATCAAAACATTCAAAAATTAATAAATAACAACAATCTAGAGATATTGCGCATGACTCACTTGCCGGATCGATACGATATTTTTAAGACAATTATGCTTAGAAAATTCTACCTAAAAATTAAAATAGAGCAACATAAATTTAATGAGTTTAACTAAGTGACAATAGGCTCAATAATTACTGTTGATTAAATAAAATACAAAAATATATAATCAATTTATTAAAGTATATTTTGGGTTGCCTAATAGTTAATGTTAATAAAAATATAAATAAATATTTGACAGTTCAATTCAAAAATTTCTAACCTACGTATTTAGTATATAAACAGAATTAACGGCGGAAAGAATTATTTTATCTATTTCGGCTAAAATAAATATTAAATTGTATTAAATCAAACTAGTTTTGTGCTGCAAAAAAAATGTTATTAAGTGTGAAATATGTTTAGTTAAAAATAAGGATGGAATAATTACTTTTGTTAACATGTAAGTACGATTTATTTATTCTTGGTTTACTGAATTGAACTGATCGATATTTCAGACTAATAATAATATCAATTAGCGTTAAATTATTAAAGAAAAGAAATAAAATAGTTTAGTGAAATTTTGGCACGTTACAATATTACGATGACTTGTAGCTTGTAGATATATTCAATTTTCTATAAAAGAACCAATTAAGGCAAATTCAATTTCTTCACTTCCAGTGACAGGTTTCTGCCTATAGGTTTTACATATACCACACTATCAGCGAAATAGGAAAAGTAGTTTTTCAAAGAAACGCTCGTCAAGAAAGTTCCTATTTAGATATTCTTGAGCATAAATCCTTCAGGCCAACAAGCAATTATCCTCACAAAATAAAAGCACTAGTAACATATCCATTCCTTCCGCCAGGAGATACTGCTTCTTACTGCATTTAAATTAAGAAAAAATAACCTATTATAAATTTAAATAAAATCCATAAACTAATGTCGATTTTGAAAATAGCTACTAAGTGTCGCTAGAAAATTGCCATGGCGACACCAGCCATCTTGATTACAATTTTATTGAAAAATCGCTTTTTATTCAAAATCTGAGTCAGATAGGTATAGGAAACCCTTATATAGTTTGAAAGAGCATTTAAATCTGCTTCGATTTATTTAAAAAAATGCAGAGTGTTGCATTTAAAATAACGAAGATTTTATGTAAAATAAATATTTAAAATATACCAGCAATTTTAGATATCCCTGTATAAATTTAAGGAAGCAATAACATTTTTTAGTAAGGTTTATTTCTCTGGCTTAAAAGTCAGCACAAGAATTAATTCTGAAACGTAATGTACAAGGTGTTGATAAACTTCTTTATTAAAGCATGCATATTTAAATATCTTTAAATATCTCAAAAACTAAAGCTTTTAAATATATTCAACCCTTATAATAAATGCCTTATTTTATGTCCTCTAGGATTCTAATCTAAAAATGAAAATACCGGGTGTTCCATAAGAAAAAATATAACTTTGGTATCTTAGTTCTGGCACACCCAGTATATTTCAAAATAATTTTAAATTATGCACATTGTCTTCCCACATATACCCATAAAATATTTTGTTTCTACATCTTTCTGTTTTCGTATAATCCGAGGCGAATGAGGTACGCCACCTTGTATATGAAATATATATGCAGTTGTATAAATAATTAAACTGTTTTTTTTTCTATTTCAGTTAATTAAAATGAAGCGATTCGAACAAAATGTCCTTATGTAAATCTCTATATTCAACATCCTGCAAAAATTGTAAACATCATAAAATGCTTATTTTGTGTATTTCTTTCCAAATTCTTAAAATTATTTTACGTACTTTGTATGTTCTATAGTGACACCAAAAAAGTAATAGTTGTTTTTTTGTTCGATCTGGTTCAATTAAAACTGAGGTTTTTAGTTTAGTAAAACAAATCGACGTTTTGACTATAATATTGTATTACTCATGACTATACTATTTTACTATTTTAAAACCCCATTGTCACATTCCTTAAACATTACATGTTTTCACTGAAGAATACATAATTCTTTAATACTAATTTTAAGGGTGAATATGTACTTACATATATTTATGGACAAACATCATCACTGGCTCGGGGGCTGTGTCACAGGGCTTCGAATGTCAATGCCAGAATCTGGACCGCGACTTTCTCAAACATCAATTATCGACTGTCTTCTGTCGACTGTCCCCCAACAGGTGACATTTTTGTATTTATTAGTTCGATATGTCGAATCATCAAATCAGCATTATTTGTCTATCGGTGCGATGACCGCGTTAGTGCTGATTTGATGATTTTATAAATTCGTAATATGTAAAGTAAATTCGTAATATGTATTCGTAAAGGAAATATTTTTCGCAATTGCCAATTATGCTTATAATTTTGATTTTGAAAACTTTACTTTTGTTGCGTAAATGCCAATGAACTTTAAATATGTTACATTTTCTTTCAATGGAATTATTAAGTTACGAAATATATACAGGGTGTCCCAGAAATAAGTTCAGATATTTTAAGGGGTGGTAGATCTGGCCAAAAGAAATATCTTTTCCCTTTACTATTTTTAAAATAAATTGAAAAACCGAGTTATTTAACTTTGAAAATGTAAAAAAATAATGGCAATATTTTGAGAACCGCTAGCGATAGTCGGCGATGAAGGGGTTTTCACAGGGGTTTTCAGCTTATTCGACGCCTCAGATGAATAAACAAGCGGCACTATAAAGTTTTTTACAATTTCCCGGAAAATGTCAAGAAAAATATAAAATTTTCAACAATTTTTTTTTCGCAAAAAACCTCATAGGCGTGTTTCTGGGATCAAAATATACTATCAATTAAAATATTTGCACTTATTTCTGTGACACCCTGTAAATTTCGTAACTTAATAATTAAATTAATTTAATTTTATAAGTTATTTTATAAAACCAATAATTCCTTCCTTGACAATATGTCTAATATTTTAAATAATTTCATATTTTAACATTCCCGCCATGCCCGGCTACACAAAGAAAAATATTATTCTTACACAAAAACTTCTCTTAGAATAACATCACAATCGCTTCAGTAACAGTTAATCAAAATATGGATGCTTAAAAAATAATTATTCTATTTTTTTTAAATTTCCTCATTAATTCTTTTAGTTTTTCGACTGTGAGTTAAATCTACCCACATACAAACCCTTATGTAAATAAATAATACCTAATAATAAGTAAATAAAACATATAAAATTAATTATTTTCTACTTGGTTACTAAGTAAATCTTTTATTTCCATTGTAACTTTTCAAAAAATCTACCCATATGTAGGCTCTTTTGTTTTTGTTCATTAAACTTTCTATTTCCACTGCATCTCTTCAAAAAAATCTACCCATATACAGGGTTGTTCACCACATACGACACGGAGTATTGTAGCTAAACGATGAGATTTTTACAAATTGTAAATTTTGGGTTCGATGAAGGACTACTAGAGGTACAATTTAAAAATAATTTTACAAGATACAGAGTGTCCCAAAGAAGTAAAAAATATCAAAGTTGTATTTTTTTAAATGGAACACCCTGTATATTATTACATTTTTAGTTTCTACGATTAAAATAAAGGTAAATTTGATTAAGGTTTATTACAGTTAAACCATATCGTTTTCGAAATATTTTCAATTTTGTGAAATTGCAGCAAAAATTTTAAGGCTTCATTTCTCCAAGGGTATCAAAGTTTTTAATACTAAATATTTACTGAAGTTTATTTATTGATCAGTTATTGTGTTGCAATAATAAAAATAATAGTAACTTATATAGAGTGTCTAAAAATTTATTGTAAATAATTATTAGCTTTAAACGGCAATAACTTGTTTGATTTAAATAGAACACCCTGTATATTTTATGAGAATCAAATGCACAATTTAACTGTCTATCAAATTGTATTACACCATTTTTTACCTGTATCTTTAAGTTTCCGTAGAAAATGCATTTTCTTGTAATTTAGAACTTATTTATCAATATACCCATGGAATATTGACATTTTAGATTATTCTTAAAGATGTACCAAATTTTTAAAGAGTACAGATACTAATATTGTCGATATACATAATTCGTTTATTTCATTAAAAAATAAAAAAAACCTGTTTAAATATTTGTTAAAGAGGACCAATTAATATGATTCCAGTATTCAAACTACATTAACTGACTGTTTGCGTTGATTAATAATAATTGCCCCAAATACTAAAAAACCGAGTTTTGTGTGTGTATTAGACAGTGTGGTAAAAAGTAACACCTTAAAAATGATATTTCATTTTTTAATAAATGCTTATTTATAACAACAGAGACGTTCATTTTGATAACTTATTATTATATTAATTTCTGACTCAAATCCACATTTATTTAGAATAATTTATTAACGAACACAATTAAGTATGAAATTAATTATTATATGGGCGGAAATAATGGTGTTATATTTAATTAAGGGTATATACTTTTATAAAGATTTAAATAGTTTTCTTTTGGCATACAAATGGGCTAGTAATATTATTTTTATATTACCTTTTGTTAAAATCGATAATATTACTAGTCTGTACATTTTGTACATTTGTTGCTTTAAAAACAATCCAAAATGTCAATATTCCATGGGTATATTGATAAATGAGGTCTAAATTATAAGAAAATGCATTTTCTACAAAACCTTGAAGGGATAGGTAAAAAATGGTATAACACAATTTGATAGACAATTAAATTGTGCATCTGATTCTCCCAAAATATACAGGCCGTTCCATTTAAATTAAAGAAGTTATTGTCGTTTAAAGCTAGAAGTTATTTAAAATAAATTTTTAGACACTCTGTATAAGGTAGTATTATTTTTATTATTCTAACAGAATAACTAATCAATAAATAAACTTCAGTAAATATTTAGTATTAAAAACTTTGATACCCTTGGAGAAATGAAGTCTTAAAATTTTTAGTGCAATTTCACAAAATTGAAAATATTTCAAAAACGGTAAGGTTTAAGTATAATAAACCATAATCAAATTTACCTTTATTTTAATCGTAGAAACTAAAAATGTAATAATATACACGGTGTTCCATTTAAAAAAATACAACTTTGATATTTTTTACTTATTTGGGACACTCTGTATCTTGTAAAATTATTTATAAATTGTACCTTTAATAGTCCTTCATCGAACCCAAAACTTACAATTTGTAAATATATAATCGTTTAGCTACAATACACCGTGTCGTATGTGGTGAACAACCCTGTATAGACTTTTATGCCAACGAAAATATTTTTAATGGCTTTAGCACATTCTCAAAAACTTAGAAAAATGTTGATGTTTATTTAGGCGAACCTAAAGCAAACAAAAACTCAGAGGGACATGAATCAATCATACCAGATCATTATTTTTCCGCGCTGACGCTAACTCCTGACTTAACGATTTTTAAAATCCGAAGGATCACTGCTTGTTGAAATAATATTTACTTAAGACACCAATATACACATGGAGAGGCATAGGATGAGTCCCGAGTACAGAAAAAAGAAGATTTTTCAGTCCTATGATATTTTATGCGATTTTAGCAATAATAAATACATTGAAATTTCGCACAAAAGGGTGTTAAAATTGAAAGTGAATAAAACATATAACTTAAGAAAACTTACGATTTTAACGGTTTCATTAAAGACTTATTTTTCTAATCGAATAATGACTTATACAGGGTGGCGCACCTCATTCGCCTCGGTTGATTGTACGAAAACGGAAAGATGTAGAAACAAAATATTTTATGGGCATATGTGGGGAGGTAATGTGCACAATCTAAAATTATTTTGAAATGTACAGGGTGTTTCAGAACTAAGATCCATACCAAAGAAAAAAAATATTTTTTCTTATGAAATACCCGGTATTTTATTTCATTTTTGGATTCTTGGGCCCAAAAAAAGATATTTATTTATAAGAGCTAAATATGTTTAAAATCTTTGGTTTTTGAGATATTGAAAGATATTTAAATTTGCATCCTACATTAGAATAGATTATTAACACCCTGTACATTACTTTTCAGAATTAGTTCTTGTGCTGTGTTTAAAGGTAGAGAAATAAACTTTACAGAAAAATGTTATTCCTTCCTTATATAAATGTATACAGGGATATCAAAAATTGCTGGTCTATTTTAAATATTTATTTTACATAAAAACTTCGTTATTTCAAATGCAATACTATGTATTTTTTTAAATAAGTCGAAGCAGATTTAAATGCTCTTTCAAACTATATTATGGTTTCCTATAATCTGGCTCAGATTTTGAATAAAAAGCGATTTTTCAATAAAATTGTAATCAAGATGGCTAGTGTTGCCAGGGCAAGTTTCTAGTGACAGTTAGTACCTATTTTCAAAATCGAGATTAGTTTATGGACTTATATAAATTTATACCAGTCTACTTTTATTTAATTTACCCACAATAGTTGTGATTAGGATAATAAACACATATTTAATAAATATTATTTATTAAATATGTGTTTATTATTCTATCAAGAAAAACGAAGAAGTAGTCTTTGAATTATTTTGCGATGACTTGTAGACACATGGATTTTCTATAAAAGAGCCAATTACGGCAAATTCATTTTCTTCACTTCCAACGACAGGTTTCTGCCTAATAGTTTTTTTATAAACCACACTACCAAGCAAAATAGGACAAGAAGTTTTTCAAAGAAACTCTTATCAGGAAGATTCCTATTTGGATATCTTTGAGCATAAGCTCTTGAGGCCAAGAAGCAATTTTCCTCACAAAATAATATCACTAGTAACATATCTATTGTGTATCGCCAGCAGATACTGCTTTATTTTTCTTGATAAAACTAATAAATACTTACTTATTAAACTATTGTAGGTAAATTTAAGTAAACTGTTATAAATTATAGATAATAATGTCCATAAACTAATGTCGACTTTGAAAATAGTTACTGTCCCTCTCAGCTGCCATCGCTGACGCCGATTTTTCTTGATCATATTGTACCAAAACCCGCAATATGCATCATACTGCAACAAAACCGCCTTATCCAAATTATTTTTGTGTTTTTTTCTGTTTAAAAATTAAATATTAATTTTTATTTCTGGAAAAACGAGATACAAAACAATAATTCCACTCAATGGACACGTTTTTGGTAAATTAACGCTTCAAATATTTGCTAAAACAGTTTTTGCTAATTCAAACTCAAAACAATGTTTGTGCGATAAGAACGGGTTTTGCAACTTCACGTCTCATATTAATTACGGGGATAATTAAATAAATAAATAAATCTTTATTCATCGTTGGAGTATACAAACAGATATAAATATAAATATAGAAACTTTAGAAACTGTCCTGATGATAGGAATAAAATTCTCGAAAGCTTGACACGAAAAAGTTATAGTTTTATTAGCCTATGTGGTGATTATTGACTGCATCCTCACTTAAATTTTGATTTTTTTTTCTTAACTTAGTCAGTCACGACTAACCTGCTATTTTTAAATATAAATATATACTTCTGCAACTCATAAGACTAGTCAGAGAAAAAGTAGAAAAAAAAAAGAAAAAGTACTTAAATTACACCTAAAAATCTAAAAATTCCTTTACCGTATAGAATACATTATTCAATAAGAAACTCCGCAGTTTCTTTTTGTAATTATCCTGATCCAAATTGGGCACAATTTTAGACATCTTATTAAAACATTTTATGCCTAAGTATGACGGTGCATTCTGACTTAGAGTCAACCTTGAGTATGGTAGATCTAGATCACTGGCAATGAGAATCTCATGAGAATGATAATCACTGTTTAATTGAAATTTATTTCTATTAGTATATATATTCAAAATTAATTGATAAATGTACAGGGTGGATCAAATTCGACGCTTTTAAATGGAAACACCCTTTTCTATAGGAGATAGGCAAAAACTAATATCGGTGTCTGGAGCTCAATTTTTGTCAGAAACATGATGGTGAAAACCGCATATCGATATCTGTTACCGTTTCGGAGTTACGGGGTGTTTTTCAAAAATATGCATTTCTAACAAATCGCTGTAACTTTTTTGCTATGGAAAATTTTGTATTTTTATGAAAACATTTCCAAAACACCTTTTTACGTAAAATTTAATGGTTTAAGTATATTTTTTTAAAAATTAATAATTTAAGAATTATCAACAGAAAATTTGATTTTTTATATGGGACACCCTGTATATTTTTAATTTATTGAAAAGAATTTAAAATTACCTTTCCAAAAATATAACACACTTGATATTTTGCTCGATTCCTCTTCGAGATATAGAGTATATAAAAATTCGCCCGCTTTAAATAAGTAGGCTTTGAACGGCACCGGCTGTAATGCAAAAAAAAATCTAGCTGTGAGTATCAATTAAAACGAAAATAATATTTGCTATGAGACACGCAGAATTCTATAACAATTTATAACATTTTAAAACAATTTTAACCAACATCAACACATTTAAACTGTATCTAATAACAATAAAACTAAATAGCAAACCAAGACATGATATTTTGCTACAGGTGTTTGACTTATCGACAGTCTTCTGTTATGGACAGACCGGACAGTTCTTGAACATTTCTCGCGGAATTCATTAACTCAGTGGGGGTGAAAGATACCCTCTCATAACTGCTAAGTATTTCTAATTCTTGTCTAGATTATACGCAAGAATAAGGAACCTTTATTCTCCCGCAAATATATCCATAGGATTAGATCCATGGGCACTAAGTCAGGCGGCCTCGACGACCAAGGGCTGGAATCTTGGTTAGCTCTTCAATTATTCTTGAAATTGGCTGCAAAAATTTGCTGATAACTTCTTAACTGATATGTTTACGAGTTCCATTAAGGGCATATCATCAATAAGGGGTCCAAAGCCTACCAGTTAAAAGTGGCGAACATTTAAAAATTCTGTATTTCGAAGGGGATTATAACAAAATATCAAGTGTGCTATATTTTTGGAAAGGTAATTTTAAATTCTTTTCAGTTAATTAAAAATATAGGGGGTGTCCCAAATAAAAAATAATTTTTTCTGTTGATAACTCTTAAATTATTAATTTTAAAAAAAATATACTTAAACCATTAAATTCTACGTAAAAAGGTGCTTTGGAAATGTTTTCATAGAAATACAAAATTTTCCATATCAAAAAAGTTACAGCGATTTGTTAAAAACGCACGTTTTTGAAAAACACACCGTAACTCCGAAACGGTAACAGATATTGATGTACGGTTTTCACCATCATGTTTTTGATGAAAATAGAGTTCCAGACACCGATATTAGTTTTCGCCTATCTCCTATAGAAAAGGGTCTTTCCACTTAAAAGCGTCGAATTTGACCCACCCTGTACATGTTAGGAAGTGACATATTGGGTGGTATTAATAAAGACTAACATCTGCTTATGCTAATGTTTTCACTAGTACATACTATAAAGTGTATTAATGAAATTTCAGTAAATACTTGTTGTTTCAGTATTTACTGATAAGCATCAGTATCTACTAGTAATCATAAATTTATCCTTAAAACGCTATTAATAAAAACTAGTATTTGCTACCGAAAATAAGGATCTACTAGTAAATCCATAAGTCTACTATATCATCTACTGATACATGTAAATATGTTAGTATGTGGAAGAAATTTCGTATGACAACATATTTGTTTGGAGTGATTTCAATCTATTTATTTTTTAAAGTTTTTACAATGTTTGCTCACGTACGAGAAACTAAAGTATACAAGCCGCGGCGAAAAAATTACAGGACTTGGTAAGCATCGAGGATGCGAAACTGGGGGGGGGGGGTCGCTGGTCTGAAAAATATAGGTTTTCTACTGCAATTGGGGTAATAGAATGCACATTTATAAGAATAAAAAAATTCATAGGAATCAACATGGCCATGAGTTATGACAATCAATGTCCAAGTTTTACGAGTGTCGCTGCAGAGTGGCCAGGGTCTGTACACGACAGGAGGAACAGCGATATATGTCAAGTAATGAGAAACATTCCAAATGTTTTACTATTGGGAGATCAAGGTTACGAAATTGAACCATGTTTAATGACCCCTTATCAAAATCCTCGAGAACGAGTTATAATTGAGAGTTGCTTTGGACAACTGAAGCAACGTTTCCCGTTGTTACAGAATACTGTTAGGGTGGATTTAAAGCTCATTCCATCTTTTTCGAAACACCCCGTATACATTTTTAAAAAATCTTAAAATATGTAAAAAAAACAAAATAAAATATACGTGTTTAAGTGTTTTTTCGGAAACTTGGCCGTTTTTTAAATAAAAAATATTGTAATATTTGTCTGGTGGTTTCACCCATTTGGAACTGGAATTTCGAAAAATCCCTTCTTATCGAACCTCTACGCTATGCTCTACACCCTAGAATCAACCTACATGCCAAAATTGAGCTTCTTACGTCAAGTGGTTTGAGCAGGATCGTGATTAATCAGTGAGTCAGACACTTAAGGATTTTATATATTAGTATAGATTATATTATAATGGTTAGTTATATAGATTATAATTAAATTATATTATAATCTATACTAATATCTAAATCCTTAAGTGACTGACTCACTGATTAATCCATGAGATTCTTCATATTATGAGGAATCTCATGCATGTTCATTTCCAAGCCAACTGGACGCCGTTTTTTTTCGATCATGCGGTATATTTAATGGAGTATTTTTTAATCTTTACATTTTTTGCTTTTTATGTGTATTACCTAGTTTTTTTAGCTTTTTAGTGACTAAAACTAAATTTAAAAATGGGTCTAAAATACTGAATAGGTTAATATATTTACCTATTTCACATATTTGAAATACAAGGTATACAGTAGAAGAGGCAGTAGAAGACAGGTAAACAGATAAATTATGATCTTCACATTATTGCTGAATCCCGGTACCTACCTGAATTAGTATTTAAATCCTTGAATTGAAGATGTTTACGACATCATTTATACCATTTAGTCAAATTTAGTGAATGAAACCAAAAGAACTTATCGTAAGTCAAATGTCGATTATTATCTTGCCATACAAGATAAACTTATCTTAAAGCGTTTAATTAAGATAACCAAATCTCGTATATAGATTGTGTTACTCCGATATTTTATCTACGACATCTTTACCGATAGACGCGTCTTGAAAGAAACTCCCGGTACAATATCCCATTGTACCACGAACAAATCGTTATCAGTGTCTCGAATCGCCAATCCCTCAAAGGCTTTCCCTCTAATCTTACATCTAGCCTTTCTCTATCGGGCCCGAGCATCTGCTGATGTAGATTCTAATCTACGATCGAACTAAAATAGAACTTTATCTGCCGCCTTATCAGCATTCATCGAATCGGCGACCTCGTCGAGCACCCAAAATGGTACCATTGTGCGCCCCGAAAAACTGTTATATGGCCGACAGCTAACCAAACATTGGCCTCTCTTTTCAAAACGTTGAATAGGTTTTTGGCTCGGGCTGCCTATTGTCAAATCATCCAGATACAATCTCTTACGATTTAGACTGTTTTATTTAGGGTTTTTCTTGGCGTGGCCATTTAGCCGTGAAGAAATTACTTCTTTATAATAATATAATATAACACATTCGGCGAGACGTGAATGCGCAGTTCTGATGCCTCGGGAAACGGTTCCCTTTTCTTCTGAAAGGAAGAAAGGAGCGTACCCAGAACAGGAACGCTTCGATGAATCGATAGTACGAATTTTAGGATTTGTCGAGATTTTTACGGGCCGCTATTGAAAGCGAGGATAGTTCTAAGGGAGATTTGCAAATTTACGCATCCCTGAACGGGCTGAATGGATTTCAGATTTAGGCAACAGTTACACTCTCGATTTAAAACTTATTTGAGGGTGTAAATTCATAATTATCGGAAGGCAATGGTCAGAAACGTTATATTATTATTCCGTTTTTACAGCTGAATTATGTCTTTGTCGTGTGTTTGTGTTAAGGTTGTGAAACTGCTACAATCAATAGGGTAAATGTTTTTGCATGAATCGCTGCAAGAATTTTAAAAATATATAAATTACAAAATGTATATAGTAAATTAGCTAAAAGAAAAAATGAATATTTATCACTTACTTATCATTATTGATGTATACGCCATTCGAGAGATGATATTCACCGATTATCAAAATACTAAGTTACTTCTAAAAATTTTTATATATAAGATATCTTTAAGCTTATAACAAAAGGAAAAAATGAAAAATCTCGAAGTATTCTTATTGATTGAAAGTTACCAACTATATAGCTAGCAGCTACCGGTAACTGACTTTCCAGTCGAAAAGTTATAAGACTAAAATTAATCCATTTGGAATTGTTTGATTTTATTTGCATATGTAACAACAATAATTCAAAGTTTATGAATTATCGCTAGACATACGTTTTTAATACTTTTCTGAAAGATATATTACTAGAGAAGGAAATAGAAGGATAACCTACAAAAAGAAATCAGATCCCATTAAAAACACAATGTAAAAAAAATGCTAGGTCTTGCGACGCAATTCTTCCACTACAAAAAGTTGTGAGATTCATGTAAAACCAAGTCAGATTTTTTATTTAATTTCTATGGAAGCACCTATTCAACAAAAATGATTTGGCAATTGGTACCATTTGCATTTCGATTACTAGTAAAAGTAGTAAATCTAAACAGTGCACTTACGAATAAAGTTTTTTTTTCAAACGTCACAAAAGTATTAATTTTTGCCACGTGATTGACAATATAAAAAAAAATTTTAACGCCAAGGCATAAAAGTAAAGCACTTTTACGCCTAAGCATAAAAGTACGGAAATATATTATTAAACTGACATAAAGAGTCAAATTTAACGAGCGTAACCATAGTTTCTCCATATACAAGGTGGTCCGAACTGTATTCCGGAAACTTCGGAAGCATATTCTGCAGATAAAAATAAGTAAAAAAGTCCCTATAAATGTTTGTCCTAAAATGCTTAGTTTCAGAGATACAGGGTGGAAAAGTTTCATTTTTATTTCGATTTTTCCTGAATAATTTCTGAAGTAACATCAATATTTGGATGAAAATTGGTGTCTGGGAGTATTTTGACATGAGAAATTTGATTTTGATGTCAATATGACTCCTACTAGTAGAGGACGCCACCTACATGTGTTTCGACTGTTTTGAATAGTGTTGCACAAGAGTCTTGAAAAAGTCTTGCAAGACCAAGATTCTTGCAAGAAATTCAACACAAGACTTGCAAAATTTCTTGTCTTGAATTTCAAGACAAGAAAAGACTTTAATATGCAAGAAATTTCAAGAGTCTTGCAAGATTTCTTGAATTCAAGATTTCTTGAAAGTAAGATTTTTTTTAAGTGATAATTAGGTCTTTGCGCAAGTTATGCCGGGTTTATACAACATTTACATAGTCGTAATCACAATCATAGTCATAATTGTAAAAGTTAAACTATTCACTTCTTATAAACCTGTTGACACCTACCATGAACTTGGCCTATAATTATGTTACCCAACATCACTGATATAAAAATTATGATTATGAAAATGTTCTATAAACGCACATTAAAATTGTTGTGATTATGACGATGATTAAGACTGTGATTATGATTACGACTTATGCAAATGTTGTATAAACCCGGCATTAATATTGACCAGTGTTCATTTTTTTTCTATCATAGCCAGTGTTTTAGAGTTAGAAAGAGATAAAATAAAGTCGAGGCAACAAACTGTATATTGGTAATTGGTATTATACACAAAATTATATTGGTATAATGGTATTTGCGCTATTTGGTACTACTTTTCGTGCACGAAATTGCTCCGCGAACAAAAAGTAGTATCAAATAGCGCAAATAGTACACTCTAGCATGACCTTTCCGTACACCCTGTGTCCAAACTTAAATCCTCATATTCATTGTCAGTGTTTGTTTGCTCACTATTACTAACCGCGAATTCACTCCCACTGTCTTGGAAGGGTTCGGACTCAGTTTCATTATCGACATTTATATTATATATATACAGCTCATATAAATTCATATTTATATGAGCATATTTCATATTAAAACTTTTTTTTGGTAGTGAGTAAGACTTAAATAACTTAACGCACAAGGTTAGATACGAAATAATAACCCAAAACCCATAAATCGACTTATTCTTATTCAGCTTTTATTTGGTAATGGCTCCTGGCTTTGTCAAACGGGCGAGTTGACGTAGTTCGTTTGCGGTCCGTTAGGGTTTTTTTGCTAAAATTAGCATCGTTGTTGTTCATTTTTCCATATTACATTTTGTATACGACGCTTTCTATGAAATAAAATATAGAAATATTATTACCTTTTTGTTAGAATGTAAAATTTTTCAAGACAAGATATTTCAAGAGTCTTGCAAGACAAGACAAGACTTTGCCATTCACGAAATCTGCAAGACAAGACTGAAAATTTCTTGTCTTGAATTTCAAGACAAGACCAGAAATTGATTTTCAAGACAAGAATTCTTGTCTTGTGCAACACTAGTTTTGGAGCGTAATAATTTTTTGTCCGTACCTGTACAAAACTACCGAGTGAAAAATATACATCTCTGTGACTTTTTACGTAAAAAATATCTCTGAAAAAATCGCTACTAGCAACCGTTCTTCAGATATTTAGAATTAAATGGAAATGGTCAATACATGTCATTACTGACGAAAAATAAAAACGTTGAGTAAATAGTTATTTCACTGAAATAATAAATTTGGGAATTTTTTTTTTAATTAATCATAAATTTTAACAGTAATGTATAACAGTTTCTGTAATATAACAGTTTCTGTGTAAACAGTTTCTGTTGAACTTTTAGCACAAAAACATTTCAAATTTATGATTTCAGTCTTTCTAATAACTATTTAGTCAACATGTTTAATTTATGTCAATGATGACAGGTATTGATAATTTGGATTCCAAATATCTCGAAAATATCTCAGTAGTTTTTTACAGGTACGGACGAAAAGTTATTACTCTTCAAACCATTTAAAAAATTGGTAGGTGGCGCCCTCTACCAGTAGGAGTCATATTGACATCAAAATTAAATTTCTCATGTCAAAAAACTCCCAGACACCAATTTTCATCCAAATATTGACGTTTCTTCAGAAATTATTTGGAAAAATGAAACTTCTACACCCTGTATCTCCGAACCTAAGCATTTTAGGACATACATTTATAGAACTTTTTTACTTATTTTTATCTGCAGAATATGCTGTTGAAGTTTCCGGAATACAGTTGTTTCCGGATCACCCTGTATAATTACATACAATGTATGACTTTTAAATCTTTTTATATTATTTGGAACGTTTGAAATTGTTTAAAAAGCTTTTTGTGGCGTTTGAAAAAAATAGCATGTTCTATTCGGAGTAAAGATCGGAGTCAAACGTACAACCTCGTCACAAGTATCATTTTTACTCCTAATTAAACAATATACTATTATTACGATTTAAAGCCAACTAATTAACAATAAATATACAGGGTAATCTGAATTGTATTCGGGAATCTTCGGCATATAAAAATAAGTAAAATAGTTCGTATAAATTTATATCCAAAAATGGCTTCGTTTCGGAGAAACAGGGTGTAGAAGTTTCATTTTTATTTCGATTTTTTCTAAATAATTTCTGAGCTAACGCCGATATTTGGATGAAAATTGATTTTTATAGGTGTTTTTAGCATGAGAAAATTCCGGTTCGATGTCAGCATGACACCTGTTTGTAGAGGGCGCTACCTACATGTTTTAGCTGTTTCATTTCCGTAATTTTTTACGTAAAAAAGGTCTCTTGGTAAAATCGTTACGAGTAAAAAGATTCGATCCGTAAAATCGTTACCACATTCTCAAGATATTTGAAATCGAAATAGTCAATACATGTTATAATTGACAAAAAATATACATGTTGAATTTCAACAGAAACTGTTTTATGTTTTTTTTAAGAAAAATTTTAGAAAAAAATATGATTAGCTTAAAAAATAAATATTTCCCAAATAACTATCTACTCAAGATGTTTATTTTTTGTCAATAATAACACGTATTGACGTATTTGATATGATTTTTACCAAGATACATTTTTTTCTTGAAAAATTACTTAAACTTATATTTTTTTACTCAGTAGTTTTATACAGGTACGGACGAAAATTTATTATCTACTCTTCAAATCAGTTAAAAAATATGTAGGCGTCCCCTACAAATAAAAGTCATATTGACACCGATCAAATTTTTTAACATGAGAAATCAAATTTCTCATGTTAAAAATTACCCAGACACCAGTTGTCATCCAAATATCGATGTTAGGTCAGAAATTATTAAAAAAACGAAATAAAAATGAAACTTCTACACCCTGTATCTTCGAAACGAAACATTTTAGGACAAAAATTTATACGAACTTTTTTACTTATTTTTATCTGCAGAATATGCTGCCGAATTTTCCCGAATACAATTCGGACCACCCTGTATAATAATAAACATCCTAAAGACAGTTCAAACATCGATTGAATTTCGCAAATATTCTAGGGATATCCTCACAACTATAACCAACGGTAATTTCATTAACAATGTATTATTAGCTTAATACCCACAATACATTGATCTTAGTTTAAAATACGATGCATAATTATACACGCAAACGTCGTATTTTGCCAACAAATCAATTATTTTCGGACAAATGCCCTGATAAATAAAAATAAATTCCCATTTTCCGTTCCTCACTGCCATATTTATAACGTCTAATTGATATTTTGTGTTCGAGAATCAGAAAAAGGAAACGCCATGAGGTTCGTTCTGTGCGGCTTCTCGTCTGTAATTTGGACATTTCGCCTGTTTTTAAATAAACATGTCATCGATTTTGCGGAAATGATACGGGTTGTGTGTGGTCTTCTCTCGCCGCCAGAAAAACACAAGGGAATAATGGGCTGCTATATAATTGTAAGGGCGATGATGTTTCCGCTCCATGTCAAACTTGACACTCTACTTGTGTCTGGTGTAACATACTATTAAATTACTTTGATACCTACGACTAATTGATAAATCGCATTTAGTTCAAAGATTATATTAATATTTGGTGCAATTTAATATGGTATAAAATAAATATGCTTCAAAGGTACGAAAATGACATTGTATTGGAAATACAAACGAATAAAAAATCAAGGAATGACTAGGAAGGACAATAATCAACAAAACTGCTGACTTAAATTCAGGTTTCAGTTTCAGTAACAATTTAATTTTTCTAAACATGCTAAAATATAAAATTCGTGTGTTTTACAGAGTTTCTCGTTTATGAGTCGAGAGTAGAGGTACTTTACATTATTAACTACAAAGATGCGGTTTTCACATTATTTAATTCGTCTATGTCTTCTTGTAAGCCTATAGAATGTGGTGTTCCTCAGGGTTCAGTACTTGGCCCTATTTTGTATCTGGTGTTTATCAACGACATTGCAAATCTAGACATTAGCGGTAAAATCTGCCTCTTTGCGGACGATACTAGTTTCAGCGGCCCAGATGTTACGGCACTCTATAATACTATATCCAGTGACTTACGCACCATTAAACCTTGGTGCGATTCTAATATCCTATGCCTCAATCTTTCAAAAACTAAAGTTTTGTCATATAAAAGTACTATACAACCTTTTGTACTTAATAACACCACTATTGACGTCGTGGACTCTGTGAGATTCTTAGGACTTGTTGTAGATAACTCGTTAAAATGGGACTTGTACATCGAAGCTTTATCAAAGAAACTAAGCGTTGCCTGTTTTGCGCTAAGATCTGTTTCTAAGGAACTTAACTCATCAACCTCTAGAATGGTCTATTATGCCCTTTTTGAGACGCATCTTCGTTATGCCCTTCCATTCTGGGGTACTTGCTACGCGACAAAATTTGATAGTATTTTCAAACTTCAAAAGAGAACAGTTCGATACTTATTGGGACTAAACAGTAGAACTCACTGCCAGAATTTCTTTAAAAATTTCAAAATACTGACTCTTCCTTCCTTATTCATTTTTGAATCCGTTTGCTTAATCCGCAAGCACATATTCTCTATTCCCGAAAGGCCTCCTCACAACTATCCACTTAGAAATGCGGAGCACGATATTTATCTGCCAACCCCGAGCTCAGAACTAGTTAAGGGCTCAATACTGTACAATGGCAAGAAAATGTACAATCATTTGCCTTCGAATATCAAGTCACTTTCATTCTTTCCCGCGTTTCGCAAAGCTCTGAAATTATACTTACTGGAGAGAGCCCTATATGCGGTAAACGACTTTTTTGTTGATGTTTAATCATGAACAATTTTGAATTTTAAAATTTTGATCATCTCACACACTGGTTAAAGGTCTAGTATTTAATATTTAATATTTTATAACTCTTGATTTTATGATGTATAACATGATTTTATCCATTGACAGTTTTCCTTTTGTAAAATTTTCTAGATACGCCTGTGTTCTGCAATGTCCATATATGTTTTATTTGTAAATTTATGACGTAAATTTTTTTGAATTGATTTGTATTGTATGACATTTTTTTTTATTTGTATATTTGTTTTTGTGCTTTTTTGTTTTGTGAATGCTTTGTCGATGAAGCTGTTTTGGCTTTTTGTACAATAAAGCGTTGTTTTTTTTTGTTTTTTTTTTCTTTTGGTCAGTATTTGGGTCCATTTAACCCAACAAAATCCTTTGTTTTGCTTCTAGAAGTGATGATTTTTTTATTGAAAAATGAACTAATAATACAGTAAACTACACATGGGCCAAATAATGACCACAAAAATATTTAGATATACATATATATATTTATTTTTAAACCAAACCTGCGGTCACTATTATAGGATACAACATCAACATCGGTCAATAATAATTTAGATTGCCTTTGGTCAATAATTCGATCTATAGGATTTGGTCAATAGGAATAGTCAATAATTGGATCTATTGTCTGGTTGGTCAATAATTAATTCACATAAACATCTTTTGAAACTGATATTTTCAGTATTTTTATAAAAAAATATTTACCTCAAAACTATAAAATGTAGCGAACTGGTAATACTTTAAATTATAATATTATTTTTAATATTAATATTGTAGTCACAAATAAACCGCTCATTAGTAAGTTACTTAGTTAACTTGTCTTTTTCATCATTTAACCAAAAGTTTAATTTTTTTATTAATTATATAGCTGTATGAAAAAAAATTGTAAACTTACCAGTTCCGAAGTAAAAATTATCTTATTATATATATTCTAGTTTTTCTCTCAGTCTTCATATATAGGTTGGTCCTAACTGTATTCCGGAAACTTCGGCAGCATATTCTGCAGATAAAAATATGTAAAAGAGTTCGTATGAATGTTTGTCCTAAAAAAAATCATTTTTATTTCGATTTTTTACAAATAATTTCTGAAGTAACGTCAATATTTCAATGAGAATTGGTATCTAAGAATTTTTTGACAAGATAAATTTGATTTTGATGTCAATATGACTCCTACTTGTAGAGGGCGCCACCTGCATATTTTTTGACTGCTTTGACGAGTGTGAAGAGTAATAACTTTTAATCCGTATCTATATAAAACTACTGAGTAAAAAAATATAGATTTACGACGTTTTGACGTAAAAGAGGTCTCTTGGTAAAAATCGCCATGAGTAATGGTCCTCGAGATATTTGGAATCGAAATTATCAATACCGGTCATCATTGACATAAATTAAACATGTTGACTAAATAGTAGTTATTAGACTGAAATCATAAATTTGAAATGTTTTTGTGCCAAAAGTTTAACATCAGCTTATCATCATCATTTTTTCGAAGAAAAATTTGTGATTAATTTAAAAAAATAAAAAGTTTCCAAATTTAATAATTTCAGTCAAGTAACTACTCAACAGGTTTATTTTTTGTCAATAATGACATGTATTGATTATTTTCATTCTAAATATCTAGAGAACGGTTGCTCGTAGCGATATTTACCAAAAAACCTTTTTTACGTAAAAAACGTCGTAAATGTATATTTTTTACTCAGTAGTTTTATACAGGTACGGGTGAAAATTTATTACTCTTCAAACCAATAAAATTAAAAAATATGTAGGTGGTGCCCTCTACAAGTATAGGAGTCATATTGGCATCAAAATCAAATTTCTCATGCCAAAAAACTCCCAGATACCAATTTTCTCCGAAACTAAGCATTTTAGGACATACATGTACAGGGTGGGTCAAATTCGACGCTTTTAAATGGAAACATCCTTTTCTATAGGAGATAGACGAAAACTAATATCGGTGTCTGGAGCTCAATTTTCATCAAAAACATGATGGTGAAAACCGCACATTAATATCTGTTACCGTTTCGGAGTTACGGGGTGTTTTTCAAAAATGTACATTTTTAACATCGCTGTAACTTTTTTGCTATGGAAAATTTTGTATTTCTATGAAAACATTTCTAAAGCACCTTTTTACGTAGAAGTTAATGGTTTAAGTATAATTTTTTTAAAATTAATAATTTATCAACAGAAAAATTGATTTTTTATTTGGGACACCCTCTATATGTTTAATTAACTGAAAGGAATTTAAAATTACCTTTCCAAAAATATAGCACACTTGATATTTTGTTATAATCCCCTTCGAAATACAGAATTTTTAAAAGTTCGCCACTTTTAACTAGTAGGCTTAGTAGGCCCTTTATTGATGATATGCCCTTAATGGAACACGAAAACATATTTTTCCAGCAAGACGACGCACCGCCTCTGAACGCTGAAGTTATCAGCAAATTCTTGCAGCCAATTTCAAGAATAACTGTATAGCTAACCAAGATCCCAGCCGTTGGCCGTCGAGGCCGCCTGACTTTATTTTTATTGTTATTAGATATAGTTTAAATGTGTTGTGATGTTGGTTAAATATATATTAAATTGTTATAAAATTCTGCATCTCTCATAACAAATATTATTTTCGTTTTAATTCATGCTTACAGCTCGAATTTTTTTGCATTACAGCCGGTGCCGCTCAAAGCCTACTTATTTAAAGCGGGCGAATTTTTATATACTCTACATCTCGAAAAGGAATCCAGCAAAATATCAAGTGTGTTATATTTTTGAAAAGGAAATTTTAAATTCTTTTCAATAAATTAAGAATATACAGGATGTCCCATATAAAAAATCAAATTTTCTGTTGATACCTAATTCTTAAATTATCAATTTAAAAAAAATTATACTTAAACCATTAAATTCTACGTAAAAAGGTGCTTTGGAAATGTTTTCATAAAAATACAAAATTTTCCATAGCAAAAAAGTTACAGCGATTTGTTAAAAAGGCATATTTTTGAAAAACACCCCGTAACTCCGAAACGGTAACAGATATCGATATACGGTTTTCACCATCATGTTTTTGACAAAAATTGAGCTGCAGACACCGATATTAGTTTTCGTCTATCTCCCATAGAAAAGGGTGTTTCCATTTAAAAGCGTCGAATTTGACCCACTCTGTACACGTATCTACTTCTTTACTTTTTTTCTGCAGAATATATGATAAATGAGGCACTCCCCCCCCCCCCTAAAAATCTGTTAATTGGATTAAATTAAGCTTCTCGGATAAAAATGGCACCCTAAAAAGCATATTCTATATTACTTTTTATTTGGGTCTTCCACCTAAAATAAATTCCTGTATTAGCTCCTGTCCAGGATCGGACTGGCTACATAGTCAGGGTGGCGATTACCAGCCGGGCCCCAGCCTTCGCGGGCTCCCTGTGGTTATCCACAAAGCTTTTATTGGATTAACAATATTTACATTTGTATTGTATTACGGGTAGTTTCCTGATTTCAAACACTAACAACGAATGAATAGAGAAGAACTGACCAAAAAGTGAGGCGAAAAAATACGCAAAAAAATTCCAGCCGACCCCCTCCTCACAATCCGTGCCGGGCCCTTTCGGGCCAGTCCGTCCCTGCCCCTGTCTACCAGTGTAGTAATAAGTTAGCTAGTATTATTTACAGAATCACTTTAACTGTGTCCGGTCAATAATTGTGTTCGCTTATGGTCTCTAATCTATCTTCCACTTTTCACTGGTCAATAATTGGTTCTGATTGATTTTTTTCAGAATATCCCTAACTATTAATGCAAACATAAAGTATTTAAACTAAATTGCATTTTATATAATTTATATAAATAATAATTAAATCATAAATATATACTTAACATTTATCTGATAAGTATGAAATGGAACCTTAGTGATTTAACCATAATCTAAACAGAATTTTCAAGTCAGCAGCAGTAATCTTTTCAGCCGTCGGTAAATCTTTATAAAAGAACAAATAAGACTGTTTAGCCTAAAAACCTCCTTTATCCAACCCACTTGCAACCCAAGAACAGCCGATATACGCGCCACATGTATTTACTAATATTTACCACATGGTTGCCATCAACAAATATTTACCATATTTCCCTTCGACCTAACCTAAAGCCCAAAGGGCCGTCTCCAGTTCTTTGCCTGCTTTTTTTCCGTTTTCGATAATTAAGGAACTTTTTCAACTGCAAGGAATGCGTATCAAATTTCGTCTTCCTTTTTAAGGCCGCATTCCGCACTTTTACAGGGTGAATCTGGGTGCGATCATGTGGAATGTTTTATTCGACCAATTCTATAAAAAATACACTGAAAAAAGTGTGTTTTTTGTAGGTTTGGTAATTTATGCTAATATTTACTAATAATTGTTAGCATTAGTTTTCTGACAGATGGAAATAAATTGTTTCAGTTTTTGACACTTAGTGTCAAAGGAAGCTAGATAAAATCAAGAAAAATATACGTTTTTAAACTAAATGTTAAATAACTTAAAAACTTTTTATTTTAGGTATAGGAACATGCATGCTCAAAAAGTAACGAATTGGGAAAACTTTTCACTAGTGAAATGAAAAAAGTGGGTTTCCATTTGAAAAAAATGATTTATGATAATTTTTTAATCGCTCAATTCCATGACAGCTACCGCCATTATTATATGATATTTGAACAATTTAATTTTTGAAATAGATAGCCAGATGTCTTTTCTTTATGTCACAGTGGCAGTGGTAATCACTAAATTTGACTTTTAGTCTATACAAATTTTTTTGACAGGTAGTTTTTTTCATCCAAAAATTTTAAATATTTTTTTTTTCTCAAAAACAGTTAATGTTAGTATAGAGTGTTTAATATCAAAATTCATAAAATTTAACTATGGAATAAAAAATAGGGGCACCCATTTAAAGTAACAAAGTTGCTGTCAACTTCCGGTATCTTCGGAAATGCCGCCATATTGAAAATATTTTAAACGATAGATCTCGTTGTGATGTGCAAAAAACAATGATGTGCAAAAAATCTTCGATCTAGATATTGTAGTTCTCCAGAAACTTCTAATAATGCACGCTCAGTCTGGGATACAATATATGTTTATTGTACCACGTGATTGAAAAAAAACGGCATCCAGTTGGCTGGGAAATGACGATTGGTGACTCTTTTCCCATATAAATTTACATATAAAATGACAGCGATCTTCATTTCATCGCTTTTTTTCGATTTCTATTTTACATATTTATTGTGTATTCTATAAACTAAAACTATAAAAAAAATACAATATAAGGCGTTCCTTAATGACATGCTAATATGCATTATATTGGTCCTATTCTAATGAAAAAGACATTATAGGAACATATAATGTCTTACACCTCCTAACTTATGAGATACAGAGCGATCAAATTTTCTAATTTTTTTTAATAATAACTGTGATGTTATTACAGATATCACTATGAAATTTGATACACATCTTCTATGCAAAAAATGCATTTTTCCATATAAGGTCCAAACATTTAATTCAACCAGTGGCATCCATATTAGTTTTACACTGAATATTTTTGAAAAAAATGGTATGTCACTGACTTCTCTTAAAATAAAAATTATTTTTGAATTCTTCATTCATTTCTAAACAGCTATATCTTGGTTTTCTCTCATCTGACGTATGGTTTTTGCTTAAGAAAAATTAAATTATTTTACTTTAGGGTCAAATAGCTAAAAATCTGATTTGGTGACTTGTGTGGAAATTGTTTGTCCATCGACTGGGAGGAAATTAAAAGATTAAATTTGTTCAAAAGTTAATGGGAATTGTAAAAATATCTGTCTTACCTAATGCGGAGTTTACAATTAAAACAATTAAATTAAAAAAATTTCTTTATATCGCTATATTGACATATAATTTTTGAACAGATAATATTTGGAATAAATTACCTTGAATTTTAGTATATCAATTACTATACAGGGTGATCCAACATTTCGTGGACATATAACTACTACGTATATTTGGGATCCAAATAAGTTCATTGCATACAATTTACCTCTATACAAAAGTGCTTCGCTCGTTCGTTAGAAGGCATCAAACTATAAAAAAGTAAATACATTTTTTAAGATATTTTAAGAACGGATATTCTAATTTGAATGCGATTTTATGTGCCTATGTTTTGCCACAGTTTAATAATCTAGTTAGCGAAAATGTGGAATGTCATGTTAGTATCACAAATGATATTTGACAATAAGCTTCATAAATTTTAAAATAATTAACGTTCGGGTTTATTTTTGATTGATGCCCTGTAACGGACAAACGAAGCATTTTTGCATAGAAGTAAATTGTGGGCAGTTAATTTTTTTTTATTCTGAAAACATGTGGTCCACGCAATATTGGAAATTCCTGTACATTTTTAGGTCTGTTTTGGAAAAAATTCTCAATTTTTTCGCAAACTATGCAAGGTGGACTAAATATGTACATTTGGTTATGTTTTTCTCTTTCCGTCGTCGGAAGCAAAAAAATATAAAAAATAAAGAAAAAAAACTATTTAAAATATTTAAATTGAACTATTTCAGAACACTTTACTTTTTAAAACAGATATGTCTATAAGAGACCGTTGACGTTCTGTTAAAATGACATTATATTAAGTTAAACTTCAAAATTAACAATTACTACCTGATAACAATTACTTACTAAGGTAAAACCAAAAAGCCCAAACTTTCTGTATGATTATTTTTAAATTTTACGTATATTATGTTTATTTATGTTATGTTCTTTAAAATCAAAGAAGCGATTGCCATACATTTGTAATGTATTGACTAAGAGTGGGTGGACCCTCCACTGAGGCCGCGAGGGCCTATTGTGGCTCAGTTTCTACACGCTCTAATTTACAAGAGCGTCAAAGTTCACCCTCAAGACCCAGCCTCCTAATATAGGCCGTTATGTCTGAGGGCGATATGTCTCCTAGGTCTGATAGGTCTAGCATGGGTTTGCCAAACATCTCAAACCTGGTCCTGCTCCCAGCGGGGCAGGTACACATAACGTGCTTCATTGTTTCGTCATCTTCCATACAGAGTATGCATTCGGCGTCTTCCACCAGTCCCGTCCTCTGTAGGTAAGATCTCAGCCGGCAGTGGCCCGTATACACTGCAGTGAGCACACGCGTTCCATTCCTACCGGCCTTTAGGAGTTCTCCTGTTCTATGTTTGGATGGCCCTGCTAGGATTTTCTTGGCATGTTCCATTCCGGGACTGTCATTCCAGTCCCGGAACGTCGCACTCCTAACCCATTCACAGAGCTTGTCTTTTGCGAGATTTTTAGGAACGCTAAGTGTCGGTTCTGGGCCCACGAATGGCGAGCCTGCACCAATTTTGGCGAGGGAATCAGCACGTTCATTTCCCTCTAGGCCGACATGTCCCGGTATCCATATTAGCGACACTTTGTTCCTATCTCCCAGTATATTGAGTAGTTTCTTACATTGAAGAATCGTCATAGACGTGCTTTTCGTTGCCTCAAGTGCTTTCAGCGATTGCCATACATAGGTATAGACATTTTTTAGCTGAAAAGTATTTCAACTAAAATTTATGCAGGGGTGGATACGTGGGTACAGCAAAAGATTTAGGTTTCTATGTATGAGAAAAACCTACAGTGGTTTATTAAAATTTATATCTATTGCTAACATCTAAAGACATATATGCAATGCGTTTTTATTTCAATTACATTATTATTTTTATTTATTTCGTTCAACTTTATTATTAAATTAACATAATATACATATCCTTATCCTGAAGTAATAAAAAAAGAAAAATAATATTTTATGCTATAGACTTCTCCAAAAAAATAATTTTTTAAAACCTAAAATCTCAAAGTCATAAAAACAGTTTGAC
The DNA here is from genome assembly GCF_002938485.1 of Sitophilus oryzae. Taxonomy (NCBI): domain Eukaryota; kingdom Metazoa; phylum Arthropoda; class Insecta; order Coleoptera; family Curculionidae; genus Sitophilus; species Sitophilus oryzae. The sequence goes on from NW_022147171.1 coordinate 1,883,617, forward strand.
ATAAACTAACAGAACTGCATCTCTACCATAATTGACAGCCTCTTAACCTAAAACATTTCTAGGAGCGAGGGTAAAAAAGTCTCTCGAACTCATTAATTCAAAGTAACCAAAAATTCCTTTTAAATGGGTGTCGGTAAAAACCTCCACCATAAGAAACGACCGTGGGCTGGGATTTAATTTATCATTTTTAACTTTGACACGTGTTTGGATAATAACACGTGTTAAAACTAAAACCGTTGTCGGGTAATACAATACTTTCGAGGTCCAATCAGTCGGGGGAAGGTCGAGAACAAGAACAGCGACGGGGTATGAAATAGAAGAAGCAGGCATACAGGGTGGACGCTATTCAATTTTTCAGTGACTAAAAGAGGAGATCAAATAACTTTTTTTTTATTTTATTTATAGGTGTTTTAAGGCTGTGCCCAGACTCTAATATAACAATACCATATTAAATAAAAAAAAGTACAATAAATAGTTATTTTATTATGTTATACCAGTCCAGTTTAAATCCGTACTCTGTATATTAACGTGGAAGTAGTGCTTGTAAGGTATAATCATGTAACAAATGTCAATCTTTAAACATCTGTTGCCAATATTCGCGAACGAATATTAATTTGCTATTAACAAATACATGATACAATAAACAAATATTAAATTTAAAAAAAATTATATTATAATCAAAAATAAAAATGAACTTTTAAATGTTAATTGTTTACCAAAAATGTTTAATTGTAAAATAGCTTCTTTGTTATTAGTATTTTTATTGAAAATAAATTATTATAATAAGTTCAAAATAAAAGTTAATATCGGTAGAGATTGACAATTATTATTAATTGACAAGATTATTTATGTGACGTTAAAAATAAATGCTGCTATAGATATGTAAATATAGCTGCTATAGACTGATACCACATTCCTTCAGGATGGATACAACATTCCAACAGGAGCTGGATTTGGGGATACACCAAGGGCAAGCTTATCCTTTTCCTTGGGTAAATACTCAACCGTATTCCAAACAGAAATCTTTGCCATTCTACAATGCACGAGAAAAAAACAACAGAAAAGCACTTAAGGCGCGTATTATCGTCGAGACTCATCTGGGAATGTCTAGGTGAAACTACAAAATCAAATTATTCTAGGTGGCTAGCTACAACGGCATCCAAGGCAACGAAAAAGCAAATGAACTAGCAAGGCAAGGATCATCGGAATTTTACCTTGGTCCAGAGCAGGGCTGCAAGCTCATAGAAAACTTAAGTCTTTTTTTGATTTAAATCATTTTAATGACTTAAGTCATTTGATTTTAAGTCATTTTTCGAAAACTGACTTAAGACTTAAGCAAATGCTGCTGTTGATTTAAGCTTTAAATAAATGCTGCTGTTAAATAACAGCAGCATTTATTTAACAGCAGTATTTATTTTTTTGTTAGGCGGCAGCCAAGCAGCAGAATAACAAAAACAATGCTCAATACCCCTAGCAAATAAAATGATAGTTTTTCGGAACCGGTTTTAATATTTGTCGTGTTACGCGTGCGTAGTAAGTCTGTTGTCTTTCAAGTGAAGAAATTTATCTCGAATATATTGAAGAGTGCCTTAAAATCCTCCAGCTTATGCCATCGATATATTACATATTGATCAAACCACATCACCACTTTTTAATAGGCATGTATTCGATGGCATCTAAACTAATGAATAAACATATTTCTGTGTTTGTAGTTAACCGTTTTGTTTGATTTGGTTTTAATCTCATCTGTACCTACAATGAATTAATAATATGATACTTATTAAGAAAATCGCCTAATTGGTAATACAAGAAAATATAATATTAACATTTAAAAAGGTACTTAAATTGAATTCTGGTTGTCTTGACTAGAGGGTAATTATATTGATTTAAGTCATTTTACCGACTTAACTTGCAGATCATGATTTAAGTCAAAAATATAGACTTAAGTCATAAAAACGACTTAAACAATATTATATTGACTTAAGTCTTGAAAATGACTTGACTTATGTATGTGATTATAAAATGATTTAAGTCAGAGAGTTAACAATTAAATCATTTTAACTTTATGTTGAATTTGACTTAAGACTTAAATCATTGAATAAGACTTAAGACTTAAGTCTTTTTAAAACTGACTTGTTGCAGCTCTCAGCTCTGGTCCAGAGCCAGTAATGAGAATACCCAAATGTGTAACCCGTTGTGAAGCAAATTCTGGATCAAGGAAAATCAGAATATCCACTGGAGAAACAAACAGGGTTACAGGCAGACTAAGGCCTTTATCCAAAAACCTAATTCTAAAACCACCAAGAAACATATAATGCTTAGCAGGAATAAAGTGCGGATTATAACAGGTTTCTTGACAGCTTTTTTTCTTGACAAGTCGTCACCCTAGAATAAGATTGTTCTATAGACCATTTCGATAAAACTGAGAAAACAAGCTTTAAAGTTTAAACTGGATATCCGTGAAGTGAACACTATAATATACTAAAATAGTTCTATTAAACATTTAAATTAAAGATCAAACATATGTATTTATTTTACTTTTAGAAGCTTTATTTAAAAGATATTAGTGATTTTAGATTTGGATATAAAACAAATGTGTCTATTAGCTGTGCATTGAGTCGATTATAAAATATAGAACAAAATAAGGGGGTATAGAATAATATAATTCTCATTTTAAGCTGATTTATTTGTATTTCAAAATATTATTTCAACACAAAATATCTGAAGTGGAGACCATTAAGATATTAACTAAAAACAACATAAAAAATAATAACCTAAAATACAATAGTAGTAATTATTCGTTTGCATTGTTTATTAAAAACTATCATTTTTTCCGCCTATTTGTTTGGTATGTATAGTGTTAGAATAAGTTATTCAGATTTTAAATCTAATTTTTAACTTTCATTGGATTATTTAAATGTTTTTTTCAGCTATCTCTAGTATTGATAGTATTAGAGAACGATTGAGCAGTCAATTGAGTTGAAGCAGCTGGTTTCACAAAATTCCAAAGTGTGAAACATTCAAATTTGCTAACAAATCAGGCAATCAGTGCTTTTCAAATGAACGATTGAGCAGTCAATTGAGTTGAATCAGCTGGTTTCGCGAAATTCCAAAGTGTTAAACAATCGAATTTGCTAACAAATCAGGCAATCAGTGCTTTTCAAACGAACGATTGAGCAGTCAATTGAGTTGAAGCAGCTGGTTTCACGAAATTACAAAGTGTGAAACATTCGAATTTGCTAACAAATCAGGCAATCAGTGCTTTTCAAACGAACCGATTTACCGCCTATTTGACAAACGAACGTTTAGTGGTGCAATTTCACCCGCTTAAACCTTAAAGTCTTAAATTTAAATAAAAAGAGATATATACATTGTATGTTAGAGAAAAAGAAATCGGGAATAAATGGATATAGAACAATCTAATTTTTATGCATAGTAACATATTTTTTGATCTGGTATTTTCATTCCATATCCACTTCTTAAATATATATAGAACACAATAATTCTATTTTTTTTACTGTAGCCTTAAATAGTGATTTTTGGATGTAGGCCATTATATGGTTTCGTGACTTTCAAATTAATATGGATATAGTATAATATATTAGATTTTTTTTCTTTATTTGTGAATTTGGCTATATTGTTTTTGTGGAAATAGAACAAGCTAATTCTGCATAAAAAAATGGTGTATGTAACTCATTTTACCCCAAAAGTGGATATAGAACAACCTAACTCTAGGGTGACGAAGTGTTATCTGAACAAGCTGAACCTGGGTTAAGGAAATCTTTGCTGCATACTCTGGGATAAAGATCCTGAAATAGCGGAGCACATAATATGTCACTGCGAGGCTCTGGATCGTAAGCGACACTTTCTATAGGGGAAAGCAAAGTTAGAACCTGAAGAACTATGCTCCCATCCCCTCCTATCAAGAATATAGTACATAATATTAATATATAAGACATAATATATAGCACATAATATTACTACTACTACTACTGCCATTACTCGCTGACGAGTATTTGACACGCATCAAAAGATGGTTACGCAAGGCGTTTCCTGTCATGAGCTTTTCTGTGACTGAAAAGCCCGATACGTGATGTTATCTCTGTTCCGCACTCCGGACATTCAAAAATCTCATTACTTTGTTGTCTCTTTACTTTTTGGTTGTCGTTATTAACTGAATTTACAATTCTCCTCCATTGCGTTCTATTGTGCGCTGCTTCCTCCCACTGATGCTGCACTTATCCCCTTTAAGCTTTCATGAACAACATCCTTGTCTTGTATCTTTTGAGTTGTCCACCCGGTTTCCTCTTACCCTCTACAAGTTCACCGTAAAGAAGAGATTTCGGTAGGCGGTTTTCTTGCATCCTGCATACGTGGCCAGCCCATCTTAAGCGAGATTTAGTAATCATGACTTCAGGGCTTTCGCAGCTTGCTTTTTTTAAGGACTGATACGTTTGAGACATGGTGGTACCATTTGATTCTTAAGAGTTGTCTAAGGTGTCTCTGTTGCAACTTGTTTAATGCGCTCGTGTGCCGGCGGTCCGGCACCCAGGTTTCGCTTCCATATAACATGGTGGGGATGCTCGATACACTACAAGTTTCGTTTTTGTGCTCAAGTCATGATTGTAGAAAACCCTGTCTTTTAATTTCCAGAATGCTCTTGAGGCGCTGCTGATTCTGTGCTGAATTTCAGAGTCGAATTTGCCTTTTCCGAAATCAAACTGCCGAGGTAGTTAAATTCCGATACATATTCAAATAGTTCTTCTCCGAGTTTTATAGCGCTGTTATGATTTTCCGGGGGAGTGCACATGATTATTGTTTTATCGAGGTTCAGTTTAAAGACTAAAGTCTCGTATGCCCAGGTATATGTGTTCAGCATTTCCTGTAATTGCTCTAAGGTATTTGCAACTAGAGCGCAGTCATCAACGTATTGGAGTTCTGTGATGAATTTTATACGTGTTTTTGGTTTGAGTCCAAGAATGCCTACCGAGCTTGTTTGATGCGACATTTAATTTCCTTGTCTGATGTCCAATCTTCGGAGAGCCAGATACCCAAGTATGTAAATTTATCTACTCTTTCTATGGGCCTTGAGTCAAATGTTAGGATGGAGTTTATAAACACATCTGGGTTTCTGGATATTATCATAAATTTGGTTTTCTTGACGTTGATGTTTAAACCCATTGCTTTGCTCTGTTCTCCTACCTTGTTGACCAGTTGTTGTGGGTCGTGTATATTGTCTGCAATTAAGACCGTATCGTCGGCATAGCGGATATTATTAATCCTATAACTATTTAGGCAACATGTTTAATTTATGCCAATGATGACAGGTATAGATAATTTCGATTCCAAATATCTCGAAAACCATTACTCGTAGCGATTTTTACCAAGAGACCTTTTTTACGTAGAAAACGTCATGAATGTATATTTTTTTACTCGGTAGTTTTATACAGTTACGAACGAAACGTTATTACTGTTCAAACCAATTAAAAAATATGTAGGTGGCGCCCTCTACTAGTAGGAGTCATATCAAAATCTGAGTCTTCTCCTAGAGGACCCAGGGCAACCCTCCTTAACACTCATAACACCCATTCCTCTTTCCTGCAGTTTGATGTCCACTATAATAGAGAGCGCTGCCATGAATATGTTGAATAGGAGAGGAGCTATGACACGTCCCTGCCTAACTCCTGTATTTGTCAGAAAGGCATCGCTCAGTGATCCATGATGTGACACTCTCGACTTGTTGTTATGGAGGCTTTTACACACACTAAGAAATTTGTTCGGCACTTGGGCATGAATTTTTGCATAATTGCCCAAAGTGCATCTCTGTTTACAGAGTCGAAGACTTTCGTTAGGTCGATGAATGCATAATATGTACTATATATATGTACTTCATATATGTACTATATGAAGCGATACATATAGTACATAATATACATAAGATATAGGACATAAATGTCCTTCCTAGTCGGTGTTACTTTAAGTATTATCGGCTGTTGTAACTTAAAGATAACAGAGACCGCTAAAAACTCAATATGACGCTAGCATTTTTAAATATAAATCGAAATCGAATAGAGAAATCGGGGTTTTCTTGACAAGCAATTGTCTTTCTAATTCATCTGATAACGCAAATTTTTTACATGATTTTCTATTCATTTGAGTTGTTCGTAGTGTTAACCAACTCTTATGCTAATACTACCCGCGCGCGTAAAATATATAAATTAAAACATTAAAGTAGCATTAAAGTCATTTCAACGATACCTAATATATTCGACGCTCCCATATATTTAAACCAATCCCACCCGTGAAAATTACTTCAAGTAATATTTGGCCAAAAAATTAAACGCTACGAATCGAAATTTTCCATGTTTCCACGCATCGTACAGTCGACAAAGGATTTTCTACACCCATTCTTTCCGAAAAAATGACAATTCGTAGGTGAACCAGCTGCTTGGTGACTTTCGAATATCAAAAACCCTAAGATTCGATACGCAACGGCGACACTTTTCATCGTTAAAGGTAAAGAATGATCGAGGACGCAGTCCGGAGTCATTCGAGTCCTCGGGGGCGAAAATGACGTATTTCGTCTTTTTAGCGGCCGGATTAAGAATCAAGCGGAACCAATGGGGATGGCGGCACGTGATGTCGGTGTCCGAAGTCAGATTAAGGCCTTTTTTCCGTCGGTCAGGCGAAATTCGCTACGCATCCGCACATTTCTATGGGCTTATAACGAACTTTCCAGCGCGTCACAGGTAATGCCGACAATTTGTCTTTCTTACGTAATTTATGAAAAAGGACCTTTTCTTAAAATTGATGTGAAATAACTAAAAATATCGAATAAAGGAGGTATACCGAGAACTTCGTTATATATGTATGTTTTGTGAAATTATTATCACTTTTAATTATATTTATAAATCTACCAGATTATTCCAGCGACTTTTTTACACCATAAAATGTGTTATTTCTTTTATGACTGGAATCTTATTGTAAACCTAAAAAATGAACAAAGATTTTTTTTAATCTAAAAAACGTAGCCTATCATAGTATAACATGTAGGTATCCTCTGTACGCGTTGTTCACGCAAGCATGTTCAGCATCCATAGTCCATCTCTCAATTTTTGTTCGGCTTTGCACCGTTCGCACCGAGCTTATTTACCTCTTATTTCCGCTAAAACAGTCCTTTGGGCTATATTTACGCAAATTATAAGGTATTAAGTTTTAAGTCAATTCCATTGTTACAATGGAACACTACAGTAGTGTTTAGAATACACTATTTTATTTTATATAATTATGTACTACTATTAATTATTACTAGGTACTATTAGAACAATTTAAAAACAAAATTGTAGAAAAGTTTTCACTCCTAATGTATCCCTCTTAAGAGATGAATTTCCAAAAGTTGAATTTCTTAATAGTCACTTAAAGGACATCTATACAAAATTTCATATTTCTAGAACCGTTTTTTTACAAAGTTTTGTACAAATTTTCACCCCTAATATTACAGTCTTAGGAATTAATTTCAAAAAATTTCTTTTGAATACACAGTTCCATCCCCTAAAAAGAATACTGCAAAATATCATACTCCTAGGATAGATTTTAAAAAGCTTTTATCACAGTTTAAAGAATATATATATATTTAGAATATTTAGAATATATATATATATATATATATATATATATATATATATATATATATATATATATATATATATATATATATATATATATATTATATATATATATATATATATATATATATATATATATATATATATATATATATATATATATATATATATATATATATATATATATATATATATATATATATATATATATATATTCTTTAAACTGTGCTTTTATTTATAAAACATTTCACCCTCTCAAGCGATAAATTTCCGAAAATTGCTTCTTAGTGTTCAATTACACCGTTTAGAGATATCTGTGCTGTGATGTTGTTACATCAACAACATTACAGAACTAGATGAAATGTTAAATGAATTACATCTATCAGCTGCAAAGATAGGACTGAACATAAACTTTAATAAATAAAAGTACTGATTTCTGAAGATAACAACGTATATAATCAAAATAATAAGATCGAATGTGTAAGAGAATATACAGGGTCGCTGTTATGTATGGAAACGGTCTATTATTAGGTAAAATCTCCTATATTTTACCGCAAAATCAACCGCAAAATGTTAAATACAAAAGTTATAGTTTTTTTAAATATCTATTAGTGAGTAATAATTTTAAGTATACAGGATCAGCCATAAAGTTGTGGTACATAAAAGTTTATTTTTTTTAAATAGAACCCCCTGTATATTACTGCATATTTCAATTCTTCATTCATTTCTAAGCAAAAATCGAAATCACACAATATTCTTCAAACCAACCGTTTCCGAGTTATTGACTTTTGAAAATATCACTTAATCAATTTGATTTAATTAATTTATATGTTCCGTTTCATTTAACGATGTTATTCTACCGAAACTGTGATACTTAAATTGAACTAATAGTGTGTGAGGTGAACTAATATTTGACATTAGTTCTCAAGTTGTAGATGTATAGAATGAGATTATATCAAGTCTGGAAATTACAAAATTTTTTATTAACATTTCAATTCTTCAATTTATGTACATTGTGTATTACGATTATTGCTTAAAATTGAAAGAAGAATTGAAATATGCAATAATATACAGGAGGTTTTATTTAAAAAAATAGTTTGACTCGTAGTTTGATGTGCCACAACTTTATAACCGACCCTGTATACTTAAATTTACTAGTAGCTAATAGGCATTTAAAAACCCATGATAACAGTATCACAGTTTCGGCAGAATGGCATCATTAATTCAATCAAATTGTTCAAGTGATATGTTCAAAAGTCAATAACTTGGAAACGGTTGGTCTGAGATACATTGTATGTATTTCGATTTTTGCTTAGAATTGAAGGAAGAATTGAAATATGCAATAATATACAGGGAGTTCTATTTAAAAAAATGCAACTTTGATGTGCCACGACTTTATGACCGACCCGGTATACATAAATTTATTACTCGCCAATAGACATTTAAAAACCATATAATTTTTGTATTTAGCTTTTTGCGGTACCTTGTATATTTTACCTAATAATCGACCGTTTCCATACATAACAGCGACCCTGTATATACAGGGTGTCCGAGAAATAAATGCAAGTATTTTAAGAGGTAGATCTCGTTAAAAGAAACATATTTTCTCTTTATCGTTTTTCAAATGATTTTGCTAAAATTTTGAGAACCAATGGATCTTTTCTGGATTTTCTTTCTTGTAAATTTAATCTAATACCTATGTTGCCATATTAGCCAGAAATTATGTTTTTTAACTAAAAATTAAAAAAAATTCAAAAAATTTCGAATTTTCAAATTTTTTTTTGCGAAAAAAACCTTATAGCACAGAATATCTAGCTACGCAACAGAAGCCTCGTTACATGTATAAAATCGTAGGTCTCAAAAGGAGACAGGCTTTAAAAGCCTGTCTCCAAATCAGATATTTTGTTGTGGTAGTTTCACTACTACATAACAGAGGGCGATAAATTTAAAAGAAAACAGTTTTCTACAAACGAAATTTAAAAGAATTTTATGCAGTGTTGCCATTGTGTAATTTATATTGTAATATTTCCTGATAAAGCCTAGCTTCAAATTTGCTACATCCTTTAAACATATTAAGAGCTCCTTTTTCAAACGTTTAAGTATTTAACTTGCCATGTTAGTTGGAGTTAAATCTTACGAGCTGAATTAAAATCACTTCCTGACGTTTGATTCTAACTGAATCCTGAATTTTTATTGTAATTCGGCGACAATATAATAACTATTGTTCTACTATTATGACACCACTTCCTGACGTTCGATTGTGTTCATACCGTATGATCGGGAAAAAACGGCGTTAGCGATGGCTATGAAATGAAAATCGCTGTCATTTTATGTGTAAATTTATATGGGAAATGTCATCGATCGTCTTTTCCCAGCCAACTGGACGCCGTTTTTTTCGGTATCATACGGTATTTGATATATACTTGCGTATTTTTCATGACATTGCAATATATGGTACCATGAAGCATATCAAGTGATACCGTAATATTGTACCTTATTACGATACATGGCGTTCGATTGGGCTTAAACTTGGTATATTACGTATCTTCAGAGATATTGTAATATTATGGTACCATGAAGCGTATCAAGAGGTACCATAATAGTACATAGAGGTACCATATACGATAGAGGTACCATATACGATACCATTTCCTGGCGTGCGATTGGACTTATACTTGGTATAGTAAGTATCTTCGATGACATTGTAATATGATGGTACTATGATGCATATAAAGTGGTACCTTAATATAGTACCATATTACGATACCACTCCCTGACGTTCGATTGGGCTCATATTTGATTATACTTGCGTATTTTTGATGACATTACAATATTATGGTACCATGAAGCATATCAAGGGGTACCATAATGTAGTACCATATTACGATACCATTTCCTGGCGTTTGATTGAGCTTAAACTTTGTATACTACGTAATTTCGGTAACATCGTAATATGATGGCACCATGGAGCAAATAAATTGGTACCTTCTATAGTACCATATTATGATACCACTTTCTGACGTTCATTTGGGCTCATATTTGATATATACTTGCATATTTTTGATGACATTGCAATATTATGGTACCATGAAGCTTATCAAGAGGTACCATAATAGTACCATATACGATACCATTTGCTGGCGTTCGATTGGGCTTAACTTGGTATAGTAAGTATCTTCGGTGACATTGTAATATGATGGTACTATAATGCATCTACTATGATGCATATATAAAGTGGTACCTTAATATAGTACCATATTACGACCACTTCCTGACGTTCGATTGGGCTTATATTTGATTATACTTGCGTATTTTTGATGACATTGCAATATTATGGAAGCATGAAGCATATCAAGGGGTACCATAATGTAGTACCATATTACGATACCATTTCCTGGCGTTCGATTGGGCCCAAATTTGATATACTTGCGTTTCTTTATAAAGATTTGTTTAATTAATAATTTTAATTTATTTTATGAATTTTAATTTATTGTACGATGTCGGTGACAGCAACTTTTATGCTTAAGTAATATATTATTAATTGTACCTGTGTCACTTTTTAAAATCTACCTAGGTCTATATAAATAACGTGGCAAACAGAAAAAAATTGTTATTATAGTATTTTTTAGTCAATTAACATTTTTTGTACTGCATTTTAATAAATCGTTTCCATTATTATTAAACGTATATTTCATTACTAACGTTTCAGCATTAATAAATATCACTATCAATCGCCCTGTATATTATTAATTTTAAAGGTAGTTAAAGTTATTTTCTTAGTTAACATAATAAAGTAGTGTATATTAAAATGTATTTTGAGAGTATATGTTTTCTAATAATATACATAAAATTAAAACTATTTTAAAAGCCAAACGAATAATTAATATAAGTGTATCTGACAAGAAACGAAGAATAGAAAGAAATTATTATACACCAAAAAAAGAATGGGATGCCAATTAAAGTCTGTTTGAATCTGGCAACTGTGCATTTTTAGCCGAGCTTCAAGGCAGTCGACGTGCCGTCGATCTACGTCGATCCAAAACCGAAAGTTGAAAATTTCCAATTATATTCTGATTATGATATTGTCGCGCCATCTAGTATTCTATTTGTGCAATTTTAGCTCTTTCATTTCGAGTATTTTTCTGTTGCGTAGCTAGATATTCTGTGCTTATAGGCATGTTTCTGGGTTTGAACTATACTACCAATTAAAATACTTGCACTTATTTCTGGGACACCATATATATTTTTATTTAGACCACAATATTAGACTAGGACAAGAGAACCAACAAGCAGAAATTACAAGGCGTGTACGATTAGCATGGATAGCCATCGGCAAATTGGGACATCTTCTGAAAAATAATACGATCCCTATCAATAAATCTGAACCGAAAAGTTTATAACACCTGTATTTTGCCTGTGCAAACATACGGACTGGAAACAACCAGACAACTCAAAGAGCTATGGAACGATGTATGCTGGGGGTATGTCTACGAGACAAACTTCGTAATGAAAACATCAGGCGGCAACCAAGAGTTACTAGTATATAATTCAGTAAGTAATTAAAATGAAATGGCAATGGGCTGACCATGTTGCTAGACTGGATAAAGACAGATGGACTCATTGAATAACATTGTGGAGTGTGGAGGCCAAGAAAAATTAAAAGTGTGGGACGTCCACAGAAACGTTGGGTGGACAAAATTAGAGAAGTGGCAGGTAACGGGGGTTAAATACAGCACAAAACAGGGAGACATTGAAAAGGATATAGGAGAGACCTATATCCAGGAGTGGATGAATCCCGGTTGAGGAAGTAGAAGAAGAAGGACCTGTGTGCAGAATTTTATACTTCTAGGTTTTTTATGCCTACATCATTCACACTCGTTCAGTGGCGGATACAGAGGGGGGCGCATGGCCACCGCCCCCCCCCCCCAAATAAAATCTGTAAATTGGGTTAAATATTAGCCTTTTGGGTTAAACATGATGCCCTAAAAAGCATATTTTACATTACTTTTTTTATTTGGGTCTCCCCTAAAATAAATTCCTGTGTCCGCCCCTGCACTCGTTCACATCGTTATGGTGCGAATTTTCAGAAATTGCTCCTTAATATTCAATTACATCTGCACTTTCGGCAATTATGCAAAAGTTCGGAGTACCCAACAAATTTACTGTATGCCTCTATAACAACAAGTCTAGAGTGTCCCCATCATAGATCACTAAGCGATCCCTTCCTAACAAACAGAGGCGGATTATAGTACAAGCCGACCAAGCCAAGGCTTGTAGCGCCAAATCTGAAAGGGCGCCACATTTCCCAAAAATCAAAAAAGTCAAAAAACAAAGTGCACCTCATTAACCAATTACCAAAAAAGATATGAAATAAAACTAAGAAGCAGTTTCAACCGAAGATACAAAAACGGCTTTTTATTAAACGGTTAAAAACCACCTCGAAAACCACTCACTTATATACAGGGTGGTGCACCTCATTCGCCTCGGTTATACGAAAGGATTATACGAGAACGGAAAGATATAGGAACAAAATATTTTATGGGTATATGTGGGGAGGCAATGTGCACAATTTAAAATTATTTTGAAATATACAGGGTGTTTCAGAACTAAGATCCATACCAAAGTTATATTTTTTCTTATGGAACACCCGGTATTTTATTTCATATTTGGATCAGTGGACACAAAATAAAGCATTTATTATAAGGGTTAATTATGTTTACAAGCTTTGGTTTTTTAAGATATTTAAAGATATTTAAATATGCATATGCATGCTACAATAATAGAACAGAATATTAACAATCTGTATACATTACTTTTCAGAATTAATTCTTGTGCTGAGTTTAAAGGTGGGGAAATAAACTTTACTAAAAAATGTTATTGCTGCCTTCCAAAAATAAAGCAGAATCTGCTAGCGCATGGATATGTTACTAGTGATTTTATTTTGTGAGGACAATTGCTTCTTGGCCTCAAGGGCTTATGTTCAAAGATATCCAAATAGGAATCTTCCAGATAAGCGTTTCTTTGAAAAACTTCTTGTCCTATTTCGCAGAGCTAGTAGTGTGGTTTATAAAAACCCTATTAGGCGGAAACCTATCGTTGAAAGTGAAGAAAATGAATTTGCCGTAATTGGCTCTTTTATAGAAAATCCATATATCTACAAGTCATTGTACAATAAATCACAGAACTACCTACTTCTACGTTTTTCTGATAGAGTAATAAATACATATTTAATAAATATAATTTATTAAACTATTATAGGTAAATTAAATAAAAGTAAACTGGTATAAATTTAAATAAAGTCCATAAACTAATTTCGATTTTGAAAATAGCTGCTAACTATTACTAGAAACTTGCCATGCCGACACTAGCTCTCTTGGTTGCCATTTTATTGAAAAATTGCTCTTTGTTCAAAATCTGAACTAGATTGGTATAGGAAACCCTAATATATTTTGAAAGAGCATTTGAATCTACTTCGATTTGTTTTAAAAAATACAGGTTATTGTATTTGAAATAACGAAGTTTTTATGTAAAATAAATATTTAAAATAGACCAGCAATTTTTGACACCCCTGTATACATTAACCGAAGCAATCAAATTTTTCAGTGAAGTTTATTTCATTGGCTTAAAAGTCAGCACAATAATTAATTCTGAAAGGCAATGTACAGGGTGTTAACAATCTTTTTTATTATAGCATGCATATAATAATAAAATATCTTTAAATATCTCAAAAACCAAAGCTTGTAAATATATTAACCCTTATAATAAATGCCCTATTTTGTGTCCACAGATCCAAATATGAAATAAAATACCGGCGAATGAGGTGCGCCACCCTATATATTTTATATTCCATGCTATTCAGTAATAATCATGATAACTAAAGGGTTAAGAATTATTTGAGATCCAAGCAGTGGCGTAGCTAGGTAACCAAGGGCCCTGGTGCAAATTAAAAGATGGGTCCCCAATGCTATGTATACTGATTAGGTTTACAATTAATGCTTGGTGTAGGTTTGGCTAATAAAAAGAAATAGAGAAGATTCAAGGGTTTATTATACAGGGTGTCCCAGAATAAATGCAAGTATTTTAAGGGTGGTAGATCTCGATAAAAGAAACATATTTTCTCTTTACCGTTTTTCAAATAAGTCCAAAATAACGGAGTTATTTTACTTTCAAAATTAAAAAAAAATGATTTTTTGGTAAAATTTTGAGAACCACTGAATATTTTCTGAATTTTCTTTCATGTAAATTTAATCTAATATTTATGTTGCAATATTATCAAGAAATTATGTTTTTTAACTAAAAACTAAAAAAATTTCCAAAAAAATTTTCAGAAAATATTGAATTATCAAAAAAAAATTCGCGAAAAAAACCTCATAGGCGTGTCTCTGGGGTTGAACTTTACTACCAGTTAAAATACTTGCACTTATTTCTGGGACACCCTGTATAAAGGTGGGGCCTACCAACTGACTAAATAACAATTATATTTACAATTTTTTCCTAGCTTTAGTTTTCGCAAAAGTATCAATGACTTCGTTTAAATCAAGGCTTTATGCGGGTTTATTTTCAATTGCTATTAGCGATAAATGTAGGAGTCGAGTTTGGCCCATATTATTTCTTAAATAATTTTTTATTATATTTAATTTGCTAAATGACTTTTCAGCTGCTGCAGAAGTGACAGATATTGTAAAGAATAATAATATTGCTGTAAATACTTCCGTTAGGTCGCATTATAGCACTCCATATTTGCTCATTATTTCCTTACATAATTGGTGAACAGTACATGCTTGAGTTAGTTGAGGTAAAACTAGGTGGTAAATATTAGTAAATTGAAGGAAAAAACTAGGGCCTATTATAGATTATATCTGAATATTTTCTTTAGAATTCGTCACACTTTTGTAATAAAGTTACTTCATCAACATGTAATAAAAATGTTGGTGTTAGAAAATCGAATATATGACAGACTGCACTCATACCAATAAAACGTGTATCTAATTGAGATATTACTGTGTGTAGTACATTATTGAAAATCCCAATTTTAAATATTTTTCTCGGTTTGAAAATCGGTGAGGAAATCTATAGATTTGATACCATTTATTGACTTAACGGACATCAATATGAGTGATAAAATCAAATAAAATTGAACCACTATATTAACCAGTACGAAAAAGTTTATTGACATTGGCTATTTAATACTCCTGATACAGCATTAATTTTTTAACCGTTCTCGAAAAAAAAAATCTTAACTCGAATTCACAATAAAACGCACATCGATGAATAATGAAACGCACATATCACTATCCGTCAAATTGACAACACTGCCAACCTACAGAAAGAATTTAAGGGAACTCCCTAGGCATAACTTTTTGAATTTCTCTCAACTGAGTTGTCATGATTAAAGTGGGGTTGCAACCTGTCATATTTATTTTGAAAATGGGAGAAATTTCCAAAAGTTCAGTTCGATCAAGATTTCTGGTAAGGATTCGAGGGCCCCCTGAGCTTGAGGGCCCCGAGGCACTGCCTCGCCTAGCCCCTAGGTAGCTACGCCACTGGATCCAAGTTAGGTCATTCTAAACTTAATGACTTAGCCTTAATGTCCATAGAATCAGATTTACTTAAAAATTTGGACGCAACAGAAATAATACGTTTTAATAAGTTTTTGCAGAAAATAAATCCAGAAAAAAGATTTTCTCATAAGATTATTTTATTTTTTAATACAATAACATAGCTTAGTATTTATGTTACTAGGGTAAGAAAAAGCATGTTTTTAGATTTTAAAAGTTTAATTTTTTTATATTTATGTTTATCTAGAATAGATAATATCTAAACTCGATCCTTTCTTGTCGGTGGGAAATAAAATGTTTTTTGTTGCTTGAGAATAAAATGTTTTGCACTTTTACTTTTTCATATTTGGGTCATTTGAATAATGAAATAGATGGAGTAAAAATAGGGGCGCCAAAATATTCCAGGGCTTTGGGCGGTCTCAAGTGTTAATACGCCTCTGCTAACAAATATAGGAGATAGGCAGAGATGTGTCTTAGCGCCTCTTCTATTTAACATATTCATGGCAGCGCTCTCTATTATAGTGGACAGCAAGCTGCAGGAAAGAGGAATAGGCATTAGATACAGATAAGATGGTGGTCTGTTCAACATAAAAAGACTCATGACAAGACAGATAAGTGACGAATACTGGTACAATACCGATTACCGGTACAATTCTATTAAGTCAATTTTATTACAGAGAATATACTGTATGAAGAATATATTTTCTTTTGTTATATAATATTTTTTGGTATCTAGCAAACCAAACAAACCAGCATGAAACAAAATTTTCTACGCCTTTTAATTCTGAAGATAACAACCTACTTCTAGCGAGGGTGAGATTAACTGTGACCGAAATAATGTTGTCTAATCCGTGATGGTATCTTTAAAACTGCGGTGTTGGAATAAACCCTCTTTATGGTACAGTAGAAACACAACAAGTAAAAAAAAAAGTTGTTTGTTGACACATCATTGTAAGGGAGACTAAAAAATACTGTTTCTATAAATACATCTTAGTGTTTCTGGAAGTAAGTATCCTTATTTATAATACATTTAAGTACTTCGTTAATCATAATCTCATAATCCATTAATAATCAATTTCAGAGGAACTATTGCGACTGATTCCAAAGCCCACATGCTTTTTATTTCAGATTTGAGGCTCTTGTATTTTGTGATTATCTCAGTTCTCAGTTATTTTACTTTCTAAGTTGTTTTTGGGGATTGCAATATTAGTAGAGCGCTTCTTTCCTTCTTGCGTACAAGCACAATATCTGGGCGGTTGTTATCAATTTTGCTGTCAGGTATAATACCTTTATCCCAGTATATTTTGATGTCCTTAGTTTCCAGAACAGGAAATAAGGTTCAATGTTTTCGGGATCGCAAGTAAACGAGAGATGGTAGCTACCTTATTATAACGGTCAAGATATTTTGTGTCCGCCATTTTTTTATACAGATTTTCGCTATGTGAATTCCAGCCTGGAATATATTCTTTTCGGTAACCTCTAGGAATATGTTTTTTGGCAATTGATTTAAGGAGTCCGGTAAACCTATGGTAGTTCTTATACTTGGGAGGAATTCTACACCTCAGTTCTCAAGTTCCTCCTTATACTGAATCCAATTGGCTTTTCTGAAGTTCCATCTTGGTCTGGGGAGCGATCTTATAACAGGTATTTGAGTGCCCATCTCAAGCAATATAGAGCGGTACTGGCTTTTGGGGAAATCATCAACCTTTCTTTACTTGCTCGCTTCAAGTTCATCTTTGCTTGCTCGGTAGTCATGTTTGGTGGGGGTATGTATGTTTTGTCGCTTAGGTTGAGATGGGTATAGTTCATATCTGCTGTTGTGACAGCTTTGACAATTTCTGAGTCACTTTCATTAACATAATTTCTTAGTCTATTTATTTGATTCTGGCAGCTTTGGAATATATCTGCTATATTTCTACCTCTCGATTCTCGAGTTAGGTATACTCGTTCTCTACAAGATTTTGGGTGGTTCATTCTATTTTTGGTTAACCTCTAACCTTACTCTCAGTTTGGTGTTTATTCTTTCCTGAACTGTGTGACTCCATTTAACAATTCCAAAGGAGTTATACTCTATGATCGAATAAAAACGGCGTCAGCGATGGCTATGAAATGAAGATCGCTGTCATTTTATATGTAAAATTATATTGGAAATGTCATCGATCGTCATTTCCAAGCCAACTGGACGCCATTTTTTTCGATCATACGGTAGTTATAGTCTATCCAACGACAAGATCCTTGACAGTGCATGATAGATGTGTCTGTCATTTTAATTTAATTTAATTAATTAAAGTAGTTTATTTTATTTTATACAGAAATAAATTGTACAATTGGAACGCAGAGCAGAAAATAATATATTTAAAATTTGACTGACAAGAAAACAACAATATTGTGAAAAAAACTGTATAAAACTGAAAAAATGTAATCGAGTTATTTTATTTAAAAAAACGGTATGTGTTAATACAAAACAATCTAGAACAAAACACCACATACAAAAAAATATAAAAAAGAAGTATTTCTTACTTTCAAGTTTCAAGAAACTTCCCGCATTTATTATTATATTTATCAATATAACTTATGTACAAATACAAATTTATAATATTCAACAGGAATAAATAAAACAACATAAATAAAACAAACTACATACTTTATTAATAATAACACTTACCAAATTTTATATCTAAAGGTTGATTAATTAACTTTAATTTTATTTTTTTTTAACCAGTAGATACCTTTTGACATTATTTTTCTGCAGTAATAAAATCCATTATTTACCTATCGTGTGATGTCGATATTTTACAGCTACTCCAGTTTTTAGTATATGTTTAGTACGATACTTGTACCATATACGAGATGCACCAGGGGCGGATACAGGAATTTATTTTAGGGGGAGCCCAAAATAAAAATCAATATAGAATATGTTTTTAGAGCGCCATTTTTAACCAAAAGCCTAATATTTTACACAATTTACAGATTTTAGGGGGGCCCGGGCCCCATGGGCCCTCCCTCTGTATCCGCCACTGAGATGCACTTATCTACGACGAGATGGTATACAAACTTTATTGATGGTAACTTTATTGGTGTATAAGACTTTCTGTGGGCAGCGAGTATTAATTATAAACTGTGCTCTGGGTCTACAGTTAATTTTCCCTCGATTTTCCTCCAATTGACTTCAAAAGACACAAAACACACGTAATAACGCGAATCAAAATGCATCATCTTCCAAAACGCAGGGTATTTGACATAAGTTGACACAAAATTATTACACCTATAATTTGGCAAGACTTTGACAAGGCTTAAAAAAAGCGAGTCTAAAGGCGAGTTCATACGCATCGGCGTCCGTTCGTGGTTCATCGTGCCGGCAAACCAATAAAATTGAAATATGATCTCTCATTTTTGAAATAAACCAATAAATAGGTCATAGCGTTTTCGCGCCACTTTTCATCCGTAAATATTTTACTTCAGCCCGTCAACGGACCCGTTCATACGATAACGGACGTTTTGACACTTTTTTGACAAATTTAATCTAACATTAATAAAAATATAAGTAAAATAGCAAAATCGTTATGGAAACGAAAATATAAAATGACATCACCAACGGACACCAACGTATATCCGATAGACGGAGGAATGAAAATGCAATAAATTTAAAAACTGCGTTATTTTCCAACCAATCACAGTCTTTAAATTCTACCAATAAAATTAATATCGTATCAACGTATCGTCGGACAACGGATGCATGAAAATCAAGCTTAAAACATGTAAAAATGTAGGAAATCCCATGTAAATTTCAATGGGGTCAATTATTGGCTTCCCTAATTATTTTAAAGAATAATTCTATTTAGGTTTATTGAAGAGCATTAAAACCCACATTTCAAAAGAATAACTTTAGATATTTTTGATTAGCCCGTTTACGAGTTATCGCCGATTTCTTTTTAAATATTTCTCCTTTCTTATGGCCCTGTATTTACTTATGAGCTCCAGTCAAGGTAAAAGATAACTGTCAAATGAAGTTGCCTTTTCAGAAATGTATCTATTTAGTTCTTTATTATTATTATTACAAACTCATACCTACATCGAAAATATTAGCTATGAATTACACTACCGAAGAAAAAGTATTGATGATTAAATGGTATTATCAAGGAAATAGTTATCAAAAGGTGTCGCACATGATTGTTGCTCTGTATCCGAATAGACCGATACCTGGAAAATCGCAAGGAATATCCAGAGATCTGAGACCAAACGTACCCTAATAAATAACTGCAGATGTGAAGCAAGGCAGGAACAAAGAGAAGATGCAAGAAATGATACCGACTTGGAAGTTTTATTGTGCGTGGAAGAGAACGATGGAAAGATCAGCACAAGGAAACTTGAGGATGAAATAGGAATAGATCACATTACAGCGTTTCGAATTTTGAAACGACATAAATACTATTCCTTCAAATATGAAAAGCACCAAGAGCTACGAGATGGGGACGAAATACGGCGGCAGGCGTTTTATTTTGATATGATGTAAAGAGCAAACACGGATAGTGAATTTTTAAAAAACATATGTTTCACTGACGAATGCACGTTTACCTTAAATAATGAACCCAATGTTCAAAATTATCGATATTGGAACAAAGAAAACCAACACAGGTTTGTCGAAACAAGGACGCAATATCCACAGAAAGTAAATGTTTGGGCAGGGATATTCGGACACAATATTATCGGGCCATTATTTCTTACGCGAAATTTAAATGCAGAATATTATTTGGAACTATTCGAAAATCATATTTTACCTGCTTTACATGATGCCGCTAGGGAAAATCAGGAAGTTTGGTACCAAATGGATGGCGGCCCGGCATATAGTACCCTGGCTGTTCGGGAATATTTAGACAATAGTTTTAACGGAAACGTTATTGGCCTAAATCATACAGTAAATTGGCCAGCAAGGTGTCCTGATATTTCGCCAAATGATTTCTTTCTCTGGGGACATTTAAAAAACAGGATATACAAGGATAAAACATACCCAAATCTAGACGAGTTAAAAAACGCTCTTTCTGCCGAATGCAATAGAATTTCAGTTTACCAACTAGCGATTGTAAGAAGAGAATTTTATGATCGCCTGTGTTATTGTCTAGCAGTCGATGGAGGAATATTTGAACATCTTCTTAAATCCTAAAGTTCTAACAATTTAATAGTACCTAAATTAATAAGTTATTGAATATTGTAATAATACTATAATTAACCTTGTAATTGATTACTTTATTTTACTTTAATTCATATTAATTTGTATTTATAAATACGTCTTAAAGATTACCGATGTAGGAATGAGTTTTCAATAATAATAAAGCACTAAATATAGTACGAGAGCTAGCAACGTCGGAAAAACAAGTATTTTAAGACGTCTGGCTCTTTGATATATCTTTTACTATGCTCTCTAGAACAGCATGCGGCCCGTCTGGCTGCCGGTAAACGTTGCTTTATCTACTGCGCATTGAAAGAAGATCCTATATTTTTATTAGTCCTTTAAATTCTAGTATTGATTAATAATCGAACATGTCTCCATAGCGCAGTGCGTAGAGTTTTCGACCACGAACCGATGATTCAGAGTTCGAATCTGGGTCAGGTCAAAGACTTTTTTATTTTATTTTCGTTTATATTCTGATCGTAAAGTATTAAATATTTGTTTTTTTTTAATCACTAGAATTATTTAATATTTTACTATCAGAATTAGGGCCGGCGGAAGGGCGGGGCGACCCGGGCGACTGCCCGGGGAGCCGAATGTGAGGGACGCCACGCCAGCAACTAAAATATTTAAAAAAAAATTGTTCGTGGTATTTTACTTATAACTGAAAAGCTATCAACTTTTTGTAAATAACCCTTCCTTTCTATAATTCTTGTTTTTATAAATTTTCTCTAAACAATAAACTGTTTTGGGTCAAGAGCCAGCAAAATTGACAGTTTTAGACTGACCGCTCAAAATTGCACTTTGTCTACTACCCACACCCTTTATTTGTTAATGTCTGATCTGCCCTAAAATTATATCAAACAAATATTCAATTCGCAAGAAGCTAAATAGGATCCCGATATCATTATCAAAAAAAAGCTTGTAAGTTTGCCTCATTAATTTATTAACAGTAGTGGGAAAAATGTCAATCTTTTGGTGATTTTTATTGTTCTGGATTGAATATATAGTAATACATGGTAAATGGTAGCAGAATCGTAGAAATATTTCATTAAAGCAAGACAAATGAATGCATCTCAAATCTCAAACACTGGCTGATCCTCATTTTGAAGCCGACAAAACTGTATCTGATCATACCTATACTGATTCTGCACGAAATAATTGATTGTGAAAAAGAAAAGAAGTTTTTCTTAAATTCTTATAGAAAAATAATGCAATTGCTTGCAACTAAATAATAATGTTTTCAAAGATCACTTATGCTTATCATTTATATACCGGGTGCGTCTCAAAACTGGCTCGCTCTTATAACTTGTTTATTTTTTCAGATGAAAAAACGAGATTTGGTATGTTAGTATACGACATAAATTAGAATTAATTGATGTATATTCAATTGTTTTTCATCACTTCCTCTTTCACCGGAAATTAATAAAGCTTTTGATTTTTAAATGTCAACCTCGGTATATTACTACTTTATGCGATAGAAAATGACAATCTGAATAGAATGACATATCATATGTCAACTTTTACATTTTCGCATAATATGGTTTATTTGAAATTGTAACATACGGTACATAACGACAATTTGACTCGAAATATCAAGTGTTTGGTACAAAATTATTCGTAAAAAATTCTTTTTCCAAATATGCAGCAAATGAGCCACTTGTTCCATTTCAAAAAATTGGCATAGGATTAAAAATACGATACGATGTTTAACCCACCAGGACAAGACACGAAAAACATTAGACGATCAAACCTATTTTTCCAAGGCTCCTTGTTTAAAAATTAGTGTTTTTAACACAGCCATGGCACACTAGATTGAAATTTAAAATACGATTTTTTTGAGCAAAAATGTCAAAAGTTGACATATGATATGTCATTCTACTGAGAGTGTCATTTTCTATCGAATAAACCAGAAATCCGTCGGTGCCATTTAAAAATCAATAGTGTTTCGTTGAAACAGAAAGTGACCAAAAACAATTGAATACGTCAATCAATCCTAATTTATGTCATATACTAACATACCAAATTTCGTTTTCTATCTAAAAAATTATTTATTATCTAAAAGAGTTATTTCTTCTAAGTTTGTTTAAGTAGTTGGTGAGGCACTTTCAAGATGCACCCGGTATAGAAAAAAACAACAACCGCGGACTAAGATTGAACGAAGAGAAGAATTTTGAAGTAAAGTGAAAAGTGAAATTTTATTGTTAAAGTAGCATAAATATACTTAGTTGTTATTTAATATGTTAACTATTGGAAGGGGGGGGGGGGCGCCAGGTAGGTTATTCGCCCGGTCTCAATATTTCCCTTCCGCCGGCCCCGATCAGAATATAAACAAAAATAAAATAAAAAAGTCTTTGACCTGACCCGGATTCGAACTCTGAATCATCGGTTCGTGGTCGGAAACTCTAGGCACTGCGCTATGGAGACATGTTCGATTTATATTCAATACTTGAATTTATGCGACTAAATTAATAAAAAAATATAGGATCTTCTTTCGATGCTCAGTAGTGAACGCAACGGGTATCGGTAGCCAGACGGGTCTCATGCTGTTCCAGAGAGCATAGTAAAAGATATATCAAAGAGCCAGACGTCTTAAAATACTTTCTGGAAAACGTTGCTAGCTCTTAGACTAATAGGTGAATTTCTGAAATGACAACTTCATTTGACAGTTATCTTTTACCTTGACTGGTGCTCATAAGTAAATACAGGGCCATAAGAAAGGAGAAATATTTAAAAAGAAATCGGCGAAAACTCGTAAACGAGCTAATCAAAAATATCTAAAGTTATTCTTTTGAAATGTGGGTTTTAGTGCTCTTCAACAAACCTAAATAGAATTATTCTCTAAAATAATTAGGGAAGTCAATAATTGACCCCATTAAAATTTACATAGGATTTCCCATGTCCCGTCCGACGATGCAACACCCGGTATACAAATGCAAATATACAAATGCAAAAACCACACTCTGTAGTTCTTAGAGAGAAAAAATGAATCATATAACATATACCTATATGTAGTATATTATTATAACTCTTAAAAATCGTAAATAACTTGTTATTAACATCGTAAAGCTGCTGCTCTCGCTGAAAAATTTCTATCGCGACCTTCGCAACATCTAATTATCCTTTGTAAAGGGCATCTGCAGTCGGAGCCACCGTCTTGTATAGTCCATTAAATTAATGAAACTCTCGTAAACTATTCGATTCGCTTTATTATCCTAAGTAAGTTTTTTCATTTCTTTCGTGGTAATTCAGACAAATCTGGAGCTAAGCTCGCGGCAGCTGCAAATACTTCAACTTGTCGCTTTTGCTAAAGCGAGTCTTATTTTTTGTGAAAAAGGAAGCTAACACTTAATTACGCTATTAAATATGACATGAAGTTAATATTTTTAATCGGTTGTGCATCTGCTTCTAACATTTTTTTCTCAATTTGTTGCTTAACCGTCTATTTTTAACATTAAAGAAGGTTAGTCCGCGTTGGTAAGCGAATATTTACCAGAATACTTTCTAATAAGAAGTGAATTCAGATTGATAAACAACTTGTTAATACATAGTAATAAAAAAGTAATTTATTATGTTAAAATATACCGTATGATCGAGAAAAAACGGCGTCAAAGGCGGCTGGGGAATGACTATCGATGCTATTCTTGACGAGATAGAACTCTAGACGTCAGCTACTGAGAACTGACATGAAATTTGTCAAAAATTAATACCTTATATAGAAAAACCAGAAAAGAATAGAAAGTTTCCAGATACACATATCTATTTCCAAAAAATTGTTTTTTCAAATGTTTCGATCTGCACCAGTTCTACACAATAAAAAATCGATATTAAATCATCCTTAATGCAGTAAACGCCTTTAAAAAGAAAGAAGAGCAAGACCAGTAAGACTCTAACCTAACTAAATCTCGTCGTCCGACAAGCCTCCGACCGAGACATTTCGACAACATTTTTGATTATTGTATTGTTAAAATGTACGGATTAGCCTTTTATTATTGTTTCATACACACTAGACCGTTCAGATTTACTAATATTGCGTTGATTATAGCTGTAAATAAAAATGTGTGTTTAATACAAGTAAATAATCCGTTAGTTGATGGAAGAAATATCGTGTTTATCGACAAAATTAATTGTAGGTTTTAAATTTTGCTTAATATGGTCATATTTTACAATATTCAACTCATAATTGTTGATACTTCTGGTGGATGATGTTCAATTTATACATATATAAATTATAAACAAACCAAATTGAAGTACTAGAAGCAATAAGGTGAGATAGTTATTTTTACGAATCCCTTTATTATTACTTCTTTACTTATAGAGTATCTGTTTCTGTGTATGCCTAAGTTTCTGTTTTCCAAGAAGCATATTAATTAAATGAACAAAACTGTGTCCAAGAAATAATCTGCATAGAGAATTTAATGAAAACAAAATTGGTGATGCTGTGTTCAAGCCATAGACTTAAAATAAAATATAGACTGAGCATCTCATTCATAAATAGCTGGAACATGCGGTCAGACACTGTCTTGTTATTGTTGTGTTATTGTTTTAGGTTATAACGAGTGCGACACGAGCGATAGATAGGTTGTCTCTGTCGTAACGGTCGTTCCCTGACGACTCTGCCGAGAAACACAACACTGTCTTTCGTTTCTCAAGTGCACCTGAACTCTTCGTATCATAGCCGGATAATTTTTTTATTTTAATGAAGCTATAATTAAATTAAAAATATATCGTATTTAAACTTTTTTATATTTTATTAAGATTTAGGACAGGTTTTTTAAATAAAAGTTTAGAAAAAACGTCTTAGAGTCCAAAAAGGATAAAAATAATAAAATACACGTTATAGAAGAAATTTTATAATCGAAATTACGTAATTTTTGAAATTAATAATAAATTATTAATTTTAGTCAAACATTTACAACCCCTAATACCGTATGATCGAAAAAAAATGGCGTCCAGTTGGCTTGGAAATGACGATCGAGGACATTTCCCATATAATTTTACATATAAAATGACAGCGATCTTCATTTCATAGCCATCGCTGACGCCGTTTTTATTCGATCATACGGTATTAATCAGCACAGGATCTATTCCACAGATATAATAGAATCGGCGACAGGGAGAGAAAAAAAATATGATTGTTGTAATTTTTTTTCTGGTTAAGTGATGTCTTATGTAAATTAGAAAAAACATAAATCTATTCCATTAAAGCAAGGAAGGTGATAGGAAGTGGATAAAATGAAAACTACATTTATTTAACTCGGTACTGTCTTTATTATACCGGGTGCGTCCCAAAAGTGGCTCATCCCCATAATTTTTTTATATTTTCAAATAAAAAAACAAGATTTAGTATGTTAGTATATGACATAAATTAGGATTGATTGACGCATTCAATTGTTTTTGGTCACTTTCTGTTTCACCGGAAATGACTATAACTTTTAATTTTTAAACGGCACCCTCGGTATATTTCTACTTTATTTGATAGAAAATGACACTCTGAATAGAATGACATATCATATGTCAACTTTTGACACTTTCGCATATGGTTTAATTGTAATTGTAACACGTGGTTCATAACGACAATTTGACTCGAAATACCAAGTGTGTGGTATCAATATATTCATAAAAAAATGCTTTTTCCAAATATGCTAACGAGTCACCCTTGTTCCATTTGAAAAAATTGACATATGTATGATTAAAAATATGATTTGTACATCTTTTAATCGGCCTAGACAAGACACGAAACCCATTAGACGATCAAAACTATTTTTCCAAGGCTCCTTGATTAAAACTTAGTGTTTTTAACAACACCATGGCACCCTGGATTGAAATTTATAATACGATTTGTTTTTAAGCGACAATGTCAAAAGTTGACATATGATATGTCATTCTATTCAGAATTCTATTATCATTTTCTATCGAATAAAGTAGAAATATACCGAGGGTGCCTTTAAAAATCAAAAGATGTAATCATTTCGGTGAAACAGAAAGAGACCAAAAACAATTGAATACGTCAATAAATCCTAATTTATGTCATATACCTACTAACATACAAATCTGTTTTTTTATCTGAAAAAATAAAAAAGTTATAGCGGTGAACCACTTTTGAGACGACCCGGTATATTAAAAAATATTGTTTCATAATGTAATATCATTTTAAAATTCTTGTATGTTATTTTAGATTCTGAAGATAATTTTAGAATAAACCGGAATATATTTTTAATAAAAACATTATTAATTATTAACAGGGTTATAATTATGATTTTGTTACAATGTAAGTAAGTAAATAATGTAATGTAAGAGAAAAAATTCAGATTTTACATTTTACTAAAATATTATCTAAATAAGCGCCTTTCTACAACAACGCCACTGACTCCCAATGGGTAAATTGAGAGTTGCCTACCGGTCAAAAGTCGTTTCAAGACTTAAATGGATTATTTAAGTCAAATTTCTTGCAAATTTGGCACTGGCGAACCATATTTTATAGTTCTTGAACAGAAAAAGTCAATAAAATAAACACTTAAGCACTACAAGCTAAGAAAATGCGTTAATACAGCCGGGGAGATAGCGGCAACAAAGCTTTACCGCACACGTGCGACACGTACTACAAGGTAATAAATGAATGAATAGGCTCCCTCGCCTCTAATCGGTGTTGTCATATTGTAAAGAACTTATCCTTTTTAAACAGTATCCGACTTATAATTTAGTAGTATAAGGACTATTTAATACATCTCTGGAATATTAAAACCTACTTTATTAAACTGTAGTATTAATATCTCAATATATGTGTATAACAAGAAAAAAAATATTGATAATATTAAAGACGTGACAATATAGGCTGGATGAGGAAGGCTCGGTCGACTGTACCCAGAAGTAAACATGTGTACAAAAAATATTGTCTGTCCGCGTTGAGATGTAAATAGTGTAGTCTATATTTTATTTTAAGTCTATGGTTCAAGCAAAGTTCCATGCAGGAATCAATGGTTATTGCTAAAATATTTTATTGGTGTATTGTCAATTTTATTTCCTTATATATTATGTTATTTAATCTCAATAATTTTAGGCTCCTAAGTCATTTATTTACATACTTAACTTTTAACGTAACTACTGGTAGATTGTAGGAAATAATATACACATTGGAACAATTTAAGTAAATAAATGAATTAATATAATACATACATCAAGAAGTAATGTATAATTTTACAAAAAGCTGTATTAATCACTTTCGAAAATCATAATTGTTTTTTTTAGTAAGTCGCAGACAAATATTTTAGGTTTGTTATTAAATTAAATGATAATGTAATAAGTACAGATTTAGACTCTTGAACCAGGCATAGTATATTAATTAGTAGGGTTCACAGTAAAACATATTTTGTAATACCATTCGAAAGAAAATAAATACCTATATTATACTGTTTATAAAGTGAGTTTCATTGTAACATAACTTAAGAAAACAATTAATATGCATATGTCAATCATAAGAAAAGAATCTATTAATTTAATGAACTATACCCATAGTACTCGGCAAACAGTAAACCAAACCAAAGAAACTAAGACTTACAGTGTTAGATCATGTAGTATATAAATATTTTAATTTTATCATTTAATAAATAAATACAATATAAAATTTAAAATGCCAATTTTTTATTTTAAAACAAGTGATTTATATATGTATAAACAATTTACAATTATTTATCATTTAATTTATTGGCCACAGCTTCCGGGATTATAAGGCTAATATTTTGCTGCCTAAGTGCCTATATCTCAAAAAAAGAATAATTAAGATTAATTAATGATTAAGTATCCCTGTATTTTTAAATGTTGAATCTTATGGACTGAAAAAACTGCTGATGATATTTCTACTTTCACTGACCGAAGATGCAGAAACCTAGAAGAAATTCAAAAACAAATTGTACAATCATTTTAAGGTTTTCCTTAAATCCTCTATACAATAGACTATTTCTTGGACATAGTTTTGTTCATTTAATTTGTTTCTTAGAGGTTATACACAGCTGTAGATATTCTATAAGTAAAAAAGTAATAATACAGATTCGTAAAAATATCCCACCTTACCGTTTCTAGTACTTCAATTTAGTGTGTTTATATTTTATACATGTATAAAATTGAACATCATCCACCAGAAGTATCAACAATTATGAGTTGAATATTACAAAATATGACCATATTAAGCAAAATTTAAAGGCCTACAATTAACCTTGTTGATAAACACAATACTTCTTCCATGTATAGTAATGAACACACATAACTGGTTTACAGCTACAGTTTTACTAAATCTGAAGGGTCTAGTGTGTATTAGACAATTACAAAAGGATAATCCATACATTTTAACAGTAGAATAATCTGATTTTTGTTAACGAGTTATCGAAATGCCTGGAACTGGGACGGGCGATTGTTAGGTTAGAGCCTTTTTGATTTTTCTCTTCTTTACTTTTAAAGACGCATTTAGTATTAATTACGATTTCTGGATTTTCCTAATATAGATTTTTATTAATTAAAACTGGTATAGTTCAAATTATCAGAAAAAAATATTTTTTGGATATAGATTTCTGTATCCGGAAACTTACTATTGTCTTCTAGATTTTCTACATTTAGTATTCATTTTAATTAAAATTTAATTTTTTTGAAGATCTTTAAAGTGAAAAGAAGAAGAATTTTAATTAACTAAAAAAAATCAAAATAAAGTTAATTAACTTTGAGCAGAGTTCGACCTCGTCAAAAATAGCATCGATAGTCATTCCCCAGCCGCCTTTGACGCCGTTTTTTCTCGATCATACGGTATTTTTCTATCGTATGATATTTTTTTCTATTCTATTCTGTTTTTCCGCTTATAACGTGGATGCAACAGTTGATACTCAGATAGTAGCAGGGGTAGATGGCGAAGTGGAAACCGGCCCGAATCCACAAAAACAAAATGACCGTAAACGATGAAACATATTCTATTTATTAATATACAGGGTGTCCCAGAAATAAGTGCAAGTACTTTAACTGGTAGTATATTTCGGCCTCAGAAACACGCCTATGCGTTTTTTTACTAAAATTTGGAATTTTTTGAAAAATTTTTGAAATTTTATTTATTTTTAAGTTAAAAAAACATAATTTCTTGATAATATGGCAACATAGGTAGTAGATTAAATTTACATGAAAGAAATGCTAGTAATATAATAATTCGTAAATTTGTGTTTAATTATGTAATTTTTTCTAATTATTTGCCGTAGAAAAATCGATGAAAATTTTAATTATTTAAAATGTTTTCCTATGTTATAAGTATTGATAAACCTACCAGCGAATTTAAAAACACACGTCTATAATTTTATTGTTGTAAATGTGACAGCACCGGAATATATAGACGAATTCAATTGTATTTTGCCGACATTATTTTAAGTAATAAAACAAATATGTTCTGTATAGCATCATTGTAAAACAAGTTAATTATATAACTGCTCTCTGAGCAACAAAAATGTTTTGTTAGTCGACGCCATGATTTTATGTTGAATTTGGACGACTGTATGTCGGCCATTTTATCGAGTCGGGATTTGCAAAACAAAATAATCGAAATTTAATTCAAAATAAACGTATTTATAAGAAACGAATTAGTTTCCAATAATATTGGATATTGGACAATGTCGATTTTCCAGTTTACAGGTAATTTTGCGGTAATTTCCTAAAAATTAAATATTTATTATAACTGCAAAATCTTATTAAAATGAAAGCGCCTTAAAATATTTCCACAAATATGGATAATATCAGTAAAATTTGCTCCGCAGGAAAATTTAACTCCTGGAGCGTTTTAGGCGATATACTTTTTATACAATTTACATCTTTCTTTAAATTAGACATATCTGTCATTTGAATAGTATATATGTGTACTTTGCCATTTTAATGTCAGTTTTATCTTGGTCACTATAAATACACGATATTATAATTTTATTCTTGATAACTAAAAAACAAATATGTTATTTTTAAAATATTTATAAATCTGCTATTAAACAGTTTTATTAGTGTTTTATTAATATCTAGTAACTGCTGGAAGCATAGTTAGTAGATAAACTACCGCTTAATTTATAAAGCGCTTATAAAATATTTATAAAACAGATTTATAAACATTTTATAAAATACGTAATACTGTTTTAAAAGTGTTGTTTGCCAACCTGAAAAAAATAATTTTATTTTATAAACCTATAAGGATTATAATAAGGGTTTACAACACTCTTAGAAAAATTTAAGGTTATATTACAAATTGTTATGTAACAGTTTATATAACTGTTATAAATATATTTGTGCTACCTACTTGGGAGAATTCCTGCCTAAACATTTAACCACCAACGGTCTTAGCAAAAAGCTAAGTATAATATAAAAAATATAATAATAAATTTAAGATACGGGGTCGGTCAGAAAGTCGTGGCTTATCAAAGTTTCATTTTTTTAAATGGAACCCCCTGTATATTATTGCATATTTCGGTTCTTCCTTCAATTCTAAGCAAAAATCGAGATACACACAATGTATCTCAAACCAACCGTTTTCGTTTTATTGACTTTTGAAAATATCACTTAAACAATTCGATTTAATTAATTTAGATGTGTTCGGTTTCATTTAACGATGTCCTTCTGCGGAGACTGTTCTACTTAATAATATTTGACATTAGTTTTCCAGTTAGCATTTATCGAGGCATTTATAGATGTATAAATTAAGATTATATGAAGTCGAAAATTTTGTAATATCCAGACTTGATGGAAATTGCAAAATTTTCGTTTAACATTTCAAAATCAAAACTTCATAATTCGGAAATTGTTGAATAATCATACATCATAGTACACATAATGAACGTTAAATTAAACCACATCGAAATGAATTAAATCGAGTTGTTTAAGTGCTATTTCCAAAAGTCAATAACTCGGAAACGGTTGGTTTGAGATACATGTGTGCATCTCGATTTTTGCTGAATTGAAGGAAGAACCGAATTATGCAATAATTACAGGAGGTCTTATCTAAAAAATGAAATTTTGATGTACCACGACTTTATGACCGACCCTGTATACTTAAATTGATTACCCGCTAATAGATATTTAAAAATCCTATAACTTTTATATTTAACTTTTATATATTTATTTTTTTTATTATTTTTTATATATTTTTTTCTTTTTACCTAATAATCGACCGTCTTGGTATAATCTCATCTTATACATCTATTATTGCTAACTTCAAAACTAATGTCAGATGATATTAAGTATCACAGTTTCCGCAGAATGACATCGTTAAATGAAACCGAACACATCGAAATTAATTAAATCGAGTTGTTTAAGTAATATTTTCAAGTCAATAACTCGGAAACGGTTGGTTTGGGCAAAGTTTACAGATTGGTTTGGGGCACAATATGTGTATTTCGATTTTTGTTCCATTTAAAAAAATGAAACTTTGATGTGCCACGACTTTATCACCGACTCTGTATAGGTACTTAAGTTTATTACCCGCTAATAGATATTTAAAAACCATATCCTTTATATTTAACTTTTTTGCGGAATCTCTTATATTTTACCGACCTTTAATAATCGACCGTTCCCATACATAATATCAGCAACCCTGTATGTAATAGCTTAGAAAATAATAAGCCCTTATATAGACTTAAAATAAAATATAGACTGAGCATCTCATTCATAAATAGCTGGAACATGCGGTCAGACACTGTCTTGTTATTGTTGTGTTATTGTTTTAGGTTATAACGAGTGCGACACGAGCGATAGATAGGTTGTCTCTGTCGTAACGGTCGTTCCCTGACGACTCTGCCGAGAAACACAACACTGTCTTTCGTTTCTCAAGTACACCTGAACTCTCCGTATCATAGCCGGGTAATTTTTTTATTTAAATAAAGCTATAATTAAATTAAAAATATATCGTATTTAAACTTTTTTATATTTTATTAAGATTTAGGACAGGTTTTTTAAATAAAAGTTTAGAAAAAACGTCTTGAGTCCAAAAAGGATAAAAATAATAAAATACACGTTATAGAAGAAATTTTATAATCGAAATTACGTAATTTTTGAAATTAATAATAAATTATTAATTTTAGTCAAACATTTACAACCCCTAATATTAATCAAAACAAGATCTATTCCACAGATATAATAGAATCGGCGACAGGGAGAGAAAAAAAAATATGATTGTTGTAATTTTTTTTCTGGTTAAGTGATCTTATGTAAATTAGAGAAAACATAAATCTGTTCCATTAAAGCAAGGAAGGTGATAGGAAGTGGATAAAATGAAAACTACATTTATTTAACTCGGTACTGTCTTTATTATACCGGGTGCGTCCCAAAAGTGGCTAATCCCCATATTTTTTTTTTATATTTTCAAATAAAAAAACAAGATTTAGTATGTTAGTACATGACATAAATTAGGATTGATTGACGCATTCACTTGTTTTTGGTCACTTCCTGTTTCACCGAAAATGACTATAACTTTTAATTTTTAAACGGTACCCTTGGTATATTTCTACTTTACTCGATAGAAAATGGCACTCTGAATAGAATGACACATCATATGTCAACTTTTGACATTCTCGCATATGGTTTAATTGTAATTGTAACACGCGGTTCATAACGACAATTTGACTCGAAATACCAAGTGTGTGGTATCAATATATTCATAAAAAATGCTTTTTCCAAATATGCTAATGAGTCACCCTTGTTCCATTTGAAAAAATTGACATATGTATGATTAAAAATACGATTTGTACATCTTTTAACCGGCCTAGACAAGACACGAAACCCATTAGACGATCAAAACTATTTTTCCAAAGCTCCTTGATTAAAACTCAGTGTTTTTAACAACACCATGGCACCCTGGATTGAAATTTAAAATAGGATTTGTTTTTAAGCGACAATGTCAAAAGTTGACATATGATATGCCATTCTATTCAGAGTATCATTTTTTATCGAATAAAGTAGCAATATACCGAGGGTGCCTTTAAAAATCAAAAGATGTAATCATTTCGGTGAAACAGGAAGAGACCAAAAACAATTGAATACGTCAATAAATCCTAATTTATGTCAAATACCTACTAACATACAAATCTGTTTTTTTTTTATCTGAAAAAATAAAAAAGTTATAGGGGTGAGCCACTTTTGAGACGACCCGGTATATTAAAAAATATTGTTTCATAATGTAATATCATTTTAAAATTATGTTATTTTAGATTCTGAAGATAATTTTAGAATAAACCGGAATATATTTTTAATAAAAACATTATTAATTATTAACAGGGTTATAATTATGATTTTGTTACAATGTAAGCAAGTAAATAATGTAATGTAAGAGAAAAAATTCAGATTTTACATTTTACTAAAATATTATCTAAATAAGCGCATTTCTACAACAACGCCACTGACTCCCAATGGGTAAATTGAGAGTTGTCTACCGGTCAAAAGTCGTTTCAAGACTTAAATGGATTATTTAAGTCAAATTTCTTGCAAATTTGGCACTGGCGAATCATATTTTATAGTTCTTGCACAGAAAAAGTCAATAAAATAAACACTTAAGCATTACAAGCTAAGAAAATGCGTTAATACAGCCGGGGAGATAGCGGCAACAAAGCTTTACCGCACACGTGCGACACGTACTACAAGGTAATAAATGAATGAATAGGCTCCCTCGCCTCTAATCGGTGTTGTCATATTGTAAAGAACTTATCCTTTTTAAACAGTATCCGACTTATAATTTAGTAGTATAAGGACTATTTAATACATCTCTAGAATATTAAAACCTACTTTATTAAACGGTAGTATTAATATCTCAATATATGTGTATAACAAGAAAAAAAATATTGATAATATTAAAGACGTGACAACATAGGCTGGATGAGGAAGGCTCGGTCGACTGTACCCAGAAGTAAACATGTGTACAAAAAATACTGTCTGTCCGCGTTGAGATGTAAATAGTGTAGTCTATATTTTATTTTAAGTCTATGAGCCCTTACCTAAATGAAAATCTCCATTCCATCTCACTTTCGTGTTACTAGCAAGAAAAACTTTAACGTTAAGCTGACATCCCCAGTAATATATTTCAAACTAATTATTTTACTTTTGTGCTCAGTCGGCTTCTCTGTCGGCATTTTACTCAAAAGGGAGCGGGTTCTACTGACAATACACTTACAAATTTCTGAACCAAAGCCTTTTTTACCACACCGGGGCCGAACACTAACACAATTGTAACAAAGCGTGGTTAGGTTTGTGACTTGGTATGTAATCAAAAGATTTGTTTTGGTGGCAATACTGAGAAATATTTACAGATTTATTTTTTGTGTTCTAGACAGGTTAAATTGGATTTATTTATAAATCAAATATTATCATTTATTTGTGTATAATGTATAATAATTCCATATAAACATGGAATATAAAACAAGAAACCACGAACATCAATCACATAAACTAAAATTATTCATATGGACTTTTTCAAAATGCTGGCTTATTTTCTAAATTGTATTAAACATTATTGAATTTATTGTGTTCTCATTCAATGTAAATAAATAACTAAAAAACTGTTCTGCAAGAACACAGATATTTTTCAAAATATATCTATATTTAACACTTTGGTTATGATTACCAAAGGTACAATCACACAGTGGTCGACACAGAGGAAGCCCATGGGGCCCGACCCCACACCCTCTGCAATCTGTAAATTATAGATGAGCAAAACCGCGATTCTCCAATCTCAATTGAAACTGCGATTGCGATTTTTAAATTGCAGTGACTGTAACCTGCCGATTGAGATTTTAATATTTACCAAACCAAAATATTCGTAAAAAAATGCTTCTTCTAAATATGCCAATGAGCCACCTTCGTTCCATTTGAAAAAAAAATAAGTTATGATTAAAAATCGATGTACTTAAACAGCTGTTAAACGGTAGCCTACTAAAATGCCGTTAATAGATATTGTGACGTCGTTCATGTCGGCGGAAAGTAATGCCTAGCCATAAGCATTTTGCAAGAGGACCTGTGGCTCCGTGGCTGAGGCTATCGCTTCGGGAGCGAATGGTCCGGGGTTCAAATCTCATGCCGACCAAGACTTTTTTATATTTTTTTTGCTTATAGCGTGATCTTATTGCATTGGTTTCACTCTTTTTTGTTGGATTGATTTAGTTATTCGACGAGTTGGTTAGCGTAGTTATTTGGAGGGTGTTAATTCATTGGTTAGTTGGTTATTTGGTGGGGTTGGTTGGTTTTTACTAATTTATATTTGTTTTTAAATTTTTTTATCAGTGTCGAGGCTAGCTGCGTTGGTTAAGTTGGTTATTTGGTGAGGTGGATAACGTTGGTTAGTCCTTATAAAATTCCTATATTTCATAAAGCCGTCAAGTCGTCAAGTGCGTCCATCAACGACGTCATACCTATTAACGGCATTTTAGTAAGCTACCGTTTAACGGCAGTTTAAGTACAGTTATTAAAAATACGATTTAGGCATCTTTTAACTGACCAGGACAAGACGCGAAAAACAATAGACGATCAAATGTATTTTTCCAAGGTATCTTGATTAAAATTAGTTTTTTTAACACAGCCATGATATTCAGAATTGAAATTTAAAATACAATTTTTTAAGCGAAAATTTCAAAAGTTGCCTATTATATGGCATTCTATTTAGAGTGTCATTTTCTGATTTTTTCGATTTCTGTGATTTAAAAATCAAAAGTTGTAGTCATTTCCGGTGAAACAGGAAATGACTGAAAACAATTGAATATGTTAATGTCAATCAATCCGAAATTATGTCATATACTAACATATCAAATCTCGTTTTTTTTTATCAGAAAAAATAAAAAAGTTGGCCCAAGAAAATAATACCTTCTCTATAAATAAATAATATCAGAAAGAAAATTCAATTGCAGTTTACTATAAAATGCTTCATTAGACCACAAAATTACATTCGCAACGATATCGCAAATTGCAATTCCTAAAAATTCAAACTCGCAGATAGAAATCACGGTCCCAGTTTACAAAATCACGATAGCAGCAAAATCGCAAATCGCCACAAAGTCGAAAATCACAGCTATAGTAATACTGGTTGTTGGTTGCCTAAATTGAAACTCGCAAATAGAAGAAATCGCAAAATCGCAGTTTCCTATCAGAGCCAATCGCAGGTTGCAATTGCAATTTTAAAATCGCTGCGATTGAATCGCAGTTTGCCATTTCTTTCTCATCTCTACTATAAGTTGGGTTAAATATTAGGCTTTTGGGTTAAAAATGACACCCTAAAAAGCATATTCTTCAATACGTTTTATTTTGGCTCCCCCTAAAATATATTCCTGTATCTGCTCTGCAGTAATACATAATAAACAAATAAATTATAATCTTACAATCAATTAAATTATCTATTTTTGATGACATAAACTTTGTCAGTATATTTTAAAAATAAAAATTTAAATTATATTCTAATTTAAATCGGAATTTTAAAAAGGGGTGAGTGTGAGGTAAGCTTCTTTATCAAAAAATATCGTTAATTTTTCTTTTTTTTTTCTTTTACAGAACCGCCATGTTGATGAAGAACTTCCAGTCAAGGGTCCAGCGTGTGTTGAGTGATATTTTTTAAATTTGTTATGGGGATGTGACCAAAAACTGTCTCTAAAAAGTGTCAAATTACAGGACGGCTTCTCGTTTCCGTTAGAAAAACTGCGTTTTGATCTTTCTCACACGTGCGAGATGGTAGAGAACAAAAGAGGCCTTTATTTTAAATTTATTATTTCCCAATTAGGACTTCCTTGTTAAAATTATGATAGACGTGAGATGTGTAATTTGATCGAAAATGTGTTGGTGGTAAGTATTTATAACAATCAGCAGAGAGAGAGAGAGAGAAAAATCAGCTTCCATTATTTTGTATAATAATATTACAAGAGGCTATGCCTGTTGCCTGTGGTTTCTAGTCTAAATTATATATTTTTGTTACAGCTGAATAAAAAAGAAAATGTCACATATGTGTTATTAATCTATTCTTCATTTTTTATTAACCATGTGCTAGTTTCGAAACAAATGCCTCTTAAAATGTGCCCTTAATGATGCTGATGATATTATGCTTTCCGAGGCTTTACTATATCCAGAATCTGTCTTTTGACACCAGGTTATTAAAATGTGTTGATTATTAAGATCATAAACACGATTTATGCCACTGCCTTTGAAAAATCATATTATTATTGTTTGTTGGGCGTTGGGCAGTTACTTTAGCAGAAAAAAATTACTCAAAGTACATACTCCAGAGTTGTTTGAGACAAAATAAATTAATAATATCGTATTACTTGACTGAACTCGGACGGGAGGGTCTCTGGCCCCAAAGCCCCCCGTAGATCCGCCACTGACTAGAATAATAATATACATATGAAACTTGTGTGAGTATATTTCCAGTGAAATTACCTAACTATTTGAATACCTAAATGTCCACGCACCAGATGTCGATAATATTTTGATTCTGATTCACTCTTTATAGGGCAACGAAATTAACGAAATGCCAAATAAAAAGAGATATATGTCGCACCCACTTAATGAAATTGTCCGTTTCATGAAATGGATATCCAGTTCGCGAACTGGTACCAGATATAGGAATAAAAGTTTATTTGGTTTGGTTAGGTCGTTAGGTGTGTGGTTAAGTGGATATCCATTTCATAAAACGGACAATTACACAAGTGGGTGCGACATATACAGGGTGGCGCACCTCATTCGCTTCGGTTGATTATACGAAAACGGAAAGATGTAGAAACAATTTTTTTAATGGGTATATATGTAGAGAGGCAATGTGCCTAATTTAAAATTATTTTTAAATGTACAGGGTGTCTCAACTAAAATCCGTATCAAAGTTATATTTTTTCTTATGAAACACCCGGTATTTTATTTTATTTTTGGATTCTTGGGCATAAAACAAGGCATTTATTATAAGGGTTTAATATGTTTAAATGCTTTGGTTTTTGAGATATTCAAAGATATTTAAATATGCATGATATAATAAAAAAGTTTGTCAACACCCTGTACATTACTTTTCAGAGTTAAATCTTGTGCTGACTTTGAAGCTAGTGAAATAAACTTTACTAAAAAAAATTATTGCTTTCTTAAATGTATACAGGGGTATCAAAAATTGCTGGTCTATTTTAAATATCTATTTTACATCAAAACTTTGTTATTTCAAATACAACACTATGTATTTTTTAAAATAGCTCGAAGCAGATTTAAACGCTCTTTCAAACTATATTAGGGTTTCCTATACCTATCTGGCTCAGATTTTGAATAAAAAGCGATTTTTCAATAAAATGGCAATCAAGATGGCTGGTGTCGCCATGGCAATTTGCTAGTGACAGGTAGTAGCTATTTTCAAAAACGACATTAGTTTATGGACTTTATTTAAATTTATAACAGTTTACTTTTATTTAATTTACCTACAATAGTTTAAAAAGTAAGAAAGTAGTTATTATTTTATCAAGAAAAATAAAAAAGTAATTATTTGATTTATATTACGATGACTTGTAGATATATTGTATTTTCTATAAAAGAACCAATTAAAGCAAATTCATTTTTGTTGTCATTCTGTTGTCAAGAAAATTCCTGTTTAGATATCTTTGAGCATAAACCCTTCAGACCAACCAAGTAATTGTTCTCATAAAATAAAATAACTAGTAATATATCCATTCCTTCCGCCAGCAGATACTGCTTCATTTTTTTTGTTAATAAATAATAAATAGATACTTATTAACTTTATTGTAGGTAAATTTGATAAAAATAACCTGTTATAAATTTAAATATAAAGTCCATAAACGAATGTCGATTTTGAAAATAGCTACTAAGTGTCACTAGAAAATTGCCATGGCGACACAAGCCATCTTGATTACAATTTTATTGAAAAATCGCTTTTTATTCAAAACCTGAGCCAGATATGTATAGGAAACCCTAATATAGTTTGAAAGAGCATTTGAATCTGCTTCGATTTATTTTAAAAAATACAGGGTGTTGTATTTGAAATAACGAAGTTTTTATGTCAAATAAATATTTAAAAGACCATTTTTAGACCAGCAATTATTGATACCCCTGTATACATTAAACGAAGCAATCAAATTTTTCAGTAAAATTTATTTCTCTACCTTTAAAGTTAGCAGAAGAATTAATTACGAAAAGCAATGTACAGGGTGTGAATAGTATATTCTATTGTAGCATGCATTTTTAAATATCTTTAAATATCTCAAAAACCAAAGATTTTAAACATATTTAACCCTTACAATAAATACCTTTTTGTGAGCATAAGAATCAAAAAATGAAATAAAATACCGGGTGTTCCATAAGAAAAAATATAACTTTGGTATGGATCTTAGTTCTGAAACACCCTGTATATTTCCAAATAATTTTAAATTGTGAACATTGCCTCCCAACATATATCCATAAAATATTTTGTTTCTACATCTTTCCATTTTCGTTTGGTTTGGTCTGTTCACAATATATTCAAACTTGTGAACAAACAATTTCATTAATTTTCAACAAATTAATAAGAACGGACACAAAAATAAAGTAAAACGCATTTTTTAGGAATTTTTAACAAGAAAAATATGACTTGACTAAGAAACCCATAGAAATTAAAAACATATATATTTTATGATTTTACCGTACAAACAGAAATGTGAAGCTAAAGTAATAAACATAAATTATTTTCAACAAAACTGCAAACCTTGAATGTACATAACTTTTTCAGGTTATACTAATATAGGATCTGCATTTGCCGCACATGGATCGTGCACATTTGATTCATGAGATTTTTGTTTTTTGTCATTTCTTCATTGACATATGGTTGCCATATACCACATCTCTTTCTTTTCTCGTATTGATTATTCAATTTTCTCTCTTCTATAAGTAAGAGATTCAGAATCGGAGTTATGGTTACTTTTCGGAGAAAAATCAATGTCTCGATGGCCTTCATCTCACTTAAGCCTCTTTAAGTTCATCAAACCATTCACTCAATTAATGCCTCCTCAAAATTAGCGTCTCAGTGAGGCACACTTTTTAGACTACCCACCATCCTAATAATGCAACATTGTTGGCGTGGTGGTGCCACGCACAGACCCCAATGAAACTTTACCCCCCGCTGGCGCTGGTAGGAACAATACTTGATAAAATCAAGTGCGCCTTTAACAGTTGCATATCGGTACCCTAACTTAAAGGTAAATGGCGCGGCGATTCCTAATTCTTAAACGTAAACATTTTACAGAAGTTTAAATAGTGCTTGGGGTCCGCCGGACCCCACCAAGCCAGTTAAGGGTTAAGCTATCTTGTACCCTTCGCACTAAAAGATGTTCTAAAAAGAACAATGTTCGACAACAAGGTTTACTAGTAAACATTTTTAAGCTTACAGTATGGTACTTTAACACTATTTATTTAAACCAAAAACTCGTACCTAATACAAAAACTAAAGTGTCCAAACGAGTGACAATGTCAGGAAATAAATAAATAAATGTAGCAACTTGGCATTTTTACAAGAGAGCTACCACCTAAATACCCAGCGGGAAACTTAAATTCCATTTAGCCAACCCGGATAACATATCCATTGTTGGCAACAATGAATTTAAAAATCACGCCCTCGATTACGTAACTAAAAGTTTAATAATTATTAATGTTAAATACCTATACATACAATAACATATTATATCCGTTAACCCTAAATATTTGTCGATCCTAAATTTGCCGCATATATTAAAAATCGAAAAAAATAGTGTTAGCATCGTCACTATTTAGAAATTTATTATACTCATAAACACTGTCAAATTTCCCAAATGTCTCTTTAACACGTGAAAAAAATACACCATTTATTAATTAGTGCGCCACTAAATCCATCGTGGCCGAGTTGGCCATCAAGTTACGGCAAACAGATCGGTTCGAAAATTTACAACCGTGCCAAACTACGATGAAAATTGATGACACCCTTGTTCGTGGCGACCGAATTCACAGAAAAATCGACATCCTATACGCCACTTCCCCTAGATCCCGTTCGAATTTGCCTCGTTCCGCCCACTTCCCGGCGTCGGCGGCTCCCTTTCGTCTTTAATGATCCAAAATTGGCGTCCGCGGCGTCCCATTCTGCCTTTTTCTGACTTTTCAAATGGGGGAGAGCAAAGAAAAAAAGAGAAGAATCGGCCGAAGCACGAAGGCTTGACAAAGGCAGTTCGGAGGCAGTGGTTTTCGAAACCTATCCGTCGCGTTTTCTTTACACCAACGTTCAGTCTGGGACGTTAACTACATGTAAAGAAATCTATTCAATAACGTTTATAATGGTTATAAATTATGGCTTTTGGGGCTATCGGTTTTGTCAACACGTGTGAGATGGTCGCAGAATTAAGGAGATGCCTTCTACTTGAATCAAAATGGTCTTGAATGGGGCGTTTTGGATTCGGTTTCGTATAGAAAAATTCCGAAAGGGCCAACGGTCTACATTCATAAGAAAGAGATTTAGTTTTTGGTATTGTACAACCGATAATGGTTTCACAAATATTCTTCGAGAGAATTTATAAGTATTTGTCGTTGGCACTTTTAAGTCTATTGAAAAAATTCTGGTCATAAGTATTGTAGGTAATACAAAAATTACTTGAATGAAATGAATAATGATATAACCCAAACTTATGCAAAGACTAGAGTTTTTTTATGTGCTTTAAAATATCAAAGACTACTTATAAAATAAATCTCGTTAAAGAATGGTTTCTCATTAAAAGAAACCATTTTCATTGTACAGGGTGAATCAAGGATAAAGTTAATCGATTCGATAACATTAATAAAATCAAAGCAAAAGGGCAAAAAAGCATTTTATTAGATTACTAGTTTGCTGTGCGGATAAAAGGAAACAAGGCAATGACTGAAAACTAATTTTTTTGCACCTTTCCTTGCATTGCTGTAGGTACTCGTCTCCGTGGAGACGACGACGCTTCAGTTTATAACATACAGTAGACGAATTTAGACAAGTTAAAGAGATTAGTGACTTAGAGACTCATAAGAGAAGAAATTAGTGACTTAGTTAGTTTACATTATAACACACAATTAAAGAAACTTAATAAACTTATTAAATCCAACAATTGTGACAATGTTAACAAGGTGGTAAGTACACAAAATAACAGTCTTTTTGCATTTCATCCTACACTTATTAATTTATCAAATATTATTTTTTCAAATGATGAAATTTCATATTGGAAAAAGGATTAAAATATTCCCCAGCAGTTTTTAACAAAAAAGACATAGAATTGCTAGCAGTTAACACCGAAATCGCAGTTGGGACTTTACCTCATGCCTCAACATGTAATAAATATCGCATACTAGAAAATTTAAATAATTGTAACAAATATTTAAAAACTAACAGTAAAGAGAAAAATATCATACAGTCTATAACCAAGAAAATAAATGATAACAATTTAATAATTACAAAAGCCGATAAGGGCAACACTATATGATAAGAAAATAGACAAAAACAGAATATGATAAGAAAATAGCTGATATTTTAAACAGTGGAGATTTTACTAAAATTTCTGATCCAACATGTAAATTTTAAAAACAAATTCTTTCTATTTTAGAAAATAACAAATCTATATTACCTAATAACAATGAATACTATTCCAAAATAATGAATCCTTCACCCCCATTACTCTATGGTTTACTAAAATTACATAAAGACAATAATCCAGTTAGACCAGTCGTCTCGTACATAAATGCTCCCTCTTAT
Organism: Sitophilus oryzae; assembly: GCF_002938485.1. Classification (NCBI taxonomy): domain Eukaryota; kingdom Metazoa; phylum Arthropoda; class Insecta; order Coleoptera; family Curculionidae; genus Sitophilus; species Sitophilus oryzae. Next base: position 1,927,693 of record NW_022147171.1, read on the forward strand.
AAATTATGTCAAATACTAGCTAAAACACTTCCTTCCATGATCAATTTTCAATCAAAATTTGCCATAAAGAATTCTTTTGAGTTGCTAGATAATTTGAAAAATATTGAAGTTCCACATAATGCAACACTCGTTTCTTTCGATGTCAAAAGCCTGTTCACTTCTATCCCAACCCATGAATTGTCCTCTTATTTTTATGAACTAATTGATAAATCTAATCTTAATATAATAGTAAAATCAGATTTAATAACAATAATTGAAACTTGGTTAGAACAAAACTATTTTCAGTATAACAATGAAATATTTAAACAGAAAGATGGGTTACCGATGGGTTCCCCAATTTCACCGTTATTCGCAGAAATATTTATGGCAGATTTTGAAAAGAAGCTATTTAAAAACAAGAGTAGTTTAATATCAAAAATAAATTATTGGGCAAGATATGTAGATGACATTTTTTGTATTTGGTCAGGCACCGAGAGAAATTTAAACAATTTTTTAACATTATTAAATTCAATTAACCCGAGAATACAATTTACTATTGAAAAAGGTATTAATACCATCAATTTTCTTGATGTTACGATTATAAAACAGTCTAATAGATTACAATTTGATATTTACAGAAAACCCACTACCACAGACACTGTAATACATAGTCAATCACACCAATCCTGGCAAATCAAAATGTCACCCTTTCATAGTTTAATTCATAGATTGGTAATGTTTCCACTGAGCCCAGAGAATTTTAAAAAAGAGTTAAATATTATTAAACAAATCGCCATCAACAAAGGATATAAGTGTTCCCTTATTGATAATATGCTAAAGAAAAAACAAAAGAAAATATTAATGAAAAAATTTTATTCCGCTAATTCTAAAGACAATAACAATTATCGACTTTTAAACTACATTCCTAATTTAACTAACAAAATATTAAATAATCTCAATAAAATAGGATGTAAAATTATTAACGTAAATAAAAGAAATTTAGGTCAAATTTTATTAAATAATAAAGACAAAACTAATGTCAAAAATAAGTCGGGTGTATATAGAGTGGATTGCAATGATTGTGATGCCGTGTACATAGGCCAAACAGGTAGAAATTTAGATATAAGGATTAAAGAACATGTAAAGTCTATTAATAATCTCCAGCATAGTTCTGATCTTGCAACTCATTGTATAGTAAATAATCACAAAATTAATGAAAACTCAATTAAGTTACTACACAAAGAAACAATAGGTAGACGCTTAAATTACATTGAACAGTTAGAAATACTAAAATCTGTTAAAAACGAAAATAATGTTAACGACCAACAAGGATTTCTAAATACATTTTTTATTACCCCTATTGTAAACTCTCTGAACCACAGTATATATATATATATATATATATATATATATATATATATATATATATATATATATATATATATATATATATATATATATATATATATATATATATATATATATATATATATATATATATATATATATATATATATATATATATATATATATATATATATATATATATATATATATATATATATATATATATATATATATATATATATATATATATATATATATATATATATATATATATATATATATATATATATATATATATATATATATATATATATATATATATATATATATATAAACAAAGGAAGTTGTCGTGGAAACTATAAAAAAACAAGAAAGAAATTTATTGGGCAAGTCCACAGAAAGATTAGTCATGATACATGACTAAAACATGACTACCCGTAGACACTCAGTGTTTCTGCCTTCCGGCTTCATCAATACGGGAGGAATCAGCAACGATGAACTAGCGATCCTGAAAAAAGAGAAAGAAAAGGAGAAGCAAACGAGGCACAAAGGCGCCATTTGCAGCTGGTCCGGCAGTAGCTTACAATTTGAAGCGTTACTACCGAAACCGCCGCGGAGGCGTTCCAACACACCTCGCCGCTATCACCCTGGCCCAGAGAAAACAATAAACAAGGAAGTTATCGTGGAAACTATAAAAAAACGAAGAAAGAAATTTATTGGGCAAGTCCACAGAAAGATTAGTCATGATACATGACTAAAACATGACTACCCGTAGACACTCAGTGTTTCTGCCTTCCTGCATATATATATATATATATATATATATATATATATATATATATATATATATATATATATAGTTACAGTGTAGTTAGACGAGTAGTTCAATTTAAAAAACTCTTGAAAAAGGCCTAACAAGCCGAAACATATATGTAGAGTTAAAGTTACTCTTATTAAAAGTTTTTTGAAACATCCAAAAGCGTGCTTTATTAAAATACTTTTTTTAATAAAGCTTTAAAAACTTAATAATATTTAAAAACATATTTTTAAATATTGTTATTAGGCACATATCACATAAACGCACAACTTTGTTTAATTTAACTATTCTCCTGTCTCCTATAGTTTTCGAGATCTTCATGGTGGGGGTCAAATTTGAATTACCTTGTATATAGAAGACTATTATTATTATAATGATAAAATAATATTTTTTTATAGTGTATCCCTGAAAGATATTAACATATTACGGCCAAATATTGCTAAAATTAATTTAAGAAAATTGACCAAATACCTATCAATATATTTCATAGTTTGTCGAAAATTATACAAAAAAATTGGCGCCGGCGTCGGGAGGCACGCATAGCCGCCCATACTAAATATGTTGGTAGACAGTTATTTTAGTTACAAAGTAAAGAAATTTTTCCAATTTTTTTTATCTCAAAAACTGCGATGGACTGATTTTGATGTTATTATAAATTTTGTTGCAAATATTATTCCTAATCTTAAATTGAAAACCGCGTTTCGCTAGCTACTGTAATTTTGGAGTTACGATTTTTTCAAATTTTTAACCCCCTTCCATACCCCCTTACCAACCTCCCACCCCCACCAAAAACTAACGGCCGGATTCTCGGGTGCCACAGTATTTTTGTGCCAAATTTGGTTAAAATCGGTTTAGCGGTTTTTGAGTTATCGTGTTACAGATGGACAGACGGACAGACGGACAGACGGACAGACGGACAGACGGACAGACGGACAGACGGACAGACGGACAGACGGACAGACGGACAGACGGAGACACCATAAAAATATTTTGTATTTAGGTCATTGATGACCCAAATAACTCGTTTTCTTCAAAATCGGTTCAGCGGTTTTTGAGTTATCGTGTTACAGGCGGTCAGACGGACGGGCAGACAAACAGACAAACAGACAGACAGACAGACAGACACCACGAAAATATTTTGTATTTAGGTCATGACCCAAATAACTCATTTTGAGTGAAATTAAAAAAACTTTTTTTTTGCCGATCCTAATAGCCTACCATACCTATTGGTATGGTCGGCTAATAAGTCTGAATAATATTTTAATTAATTAAAGACAAAAAACAAACTTCCAAAAAAAGCAGAACCAATAATAATATTAAAAATCGACAGTAAAAAAGATTTATGCATAAGGTATATTCCAAACGATAAAAAAACGGCGTGAAAAAGTGCTCGACAAAGACAGTTGATGATAATTCTGATGAGGTCAAGCTCTAGACGTCATTACTTGGCCCGTGCTCTTCTTTAGTTTTTAAAGATGCTTACAGTCAGTTGGCCTTCAGAAGATTGTAATTGTTTTTCTATTGAGTAAGAATTCTTTTTTTAAATGGTGTAGTTTAAAATTCGAGAATATATTTTTTATATAGATCAGTATGTTCTAAAACGTTGTATCCTTTTTTAATTTTTTTAAAATCAGGGCAATAATAGCCGTTTTTTTTTCGATATACGGGGTGGTCTGAACTGTATTCCGGAAACTTCGGCAGCATTTTCCTCAGATTAAAATAAGTAAAAAAGTTCTTATAAATGTATGTCCTAAAATGTTTAGTTTCGGAGATACAGGGTGTAGAAGTCATTTTTATTTCGATTTTTTCCAAATAATTTATAAAGTAACGTCAATATTTGGATGAAAATTGGTGTCTAGGAGTTTTTTGACATGAGAAATTTGATTTATATGTCAATATGACTCCTACTTGTAGAGGGCGCCACCTACATATTTTATAACTGGTTTGAAGAGCAATAGCTTTTCGTCCATACCTGTATAAAACTACTGAGTAAAAGAATATACATTTACAACTTTTTTTACATAAAACAGGTATCTTGGTAAAAATCGCTACGAGTAATGGTTCTCGAGATATTTGGAATCAAAATTATCAATACCTGTCATTGACATAAACTAAATATTATGTTGACTAAATAGTTATTATACTGAAATCATAAATTTGAAACTTTTTGTGCCAAAAGTTCAACAAAAACTGTTTAATGATTAATTAAAAATGATTAATTTAAAAAAAAATAAAAATGTTTTATTACATTCAAATAACTATACTCACCGTGTACTTATTTTTTGTCAATAATAACATGTATTGACTATTTCCATTTTAAATATCTTGAGAACGGTTACCCGTAGCGATTTTTACCAAGGGACATTTTTTACGTAGAAAGTCATGGAAATGTATATTTTTTCAGTCAGTAGTTTTATACAGGTACGGACAAAAAGTTATTACTCTTCAAAACAGTTAAAACACATGTAGGTGGCGCCCTCTACAAATAGGAGTCATTTTGACATCAAAATAAAATTTCTCGTGGCACAAAACCCTTAGACATCAATTTTCATCCAGATATTGACGTTACTTCATAAATTATTTGGAACAAATCAAAATAAAAATGAAACTTCTACACCCTGTATCTCCGAAACTAAGCATTTTAGGACATACATTTATACGAACTTTTTTACTTATTTTTATCTGCAGAATATGCTGCCAATGTTTCCGGACTACAATTCGGACCACCCAGTATATATGGTTTTTCATAAACATTACAGTTGGGGGTTGGAACCTTTCATGTTACAACAGCAAAGTAAAACACAAATTCACCATAATACAAAAACACTTTTACTTTTGCACTGAACGCGCGTTGCACTAACCATGTTAGCATCATCAGCTCAGCTGATTATTAAAAACATAGAGATGATTAAAAACTCTAAATAAAAATTAAAAAAAAGAGTTACATAGTTAGCGAAACGCAAAAAAATTAATGCTTTATTTTGTTATTTCATAAACAGTTAAAAAAGTATTATTTTCTACGTTTAACAAATACATACCTACATCTTGTTTACACACATGTCCTTTGCAATTACAAATCTATGTAACATAATATCTTAATCTCGAAACCGTATTCGTAACTACTGAAGCAGATAAATAAAAACGCGTCCCCACACAACAACGGAAAATAGAAAAATATTTTCATTATCATATACCGGACTGACTGAGTATATCCGATCCCATTCCTTGCGCTCCGTTACATCCCTTAAAAAATAAATCCAACGTAAACATATCGTCTAATCTTCGTTTGGGCCAATGCTCCATCACTAAAATATTACACAAAATATTATGTTACAAACTAGGATTCGGTTGTGGGGGGCCTTTGTCCGATCTTTAGATAAACATGTGTCATCTGCTCGTTCAAAAATGTCAAAAAATTTCGATAAGAAGCACTCGAGCGTCCCTAAGTCCCCTTTTCGTACCAAACAACACGAGAATATTCCTCAATCAGGTAGAAGACCAAAATCAAGATGGATTCCTTAAAAAGGAGAATAAATATGCGGAGCTTTATAGGCGAAAGCTTTTAGGCATATATTTGTTTCGATGCAGTGGGGTCGATCGCACACCGAGATAATTCGGAAAATGCTCGTGCAAATGTTTGCGAATTCATTGATTTCCTATCTGATGGAAACTCAAATAGGTTTATTGTGTGCTAAAAGCTCTTGTTTGGCTAACAATTGGGCTATTACGACACACAGTTTACAGGTCTTTATGTACGTAGTGATCCTTCGCAGGGATTATTGCAAAAGAATTTAAAATTTGCAGCTGGTAGATTGAAGTCAATTTACCAATAGTGTTTTCGTGTGCTTTGTTTAATAAACAATGGATCTGAATTATATATGCATATGGATAATTGTTTTATTTTTGTTATATTAAAATTACAGATAATTTACTAAATTTTTACATTAAAGAATAACCAGTGTTAAATTACACTGACTAAATCTTAAAAAATAAGATATTTTTTTGTATCAACTTTTTCGATTTACTGTTTCCTTCAGGGTCACCGGCTTATATAAAACCTCGTGGGTGCTCATCAGATATGGATATAAATGTCACAAATTTCCAGATTGTTACATTTGTTCAATTTGTTGTATACCACTTTGTTGTACCACTTTTATACATATTTAACATACATGACAAAGTTTGTTGCCCAGTATGCAATTCTATTGAGTAAAATTTGAGTTATGCAGAAACAGAAGATTTGCAAGTGCGTGCAAGACTGCAAAGATTTTAGTACAGTTGCCCAATTTGTGAAATATTGTGAAATATACAATCTTGTATTTCATATAGAGATACAAAATGAATGAAGCCAAAAATTGGTGAAAAGAGCTACTAGTGGAGGGATCTTGGGCAGCTTAGGGTTTCGATCGACAAATTTATCCATCAAAACTAAAAATTCTCGAAATGAAGACAATATAAACATACATATCGAGTTTTCATAGCACATTGGAACGCCAATAGTGACGCAGTCACTTCAGCACATTTTTTTAAGTGAAAATGGCCTTCCGAGAAACAGTTCAGTCTTGCATTTTGCTTGCTTGTGTCAATAAAGAAAAAGCAGAAAACTACGGAGATTTAATAGAAGCAAATTGACAAAAGATTGGCTATTAATGGAATTAATTATTTCCATGTTAATTTGCTTGCTGATTTAAGAGTTCGAAAACAGGATTGATTTAAGTACCTAAGAATGGACTAAGAAACTTACTTAGAACTATTGAAATTTATATTTTCGGAAAACTATCCTCGTATGCTGCGCATCATGCATGTACCAAAGATCTATATTAGAGTTTTTGAGCGACGTCTTGCATTGCGGTGGATAAGTGTAGCTTGTTGCTGAACGGATTAATTATGATGCTTATGCTCAGTCGCAGTGGGCGTCCCTGGTTTCCTTACACTTATAAGTTATTTTCTTGTATATACAGTATGAACGAAAATCACAATCAACATTTTTTCAAGAACGACTCACGAAGTTGACATTTGAGTTGATTTGTAGTGCTTATCTAGTATGTCACAAATCAAGTTTCGTAGAATGAATTATTTGAATACCAATGTTCAGTTTCTCCACTTGCAATAATTACTAATAATTTTGTTTATCTTCCGATTAATTTTGAAATAGAAAAATATACAAAGCTGTCAATTAAGGATTAAATAGATGTATAACAAAGTTATCATAACTTTTTATAAACGTGTATTGAAGTGGTTGCCCAGTATTCTCATAAATTCCTACATCAGACTTTCTTTTAGAGACTTTCATTCATTTGGTTAAATATTCGGACAACTCCCCAGTAGTAGCCTTATGTAAAAGATGGGTAAAATTAACTAAAAATATCTTCATAAATATACAGGGTTATTGAGATATATTCTTATCCAAACTTATATTTTTACAAGTGGAACGATTACATATTCTAATAGCCTAATATTATTTTTCAAAAAATGTTCTCTTAAAAATATTGCAATATACAATCTATACCTTATCGTTTTCGAAATATGACCATTCTATAGACTCATATTTTCGATCCTTTCTATCGTGTTTAATGCCGTACCAAAATTATTAAATGTTAAGTTAATAATGCTTTTTATCTGCAAATATTTTATCATAGGTATCTCTATTTATAGGTATCTCTTTAAAATTAATTATACAAAAATAGACTAAAATGCAATTGTATATACAAGGCAAGTCACAATTAGATCATATTTTTTCTCGGTTATTTGCATTGTCTTTCGTTTTTCACTAGTAGACAGTTTTCATTAAAAAACTTGAACATAGGTTAAATAGGTTTTAATTAAATTCCAAGAAAAATGCAACAACTAATTTTGACTCACCCTGTATCCCAGTGAGCATTATATTCATTTAAGGGAAATGTGTTCTAGGTGACATCGTGTGTTACGTTACCAGGCCCTTCTTGTGCCTGATATGAAGCAATAAAACGCAGATAAGTAACTGTTTCCTAATGTTCCCTAAATGTGACAAAACTTTGTTCACTTGGATATAGCATGAAATATAAATTGGTTTGGCATCAATTATTTAAAAATACTTCTAATTGAAAAACATTAATTACTAGCTACTTAAGGGACGAGCCTTAAAATTGTAAAAATTGAGTCGAATAATTTCATTTGGGTCATAATTCAAAAACCACTTGGTATCGATTAAAATGATTTTATGGTTATTTTTAAATAAGAGGAAATCTTTATAGGAAATCCACTAAGCATAAACAATAGCAAAAACAGTACACGCAATTGTGATTAAGAAACTTCAACATAGATATAAAAATATATTTGAATTACCATGGAAATCTAGGAAAAATATTTGTAAATAATGCACCACCAATCAGTGGCGGCTCGTGAAAAGGACTTCTGAAAAAGTGTTGGTACACACTCCACAAGAGAAAAAATTATCTATTTTTCGTATATGAAGATTATTTTTTTAGTTTTAATGCTATAAATTACCTTCTTGAGTGCAATAGGATAATAAAAATATTACAATGCCAATATACTTATTTTTTTCCTTTATCTGAGCGGTTGGATTGGCGCGTGTGTATAGGGTTAGCCGCCACTGCTACCAGTGTCAGCATATTTTATAAAAAAAAATTGGAGTGAAAACCTGAAATAGGAAATCTGATATGAAACTTTTGCAGAAAAAACGTGCCATCCTATATAGCAGTAATAGAAATTAATAAAATACCTTTCTAACGAGTTTATTAAAAACACCTGAGTATTCAACTAGTAAAAGGCAAATGTAATACACACACTTATTCATTAAAATGGAACTTCAATATGGTGAACACTAAACCGCCACAGACTCAAAACATGGACAACTAGTGATGAGAAATGTAAGACCAAGACCAAGACTCACTTCGTCTTACTCTTGCGGTCCAATGTAGTCTTGGTCTTGGTCTCCGTCTTGCAGGGTCTAGTCTTGGTCTTGGTCTTGCCCTTGTGCTGTGTGCAAGACACTTGCACACGAAGATTTTGCAAACGAATAGTAGCCTTGGTCTTGCTGCAAGACTCTTGTAAGTCTTGCACTTTACTTAATTGATTTTTACTAAATTCACTTTTTACATAGAAATTTTTTAAATAATAGTATTTTAAGTAATTTAATGCAAATGAAACTTTTAGAAGAAAGAAACAATATTTGTCCGATAATTTTTTTTAATTTTTAATATAGAAGGTGGTCCGTATTGTAATTGGGAAACTTTTCGCAATATATTCTGCAGATAAAAATAAGTAAAAAAGTTCCTTTAAATGTATGTCCTAAAATACTTACATTTCGGAGATCCAGTTTCTAAAAGTTTCATTTATATTTCGGTCTTTATACAAATATTTTTCTGAACTAACGTCGACATTTGATAACAAAAACCATCCCTTGCTTGCTGATTGACGAACTGCACTATCATTGAACAGAAATTTGCTAGTACCGAAACTACCGCCAGAAACGGAATATTTCCTTAGAGGCATGGCAATTATACATGGTGAAACCCTAATTAATCCTCCCAGTTTAGTGATGGGCAAAACTGTTATTTTTAGATAACAGTTGAAACTGTTATAGTTATTTATAAAAAACAGCTTAAAATAACAGCTTAAAAATAATAGGTTTCTTTATTTTACTGCTAAATATCTGAAAGAGTATGAGGCGGTCACCGCAAGGCTTATTAACGCATTTGCAAGTTGCAACAATGACGTGCTCGGTGGTAGTATTTCCACGGTGTCAAAACATTTCTAAATATCGATTGTTATCTAAAATACCTCTCTAAAAACGGTGGTTGTTTACAAATAAGCGCTGTTTACAAATTGCGATATAAAAAAAGCCAAAATTCCGCCACTCGTCTATACCTATACCTAGAGTTCGAATTAATTTTACACTTAAACTAGCGTGTACCCGCGACTTTGTTCGCGTCGAATTAATAATTTCTAATGGTCATGATAAAGCAAAACAAGAATTTCCATTAACATACAAACTGGATAAAATTTTCTCACATTTGCCAAAAATAAGCTTTCTAACGTCGGCAGTTTAAGCAGAATCGTGGTTAATCAATTACTCAACTTTTTGGAACACCCTGTATGATTTATTAAAAAATTTCAAAATATGTAAAAAAAAACAAAATAAAATATGCGTGTCCAGACGTTTTCCCGAAAGACTAACCGTTTTTTAAATAACAAATATTGTAATATTTGAGGGGCGTTTTCACCCTGTTGGAATTTGAGATTCGATTGAGTACCCCTCCTTATCGAACCTAAACCCCACAGTCAATCCGTTTGCCAAAAATCAGCTTTAAACGTCAAGCAGTTTAAGCAGAATAGTGATTACTCAATGGTCATATTTTATGAAACACCCTGTATATATTTTTTAAAAAATCTTAAAATATGTAAAACAACATAATAAAATATAGGTGTTTTAAGAGTTTTTCCGAAAAACTCACCGGTTTTAAATAAAAAATATTCTAATATTTGAGAGTAGTTTCACCCCCTTAGAATTCGAGTTTCGAAAAATCCCTTCTTATCGAACCTCTACACACTAAAGTCAATCCGTTTTCCAAAAATCAGCTTTTTACGTCAAGGGCTTTAAGCAGGATCGTGATTAATCAATGACCAGATTTTTCAAAACACCTGGTTCTTTCAGGACTCGCTAACAATAACTAAAAAATTATTCTTTTGTTGTTTATTGATACTTTCTAGCGGTCGAAAACTCTCGCAATCAAAGTCTTCTAAATAAGTAGTGATGCTATTTCTTATTGTTCAATTCTTTGTTTCTGTTTTGAAGTTCCTATATGTATTACCAATTAATGAAGTTTAAATATGTTATTTTATTATTTAGTATATTATGTTCAATGTATAAGTTATATTTTATGATGTTTTAATAGACACTTGCATTTTTAATTCAATATTTCAAGGCTTTTTTTCTAAAAATTAGTTTGGTTAAAGTTGTTTGATGTGAATTTTAAGTTACCAATATTTTTTCTTTGCTTGTGTTCATGTTAATTTTCTCATGACATTACTTAATAATTTGATATTATTTTCATTAAAAATCTCCATTTTTTATCGATTATACTTTGGAAAACAATCTCTTGCTTTCTGATTGATGAACTGCACTATGATTGAACAAAAATTAGTTAATACCGAAAGTACCAAAAAACGGGAAATCCCGGTTACTAAGGGGTGCGGTACCGAAATTCTCGACTCCGAAAATCAGCTTCGGTTCCGGTAACCCTAGCTGTACTGAAACCCAACCTGTATTACGCTGCTGAGTGAAAAATATACATTTTCGCCAATTTTCGCCAATTTTATTTAGTACATGTTTATATTTTGTCAATGGTGACATGTATTGATTATTTCGATTCCAAATGAAGGGTCCAGGGGAAAAACCTGATAAGCGCATTCCTTAATGTTATGATTTTATAATATTACTAGTTGAAGCCTGGCGTATCCGCCACGACATCAGGAGAAAAAAATACTTTTTATTTTTTTTAATTAAATTAAAAACAAAAAATCCTGCAACGTCAGTTTTTAGAAGAGCCAATTAGCTATTTTTTTAGTAAAAAAGCAACTTTCTAGAGCAAGTCGTTACTTCAGTAGAGACGACACAAATAAACATTAGCATTTTATATAATTATGTAGATAGTAGGTCTAACTCATGGACCTATACAAACTGTATAAACTCTGCAGGGCAATAGGTTGTCAAATCCTATGATATTATATGCCTAGTAAAAATCTAGAATACTATTGTCCATTGCTCTTCTGCATGTAAAATTAGAATAATGGCGCTTATCATGTTTTTTCCCTGCACCCGACAAATATCTTGAGAATGGTGACTCGTTTATTATATATATGACCCGACTTTTATCAAGAGAACTTGTTGCGTAGAGAACGGCCGAAATATATATTTTTCCTCTCAGTAGTGTAAACAGGCACGGACGAAGAGTTATTACTTTTCAGACAGTTAAATAAATAAATAAATAAATGCCTTTATTGTCAAATTTTTTTTTAATTTGCAGACAAAGGTAAACTAACAAACAAAGTAAAAAAACAAGGTACACAAACAAACAAACAAAAGATAATACAAAATATTATACAAATAATATTGTCAGTCTTATTGTTAAAATAAACATTTATAAATGTTTACAATGTCAAAGAACAAAAAAATAAAAATAATATTCAAAAATATTTAGCTGGTTTATAGTAAAATATCAATGACCTCTAAATAAATTCATTTCGAATAAAAACATGTAGGGGCGCCCCATACAAGAGGGAGTTTTACAAACATCGGCATTTGAATTTCAATTATTATATATGAAAAATTAAATGTAAATAAAAAATATAAAATATATTCTTGCGGTCTTACGCGCTGGTATTGGTTTTGTACTGGTCTTTGTATTGATCGTGCAGATAAAATGCTAGTCTTGGTCTTGGTTTTGTTTTTGTGTGTTCAAGACCAAGCCCAATACAAAGACCGCAAGACCAAAACCACTCCGCTCATCACTATTATCTATTATATACACACTCACATGCTGTCCTGTATGTTTTCACAAATGCACCGGACGTGGCTCAATATTGGGTCAATATACTTTCGAACATCTAATTCCAAATACGAAAAATAAATGTATACGGTATACGGTGATACGGTGATCTATAGATTCAGCAATCAATAATAATCATATCAATTGAGTTAATAAAAGATTCAACTATATCATGTCAAGGCTATATAAAACATCTAAAGAAAATTATATGGCCAAATTAGTTACTCTATAACGTGGCTAAACTCTATAATTTCATTTCGTCAAAGCTGGTCGATAATTAAAAATATTTGTCTTTTGTTTGTCCTCTTCTACCACCTACCGGCTTCCTTTTATTATGGCTTCGTAAAAAACGTAAAATAATGCCTTAATATCATATATATTATACAACCTTTTCAGACCGCTTCGGACAAGCTTTGAACACGTGCAAATTGTTAATATGTAGAGTATATTCCTAAAGAAATGTTTTCAGGCAACGGTACGACCAATAATGACATACACTGGAGAAACTCGACCTGTACTACGCAGAATAGCTGGAAAGACGCTTCTGAACAGGGAGAGAAATGAAAGCATAAGAAGAGCATGCAAGGTGGAAAATGTAAATGAGTGGGTACTCAGCAGAAAGGAAAGTGAGAGTTGCACGCGACAAATCACCGCTTGGTCGCAGAAGCTTAGGACGTCCACGAAAACGATGGAGCGACAACTTGTTAGTCTGACCGGTAGAGACGACGAAACCAAACAGGGGATTCGCCTAGTATGAAGAAGGAAGAAGAAGAAGAAATGTTTTTTTCTCTTTTAAGTGCAATAGTTTTATTTAGTTTTTAAAAATACATGTAATAGATATGGTTGCAGGTTTGATTCTCGATGATAGCATTACATGAATTGGATTTTTTAAGACGATGTGTGTCGACTTATCCTAAAGGAGTATATACTTGATATTCTAAAATCATAATAGGCGGTTGAAGTTTAGTACTAACAAAATTACACCCTTCAATTTTTTGTTTTCTTCGCTTTTTTACTTCTCGGAAAAAATGATATGCATATTTAAAAATATGACTAACACTAGCTCATTATTTAGATTTTATATAAGTAAATCAATTATCCCGTGTATATGAACTCAATAATTAATATGTGTAAAATAAACAAGATTTAAATTACTGCTTCTACTTAATAATTGTAGGTGGTAACTTAGAACTTTTCTTTCGGAATGACACACCTCTAGGTCCTAAATTATTCTACTAGATATAGATGTTGCGCCAAAACTGATTCAAAAAATGCTTCCCCCTGTGCCCCGTTGGCACATTTACAGTGTCTCCTATGTGACACTTTACTCTCGTACTTGCTCGTCTCTACCAGTTAGGAATTGCACTGCAAGTGCACTCCGATTCCTCATCGGGCAGGACGAAAAAGGCGCCAAAGTGCTCCGCGAATTACAGTATTATAATTTAGACTGTAGTTTATACTAGCGATGGGAACTATCGAATGAATTAGACTATCGAATGGTTACTGAATGAATGATTTCAACCATCGAATGGTTTTATTCGAATAAAATCATTCATTCATTTGTATACTAAAGTATATGTGACAACCTCGCCGTGCGACTAAATGGTTATCGTTGCGCCACGACTATCGAATGCTTTTGATAAATGAAATTTAGTATTCGTTTGATTTTTGTGTGCGTCAGTGCATTATTAGTTCTTCCAAATTTTTATAACTTCGCCTTGTAAATACTGTGCTATTTTTGCGTTTATTAAAATATTTAAAATACTAAAATAGTAGTTTTTTTTTAATTGACGATTGCGAAGTGGTTTTCCGTAGCCCGATCTTTCAATTATTTAATTTTATATGGTATATTATGGTTAGGTCAGACTGCATTTTTTTAATGGGAAATTTTGAGAAGTAGCAATTTTTAAGAGAGATGAGATGAACTTACAATTAATTTTAAAAATACATATTTGTATTTTAGATTTTTTTTTTTAGTTGAACTTAATAATCATATTTAAGTAATGTGGTTAAGTAAATGGTTATTAAACTCAAATTTTGGGGTAAGAAAATTAAATTGAAAGTTTTACACGTGCCAATTTAAAAAAAGAGTTAACAATGTTTGTATTTTGTTTATGCTAATTCTCTTACATGTAGTTTTTTGCGAAAAAATATTTCATTTATTTTTTAAAGTAAATGCCGGTAAAAGTAAATATTATTTTTAAATAGTAATATAAAGTAATAAAAAGTAATATAAATAATTTTGATTTCTAATTTTTTATTTATATTTTCCTTCCATTACACTGCATGCTTAGAAAATTAATAAATGTTTATATTTCATGATTTTAAAATTTGTTGTTAATATAACAAATTAGTTCTGTAATTATTATTATTTAATAAACCAACGTTGCCATTTAGAGACTATATTATTTTTAAATAGGATCTAATATAAATACTTTTAACTTCTATTTGTTGTTTATATTTTGCTACTACTTAAAAAAATGTTTATATTATTAAATGATTTTAAATTTTGTTGTTAATAGGTATAACAAATTATTAGTGTTATTATTATATATTAAACTAGTCTTTGCTTAAAAACATTAAAAATCATTTTCCTACATCCAAAATAAAAAGTATTATTGCAGTGAAACAACAGAATATTAATAAAAAAATGCAAAACATATAGAGACATACTATCCCTAACTAACTAATGCTAAAGAATAATATTCTTTGCTAATACCAAGTAATACGAATATATGGCAACAGCGCCCTTCATAATGTATTTTTTGTGTAAATACTAGCACCTCAATAAAAAAATAATGTTATCTTTATTTGACTCCGCAAAAAATCAAAGATGCCGGCTTCTTTCATAGCATTGTCACCGACCGCTGTCGGGTTTCTAGGAAAGAAACCTACGTCGCCGGACGACAACTAAAATCCAGTTTATATTTTATTAAAATCGATCCTGACGAATAAATGAATTTGATAAATGAATGAATTTTATAAATGAATGGTTTTTGCTGCCGAATTACTAGAATACAATATTTCAAGGCAGATGACGCATCTATTCGATAATTTTTATTCGAATAGTTTTCGACGAATGTTTTCTTACTAGCTATCGAATTATTCGAATGAATTGCAACTATCGAATGTTTTGATAGTATTCATTCGATAGTTCCCACATGTCTATTGTACGAGCAACTTCATTTTCTATTGAAATAATTGCCAAAGCTGATAACCGTTTTTCGCCCATAGTATTTCTTAAATCATTTTTGACGAGCTTTAATTTGGAAAAAGATCTTTCAGCCGTATATTCTACATAAAATCGTAATACGTGAAGTTTGAATTTATTGATAGACTGTGGTCTGTAACCGAAAGGCCCGGGCGCATTTTCATATCTATGACATGCTATCGCGAATCGAGCGAGCCCGAATGTAATTCTTATTTATGACATGGTATGCCGATCGCACCTTCATAACCAGCACAGGTAATAGCGATATTATTTGAAGCAAGAGCAAATTGAATTTAAGTGCTATATCAATGTTTTTATGCCCTTCGTATGCAGGGTGCAATAATAAGATATTTTTTTACGAATCGAATACCTTCAACAACCACAGGGTATCCAGGGCCTATTTTTCATCTGGTCGGGCCCTAAGGCTCAATCAAAAATTCGGGCCCTCTTATCCAATAAAATTCAAAAAATTCTCTTGTTAGTTTGGGTTAAAAAAATAATTATTTTTATTTTTTTAATAATTATTTTAAAAAATGCATTAATTATATCAATCTGAAGCTTATTTTATTTAATTCTATTTTCCTTATCAGAGGTAACTGTTTTTTTTTCTCTGCTATGTAAATTTACATTTGAAATTATGAATACTTTACAACCTTTAACAGGCCCCCCAGACCACCGGGCCCAAGGCCCGGGCCTTATGGTCCTTATGGTAAAATAGGCCCTGAGGGTATCCCATTTTCATGTGTTTTGTTGCCCTTATAAATAGGTTTTCACAATAGTTGGCTACTTTTTGACAAAATGAGAGATGCCCTAATAGGATTTGTCATGGCCCTCTTAGTTACTGAGCTACAGGGTAATATTAAAAAAATGGCAGTTTCCGGCACCTCTCGTAACTCAGCTGCCTGATCGTCCTCTTAATACAACTATTAGGTAACTAGAGTTTTTGTGATTTTGAGTTAACTAGTTTGGCCAGTATAATTTTTCATGCTCTTTTTGATGCTACAACTAGCTTAGTTCTATTTCTATTCGATGGTACAGAAATCCAGTGACAATACAGCAAATTTCCTTTTTTTCAAATTTAATGCTCTAATGAAAGATCACATATTTCCAGTTATTTTTATTTTGCAAAATACAAAGAAAAACACAACTACAAAATTGCACAAGAACAAGTGTAAAGTAATATGTTATTTTCGCGATAGCGTGTACTAGTTAAGTAGTTAAGAAGACATGTTATAGATAACTCGCCCGATTCTGCTTGATTCGCGATAGCACGTGATAGATATGGAAATGCGGCCTGGGCCTGTTTGCTACGCACACACGGCACATCGATAGTTACGCCACTGCAAATTTGGATGGTTTCGGAAAGTATATCTCTTTCCGAAGTCGGAAGCAAAAAAAATACAAAGAACAAAGAAAAAAACTATTTAATATATCTAAATGCAACTATTCGAGAACGTTTTAGTTTTTTTTTTGTAAATACGTCTACAAAAACCGTTGGCGTTCAGTTAAAATGACAGATCAAGTTAAACTTCAAAATTAACAATTACTACCTATGATAACAAATACTTAATAAGGTAAAATCAAAAAGCTTCAAACTTTCTGTATAATTATTTTTAATTTTTACGTATGTTATGTTTATTTATGTTATGTTCTCTAAAATCAAAGAAGCGATTGCCATAAATTTTTCGAAATTGTAACAAAGGTAAACACTCCAAAAGGAACATGCTGTACCCAAGCCAGTATAAATCAGGTAGAAACGGATACCTGAAACCTTTTTGGAAATAGTTTCGGTGATTTTATAATATTCTTGACAGGTAGACGCGGTCCAAAGTTTCTGCTTCACTTGTTGCACACACACACCGACTTATTACGGGATAATGGACGGTTGAAGACCCAGAGGCGGTTTAGGGTGAGGTTTTAGAAGCAGAGACAAGCCGGGGGGTTGGCGTCGTATTTCAGAAAGGAAGTCTCGGGGTTACGTGGTCACTAATTTTAGAGGACATGTTACAGATTTTTGGCGTAGGTGTCTTTTTTTAATTTAGATGGCTTTAAATTCTAGTAAAATAAAGTAAAGGAATAATATGTATTGCCTTCAATATTCCGTGTCGGATTTCAATACTTAATACCTTTTATCACAATATTCCGTGACATAGAACTATTACGTATTTTTGGAATCAAAATAAGTTCGTTGGACCTTTAAGAACCGGTTATTCCGATTTGAATAAAATTTTGGGTGTCTATATTTTAGCAAGTGCTTTAACTTTTGGCTTTCACAAAGATCAAGAAAAAATACGGGAAGGGTGAAAACTACCCCCACCCCTGTATAAATTTTAGTATAGATATTTTCCAACTCCGCCGACGACAGATTTTCTTTTCGTAAAATGGTCCCTCTAGTATTTAATACATTTTTTGTTTCTTGTAAAAAAACGCTACATCGCATAGTTTTTGTGAAAAATTTTTTGGAGAATTTATTTTTCCAAAGCAGACCTAGAAAATATACAGGGAGCAGGGAGTTCCAATATTCCGTGCACATAGAACAACTAGGTCTTTTTTGGATCAAAATAAGTTAATTGCGCATAATTTATCTTTCTACAAAAGTGGTTCGTTTGTCCGTTTGACGGCATCAATCAAAAATAAACTCGAAACCCGAATGGTAATTAATGAAAAAGTTATTATTTTTTTTAAGCTTTTTATGAAGCTTATTGTCAAATATAATTTTCGATAGTAATATAAAATGTTATGCCTACTAGGTTATTAGGGCATAATAGATTTTATGCGCCT
This sequence comes from Sitophilus oryzae, assembly GCF_002938485.1. Lineage (NCBI taxonomy): Eukaryota > Metazoa > Arthropoda > Insecta > Coleoptera > Curculionidae > Sitophilus > Sitophilus oryzae. Next base: position 1,946,378 of record NW_022147171.1, read on the forward strand.
CCGTAGCTTGATGTGACAAAAAACATTTTTTGGAAGCCAGCTTTGGAATGTTTTTTCCTGAAAAAGTATGCACGGGGACGTTTTTTACAAGAGATAAAAATGTAGTAAGTACTAGAGGAACCATTTTACGAAAAGAAAATCGGCCGTCGGCAGTCGGTGGAGTGGGAAAATATTTATACTAAAATTTATGTAGGGGTGGGGATATTTTTTACCCATCCCGTACTTTTTTGATTTTTGTGAAAGTTAAATATTAAAGCACTTAGCAAAACATAGACACCCAAAATCTCATTCAAATCGGAATACCTAACAGTTCTTAAAATAACTGAAAAAATGTGTTTAATTTTTTAAAATTAGATGCCCTCTAGGGGACAAACGAATCACTTTTGTATAGAGGTAAATAGTGTCCAATGAACTTATTTTGATTTCAAAAATACGTAGTAGTTCTATGTCCACGGAATATTAGGACACCCTATATTTGGTGTCAATTTTTTCTTGCTTATAAAAAAATCAACAATATCATATCATAAATCAACACGATCAGTATCATAAATCATATTTATTAATTCGTCACGTGAAAAATTGATTATTGAGTTGATTAAAATGTTGTTCTACTTTGCTGTAGAAGGAGATAGGTACACTTTTAATAATAAACGCCTTCTACTTGAAAGAGCGGAAGTCAAATCCTGTCTTATATTTTCAAAAAAAACACAATTTTCTCATTAAATATAGATTTTAGGTATAGGAAGTGCTTAATAAATCAAAAAGATTAAACAAAAGTTTGTTCGATTATGATACAAAATACATGCTGATATATTCATTTAAAATAGTGGGAAAAAATATAACATTTAGTTTTGACTTTTGACCCATTATGTATATCAAACCAGATTGGTAAACTGAATTTTAAAAAAGAGTCTATGAAACAGTAGCTCAGAATCAACTAAGAATCTAAACTCGTAATACATAACTTAATCTAACAAAAAATATAGATATAAAGATATTATATATGTCTTAAATATTTGAAAACAATAATTGGAAAACATGCATTTATCATCATCAACATCATTTTCAGTTTAAACCTAACCATAAGTATTCTCTTACAGAGTAGTAAGTACTCTCTTTGTAGTTGGATCCATTGTTGGCTATGCAGGCCCAAGTTATCCCTGCTAATTTCCTAATAGCATGGTCCCATCTCAGGTTCGGTCTTCCTCTAGGCCTTTTAATTCCTCGTGGGTACCATGCTGTAATTTTTGTGGTCCATCACAGTCCTTTCTTCTTGCCAGGTGTCCTGCCCATTGTCATTTGGGGAATTTGACTCTGTGGTCAAATTCTTCAAATGATTAAAGATCAGAAGTGAATTAATATATACACTCAAGTTCAAACGTATTACTCCAAGAGGAAGGAATGCGAAAGACAGATCAAGGAAACATTGTGGCTACCTAATTGACAAGTAGCGTTGAGGTAGCAGGTAGCGTTCCGACTATAACATCACAATTGAGGTGTTACGATTACTGGATGTTTCGATTAACGTGTGTTTCGATTTAAGAGGTTGCACTTTATTAGGTTTTAGAAATTATAAGTGTTGGAGTTATAGTGTGACCAACGGATCTGTAGCTACGGGGTATCGGCAGGGGAACGCAGTTGTAAACAAAACACGCCCAATTTCATTCATAAAATAGGCATGGGCGTACGGTGTTATATGAAAATAATGTGTATCATAAATATAATACTCAGATTAATAATTTTTTTCAAAAAACTTTATGCTGTTTGAATCGTTACTGTTGAGTTAGCAGATAAACACTAAAAGCTTTTATTAAAGCTCCCTTAAATATTTTGAATCATTTTATTATTGTGTTGTTAATACAATAGAAGAAATAATTACAGCTGGGGGTTGGAACCTTTGGTGTTACACAGCAAAATAAAACACTAAATCAGTACAATACACCAAAACACTTTTAATTTTACACTGGACCACGTTTCGCTAACCATGTCTGCCATCAGCAGATGATCAAGACTGAGTCTTGAGGTATATTTATTTATATATCTGTACTAACTATATTTTTTTCTATAATACATAATTTTAGATATAACTATTTCCAGCAAAAAAAAATCTTGAAAATAGTTAACTTTGGAAGCGCAAACAAAACATAATTTTACTCATCAGTAGATCTGATATTGCCTATTACACCAGATATGGTATCGCTCCGCCAGCAGTTTTTAAAGGTTAGGTCATTGTCTACCCATATGTTACATCCAAATAGATAATACTTGGCTATATTTTCGAATTTCGCGTATATATATTTATATCTCTCTCTGCAATATAATGGGCCGCTCCATTAATATTTATCTGTTATTTTAACATTTACGCCAAAAAAATTCATTTGATTTTAATAACCCCCTAAGCGTTTCCCTGCAAAAGGAAAATTCGATTCTTCCTGCAATTTTTGCAAAAGCTTTCTAATTGTGGGGACGAGTTTGAATTCGAGATAAAATCTATTTATCAAATTCCTGACCACTTCGAAAAAGTCGTTGAGCTTTTCGACAGCAGTCTCACGTGGTCGTTTCTTTCCAGAGAGGATATCATTTTATCGGGGTTAGTTTTCAGCCTTTTTTTTATCTTCTGTGTGAATTTTTTTATAGCCGATACGCTAACTCCGGTATAAAGAAATATCCGCTCAAGTTTACGTTTAAGCGGCAACTCAAGCGAACTCTCTGTAGCTTCTTCATCGCAAACCCTATTATGAACACAAGGAAATACACCAAATGAGATTTCATCCACGTTATTATTAACTTACCTATATAAATTAGCTATTATTTCTCTTGTCTGACTATGTAGCGTCTTACCCTTAACAAATTTATTCGTTTTAAAACACAAATATACGATCAAACTTGATATTAATAATTAAAAACTACGAACGAAAAACATTATAACAAGATAACAAAACAATAAAACACAACTTAACTATCAAATATACTAAAAATATAGGAATAAAGTTTAGGATAACCGGTATAAAATAATGAAATAAAGTAATAATGATCAAAAAAATGACACCGCCACTGGATATTTCAATAGTATTCAATATTCCTACTCTTTTCAGAAGAGACCGTGAAGTTGGGGATAAAGCAAGCGAATAGGAAAGGCGTAAAAGCCATGGCAACCGCGTGGTAACAAATCCTGTGACGTACTCGCCAATCATGTTCGATGAATAGGCGGCCATGCGCGGCGATGCCAGTTTGCCAATGATATCGTTGAAAATCTTCAACTTTCATAATAGGCAGATTATACAGAATGAAAGAAATAAGTTATTAAATAAAACATATCGAACAATATGAACTACGTAAAATTCCTTAGTAATATACGTCAGAATATATGCTAAACACATTATATATAATAAAAATATATTAAATTTATAGTTCATGTCTGGCAATTTTGCAATTTTATAGATAAACGTGGCAATATCGATTTTTTTTTCTCGCATTCCTTCCGTAGCTACAGATCCGCTGGTCAAACAGTAACTATAGCGTATAAGGCTACAAAGGTTCAGAGTGCCAAAAATAAATACAAAATATTAAAATTCTGTTTTTCCTAAATGGAAGGCTTAAAATATTTATGGTTTCGACTATAAAAATAACGATGAATTTAATTAAAGTTTACTTGTTACCTAGTGCATTTCACTAAACTGCACTAGGTAACAATTTTAATGCTTCATTTTTCAAGTGTGTATACATTTTTTAAACCAAATATATACATTTTTTTTATTTTTAAAATTATATATATTTTTTGTTACGGTCATTAAAATAATATTAGCAGGCATAAAAATAACATCAGCAATATTATACAGGGTGTTAAAAAGTTAATTTTAAATAATTATGTGCTTGAAACGGCAATAAGTTATACAGGGTGTTCCAGAAAGTGCAAATATTTGAAGGGGTGTTATATCTCGATAAAAGAAACATATTTTCTTTTTATCGTTTTCCAAATAAGTCCAAAATAACGAAGTTATTTTACTTTGAAAATTTCGAAAAAAAAAATGATTTTTTGCTAAAATTTTGAGAACCACTGGATCTTTTCTGGATTTTCTTTCTTGTAAATTTAATCTAATACCTATGTTTTCATTTTATCAGAAATTATGTTTTTTAACTAAAAACTAAAAAAATTTCCAAAAAAGTTTTCAAAAAACTTCGAATTTTGAATTTTTTTTTTCGGGAAAAAACCCTCATAGGCGTGTTTCTGGGGTTGAACTATACTACCAGTTAAAATATTTGCACTTATTTCTGGGACACCCTGTATATTTAACTAGCGTGTACCAGCAACTTCGTTTGCGTCGAATTAATCATTTGTAACTACTAGTGGGTAAATGAATTTCTAGATATATTACGAATTTTTTTGGAACTTTAGTTTCGGAGATATAAATTTAATCGGACCTTTTTAAAAAAATTAATTTTATTTTTCAGAAACTATTTGAGGCAGAGTTTACCAAAAATGCTTTTTATAACTACTAGTGGGTAAATGAATTTCTAGATATATTACGAATTTTTTTGGAACTTTAGTTTCGGAGATATTCATTTAATCGGACATTTTTAAGAAAATTAATTTTATTTTTCAGAAACTATATGAGACAGAGTTTACCAAAAATGCTTTTTATAACTACTAGTGGGTATTTGAATTTCTAGATATATTACGACATTTCTTGGAACTTTAGTTTCGGAGATATTAATTTAATCGGACCATTTTAAGATGATAAAGCAAAGCAAGAATTTCCATTAACATACAAACTGGATAAAATTTTCTCACATTTATGTTAGCATAAGGAAAAACAATATGGCGGTATTATTATATAACTTGGTAATATTTGAGGGGTAGTTTCATCTCGTTGGAATTTGACTTTCGAAAAATCCGTTTGCCAAAAATAAGCTTTTTACGTCAAGCAGTTACAGAATCGTGGTTAATCAATTACCCAACTTTTTGGAACACCCTGTATGATTTTTAAATCATACAGATAAAATATGTATGATTTTTAAATCATACATATTTTAAATTTTAAAAAAATTTAAAATATGTAAAAGAACAAAATTAATTATGCGTGTCCAAGCGTTTTCTCGAAAGACTAAACGTTTTCTAAATAACAAATATTGTAATATTTGAGGGGTGGTTTCACCCCCTTAGCCCACGGCCACACAGAAAGCGTTTTTAGCGTTTTGCGTTTTTTGCGTCTCAAGCGCTTTTTGCGATTTTACCGTTTTAAGCGCTTTTTTCGATTTGTGTCCATTAAAAAGACGCGGCAGGTCTGCAGTTTCTATCAAGATATCAATTAGTAACGTCGCAAGCTCGTGGATTCCCGGCCCGTCCAACAATCAATCCTGTGAAAAAGAGATAGGCGAGAGCGGAGCCGTTAGCGTTGAAGAGACGAAGATAAAAGATGCTGGGATTGAATTGTGGACGGGCCGGGACATATATTCGGAGACAAACACAATCTACTGCTAGTGCCAGTGGCGTGTGTAAAAATAATAATTATTATTTGTGTTTATTTTACGAATTTTAGTTTATATGTGTATAATTTTTTATGTTGTAGTGTTGTGGTTAGTACTTGTTATAATTATAATATAATATAATAAATAATTATAATTATATAATAGAATAGTAAATATTTCTAGTTGCTAATGCAATTTTAGGACACGATTTATGAAACATTTTGGTGTGAAACTTTTTTACGCGCGCTGGGAGTAAAAATCAAGGCCGTGACATACGAGCTAGTGAGACAGCCCTGACACACGAGCTCATTGTAACGAAATGTGTTAACGGCTTAGAAATACTAAAAAAAATAGATAGTGACGCAACGTGTATTTGTGAGCAGTATTATTGATATTGATATTTTAATACAAATTGTGTAAAAGTGAATCAAATTGTTACGTGTAAAGAACATTTGTTACACGTAAAAAACTATTTTCATTATTTTACGCTAATAAAACTTACACGTAAAAAACTATTTGTTACTGGCAGAAAACTATTTTTTACGCGTATAAAATTATTTGTTACTGGTAGAAAACTATTTTTTACGGGTTTAAAACTATTTGTTACATGTAAAAATTTATTTGTTACACGTAAAAAACTTTTTTTTATGCGGGAAAAACTTATTGTTTCTGGTAGAAAACCTTTCTTAGGCAAAAAAACGAGTTTTACGTGTAAAAGACTACGACTTTTACACGAAAAAAACTAATTTTTACGCGTCAAAAACTTATTGTTTCTAGTAAAAAATCCTTTGTTACGCAAAAAAAATATTTTTTACGTGTAAAAAACTATTTGTTAAATGTAAAAAACTGATTTTGACGCGTCAAAACTTAACATTTCAAGACGTAAAAAACTCAACATTTCAAACTACACTTTTTCAAACATTTCCTTCAGAATTTTGAATTTAATAGAATCTTCCTAAACAGTGGATGTTCTTTATAAAAATATTTTTACATAATACACTAAAATGAAAAAAAAAATGCGTACTATTTAATTTATTTTTATTGTATTATTAAATATAACGTCCGCCTATGACGGGGTCTCATCTTAGAAAACGCTAAAGACGCTACAGAAAACAAACTGATTTGTTTTCATTTGCGTTTTTTGCGAGACACGCCAAACGTTACACGCTTTTGATGAGGCCACTCCTATATAATCCTGTTATTTTGTTTTAGTCGCTAAAGACGCTTCACGCTAAAAACGCAAAAAACGCTTTCTGTGTGGCCGTGGGCTTAGAATTCGAGTTTCGAAAAATTCCTTCTTATCGAACCTCTACACCCTAAATCAGCTTTTTAAGTCAAGCGCTTTAAGCAGGATTGTGATTAATCAATGACCAGATTTTTCGAAACACCCTGTATACATTTTTAGAAAATCTTAAAATATATAAAAAAACAAAATAAAATATACGTGTTTAAGCGTTTTTTCGGAAACTTGACAGTTCTTTAAATAAAAAATATTGTAATATTTGAGAGGTGGTTTCACCCCCTCGGAACCAAACCAGACCCTAGAATCAACCTGCATACCAAAATTGAGCTTCTTACGTTGAGTGGTTTGAGCAGAATCGTGGTTAATCAGTAAGTCAGTCACTTGAGGATTTAATTAAGGATATTTCGTCCCCAGAAACATGAGGTCGCAATATTTATCAGATTTTAAAAAAAAAATGGAAATTTTTTGAATTTTCACTTAAAAAAAATATCAAGATAGTTATTAGTTATTAAACATAGAAGAACGGAAACGGAGAAAAAATCCAGTACTTATAGTTCTGATATTTAAGAAGAAAACCATTCCTTTAAATTTAAGCTGTTTTGGATTTATTTGAAAAATGGTAAAGGAAAAATATATTTATTTTATCGATAGACATCTACCAGCCCTGAAAATATTTGCACCTATTATTTGCTCACCCTGTATAAATACGATATTCTATGATTTATCTACCACAGACCTACTATAAAAATAATTTTGTACCTATATTAATTTAGTACATACATTTACACGCTATAGGTGACAGGGGAAACTAACTAGAAAATAAAAGCGATTGAATGAATACTCCAAAAATATCTGTATAAAATGAAAGCTAAAGTGTATTCTTATCTTCTTTCGTCTTGTTGCACTTGAGACTATACCTCGCTTTTACAAACATAACGGGTCCCTATTCTAGTGATTTTCCTGAAAGAAGATTAAAGAAACAACACAACCCTACACAGAAATAAGCCGAAATTGGTTAACAAGTGGCCTATAAGCAGCATCACCGATAAATATCTTTTGAAAACCTTAACCCTCTATATATTTAGCGAATTTTGAACCCTTTGCACTCGGCTAGTAAAAGGATGAAAGGTGACAATGGCGGTGTGTGTTAAACACCGCCATCATGTTATACAACAGTAGGAAATCCGAACCCTTTTGGTAGAAGCAAGAAAGCAAGCAGGCTCTATAAATAGAGCTCTATTATCGTCTTTTTTTGCCTCATTCTTTTAGTCGAACCGAAATTTATAGAAGCTCGGCGCGTTAATAACCTGCATGTGTCGGAAAATGGTCCCGCTTTGTAAAAAATGAAAAGATTTTTAGAGTATACGAACCGTATTGAATTACTGTGGATGTAAGCTGACAAAGTACTGTCGAAATCCCGAACGTAATACGATCCCAAGCAAATAGTATCGAGAAAAGCACTTGGGATACTGTTAGGGGTTAAAATAAGCCGTAAAGCACAGTTTTCAATATAGTAAGATGGAGTAAAAGTTTCTGGAGAATTGAAAAGAGTCAAGCCTGAAGTGACAATGGGTCGGGGATGTGGCGCGACAGGATCCAGACCGATGGCCCAAAAAGTCATACTATGGAGAGCAAGGAGAATTTGAAGAAATGTGAGCCGACCAAAAAAGAGATAGGTCGATAACGTCAAAACAGTGGCAGGCAGATAATAGATGAGACTGGCTAAAGATCGCATAACATGGATAGATACAAAGGGATACTAGAAGAGGCCTATTATCCAACACTGGATGGAACCAGGCAAAGAAAGAAGGAAAAGTTTGTAACGAATATCAATTTTTTTCTTATATGTAATTTTAATCAACTGACAACTGTTAATATACGAGTTGGTGTATCGGCGTTGGAAACATAGGAAGTCCCATGCAAATTTTGTATTGTTCAAGATGTTTGTTAAGTCGTAAATAGTTTTTTAAAGGTCGTATGCTGAATACCACGTGCCAAATTTTGTACAAGCCGATTTTATCTAATTTAAGAAAAACTACATCTATTTTTAAATTAAAACTGAACAGGTAACAATGCAAAACCAGGCAAATGCCATGTTGGCATGGCATGTACCTTAAGTTGTCTACGTATGATTTTGTGAATGCCAAATTGTATTTTCTATATATTAGGGCTTTTGCCAAATTCGGACAAGTTTTAATTTACAAAATGCGTTTTGAAATCAAAGTTGTCATGTAAAAAAACACCCATACATTAATTTTCATCCAAATATCGGCGTTAGCTCAGAAATCATTTGGAAATAATCGCGCCCTGTTCTCCTCATTTATACGAACTTTTTTAATTATTTTTAGCTGCAGAATATATTGCCCGATATATATTATAGCAGAATATGTTGCCCGTTTCCCGAATACAGTTCCGACCACCCTGTACAGGGTGGCGCCTCTCTCATACGCCGCGGAAGATCCAAGGAGAACGGTAGTTTATATCGAAATGAAATTTTGGCAGCGTATGAAGGTAAACTGAAAGCATTTTATAAAAATATATACAATTATACAGGGTGTATTCAAAACAAGTTACACCTCAAAGTTGTTTTTTTTGTAATAGAACACCCTATATATTAATTGATTTTCGGATTCCAGGAGGAAAATAAAGGTTAGTTTCATTAAAGAATCATATACCTAAAATCTAAGGATTTTTACATATTTAAAATTTTGTGAAAATGAGGAGTAAATTTTAAATTTCGATAACAGCTACCTAAATTTTAGTTGACCTTGTATAGCCTGATATTTAATTACAGTAACCATTGTATGTTAAACCAAATTAAAATTTGACCCGAAAACTTACACAGGGTGAGACAAACTTAATATGGAACATTGGTCGCTTTTAAAAGCAAGTTACTGCTTTATTTTAAATAGAACACCCAGTATATTTTTCCGGTGTTCAATGGGTAATTTATATATCTTCAAAATATTATTACGGTTGCCTACCACTCAGACAAAAATTTTCCTAGATATTTTAATTTTTATGATTTTGCGTCAGTAGATCTTTGTTAGGTATTTGAAAAAATTTTAGGCTACAACCTTTTGTTAATTTAACAAAAATTAAAAATTGTAGAGTAAAATACTCAACGGTAATAAAAAGATATACGTTTAAAACATATTTTAATTATTACAGAATTAAAACTAGAAATAAACCTATAATTATGTGACAAAAATTAGCTAGATGAAATCGAATGCCCAAAATGATTTCTTTTCTGTTAACTGCATAAAATGATTGCCTTTTCAAAAGGATATTTTCATTTTAAAAGGCAATATGTGGAGTTCTACCTCGAAAAGCAGCTACAATATTTTATCTCATGTTGTCGACAATAGTTGGTCAAGTTTTGCAAACACTGTCTTTAACATATCCTCATAAAAAAACAGACTACATAAAATCAGGAGCATTTAAGTATTCTATTAATTGATGAATGCATACTGCATTCACCAACTAATAGAATCATATCAATTCTCTCTGATGTAGAATAAGTTTGCATTTTCGGCAAATTTCTAAGAAATTTTTTTCTTTTAGCTGACACAAAATGATAACTACACTATAAATTAATACTAACTATGTAGTTGTTAAAGTTGGACTAATTAGACAGCTATGTTAAAGTAACGTCAGGCCCGTATCATAGCCACCTAGATTTTGTCAAATAATAAAGATCTACTCAGATGAAAACATGTAAATGAAAATATCTAGGAAAATCTTTGTTTGAGGGGTAACCTTAATATTATTTTGAAGATACATGAATTCTCCATTAGATATCGGAATAATATTCTGGGTGTTCCATTTAAAATAAAAGAGTAACATGCTTTTATAGGTGACCGATGTTCAATATTAATTTTGTCTCACCCTGTATAACTTTTTGGATCAAGTTTTAATTTGATTTAAAGTACAATAGTTAATTTACTTACATATTAGGCTATACCGGGTAAATTCCAATTTAGGTAGCTTTTATTGTAATTTAAAAATTGTTCTTTATTTCTTGAAAAAGTTAAATATGTCACTTTAGTCATATATTTCTCTGATAAAGCTCATCTTTATTTTTCTCCCAGAATCCGAAAATCAATTAATATATAGGGTGTTCCATTACAAAAAAAAACACAACTTTAATATGTAACTTTTTTTGAGGACACCCTGTAGAATTCTCTATATTTTTAAAAAGTGCTCTGAATTAACCTACATATGCTGATAAAATTTCATTTCAATACAAACTGTCGTTCTCCTTGGAGGCTCCGCGGCGTATGAGAGGTGCCACCTCGGGTGCCACGCTGTATATAAATTTGTTTTTATATGCGATGGAAAAAAGTTTTAAGTTAAATATTTCTTAGAGCGCTTTCAGATGAAGCGGAGCGCCCGCGACGGACCGTCCGTGACTTCGAGCAAGTACCATGAGTTTATATAAACAATTTCGCGCACATGGGGCGCGTATGCTCCGGCCGGATGAGTTCGTCGACGACCATCTTGTGGATGCTCCGTCGCGGACTGTCCGCCCCTATGGTCCGCCCCATCTGAAAGCGCTGTTAGTATTGATCATTTTATGTTTTTTTTATGACTTTTGTTTAGATTTTACTCTACTTAAATTTCAATTTTTAGTATTTAATATTATTTTACTAAATATTATATCGAGTTTTCATAAATAGGTATATAATAAATCCATAAATTACATCCCCAAACCAGAAAAACTATAAAAAATTATATTTTAAATGAAAACAACCATTTTTGTTCACATATAAAACAACTTTGTGCACGTTTAGCACTTCAATAAAAAACTATTTAAGCTACACAAATATTAAAACGTGATTCAGGACTGTGACAGAAGTTTACAGGGATTTGTCTGAAGTTAAATATTTACCCAAGATTATCATAAAGCTTCACGAAATCGGAACGTTATTATAACATTGGAGCTTTTTAAAGATACTAAATATATTCGACGACAGCTGTAGGATGACTTAAGAATATATCAGGTCTTAACATGCTATATTAAAAAATCGGCACGTCTCGACAAAGATTAATACATGAATTTAACTGAAGATACATTTTTCAATATATTTATCATTTATTTTAAATAAAATAAGGAATAGGAAATCTAAAGAAATATTCTTCATCGAGGGGGTGGTGAGTGTAAATATCTTCTAAACTCTCCCCTTATATGTGGCATGGGCCGCATGTGAGAGTGCTATAATTAAAGACAGGTTCAACTTGTTTCAAAATGGGGTAATAAATCTATGCCCCTGTTATCGTTAATATTTTAGGGTGAATTTCGGTGAAGGCAACTCTCTAAGACAAAGATTAATACATGAATTTAACTCAAGACATAATTTTAATGTATTTATTATTTATTTGAAATAATACAGGGAGTAGGCAATCTGCAGAAATATTTTTCATCGAGGGGGTGGTGAGTGTAAATATCTTCTAAACTCTCCCCTTATATGTGGCATGGGTCGCACGTGAGAGTGCTACAATTAAAGACAGGTTCAACTTGTTTCAAAATGGGGTAATAGATCTATGCCCCTGTTATCGTTAATATTTTAGAGTGAATTTCGGTGAGGGCAACTCTCTAAGACAAAGATTAATACATGAATTTAACTCAAGACACAATTTTAATGTATTTATTATTTATTTGAATAATACAGGGAGTAGGCAATCTGCAGAAATATGTTTCATCGAGGGGGTAGTGAGTGTAAATATCTTCTAAACTCTCCCTTTAAATGTGGCATGGATTCGCAGGTGGGAGTGCTACAATTAAAGACAGGTTCAACTTGTTTCAAAATGGGTAATAGATCTATGCCTTCGTTTTTGTTAAAATTTTAGGGTGAATTTAAATGAGGGTAACTCTCTAAGACAACGATTAATACATGAATTTAACTCAAGACACAATTTTAATGTATTTATTATTTATTTGAAATAATACAGGGAGTAGGCAATCTGCAGAAATATGTTTCATCGAGGTGGTGGTGAGTGTAAAATATCTTCTAAACTCTCCCCTTATACATATGAGTGAGAGTGCTACAATTAAAGACAGGTTCAACTTGTTTCAAAATGGTGTAATAGATCTATGCCTCCGTTGTCGTTAATATTTTAGGGTGAGTTTAGGTGAGGGTAACTCTCTAAGTCCTAATTACTATACTAAATTAATGTCGGTATGCCTTTGTCTTTTTCTCATGATACATCTCGTCATATGCTGCCCATATTTCGATATATGGGCGGCATGTTAAATCGATTTTTTTAATTGTATTCTCTAGCTCTCTGTAACTTTCACGGTTTTTGTTGCTTACTCAAATGTATTTACCTACATATAAAAATCCACTGAGTACCTGGTCTCCGTTTCAATTCTAATCCAGTGACATTTTATAAAAAATTGCTTCTTGGTTTTCTGTTTCACTAGTAAATTTCGCAGTCGTGTCAAATTGCCTTAGAAATGACAATCGATTACATTTTATATGTAAAATTATATGACGAATGTTATTTCATGTCATTTCTGTTTTTTCTATTATACGGGGTTACTATACTACAAAGTTGAACACCTACATTTGGATTAATAAACTATAAAGTCGAACGCTACACATTTTCTCCTCTACACAAGTCCAATAATTATAATGACATAATGACAACTGGATAATGATTATAATTACATTACATTATTATAGTGAATTAACTGGATATTTTATGTTATAAAAGTTTTCAAATGATCACTGTTTTTAAAAGTTATGCTAAAAAAGAATATTTATATAGCGCGGTATCAAATCTAAATCTTTCACTCTAGTATGCATGTTTCTCCACTATTTCAGGAATACCTACTGTATCCTATAATATAAAAAAAACTAGTTTCTATCTAACTTTGCGTTCTGGTAAATATTTACTGTATTATCCAAAATAGATGTTTATAGTGGTTTATAGTTTTCAATTATTATTATAAAACTTAAAATAATATACCGGGTGCCCCTCAAAAGTGACACTCACCCCTTATAACTTTTTTTATTTTTTTAGATAAATAAACGAGATTTGGTATGTCAGTATATGACATAAATTTGGATTGATTGACGTATTCATTTGTTTTTGGTCACTTCCTGTTTCAGTGGAAATGACTACAACTTTTGATTTTTAAATGGCACCCTCGGTATTTTTTACTTTATTCGATAGAAACTGACATTCTGAATAGAATATCATAGCATATGTCAACTTTTGACATTCTCGCTTAATAAAAATTCGTATTTTAAAATTCAATCTAGAGTGCTATGGCTATGTTAAAAACACTAATTCTTAATCAAGGAGCCTTGGAAAAATAGATTTAATCGTCTAATGTTTTTAATGTCTTGTTTTTAGTGCCAGTTAAAAAATGCTCAAATGGTATTTTTAATCATACCTCAATTTTTTCAAATGGAATGGGGGTGGCTCATTAGCATATTTAGAAAAAGCATTTTTTACGAATAATTTGATACCACACACTTTTTTCGAGTCAAATTTTCGTTACAAACCGCAAGTTATAATTTCAAATAAACCATATGCGAAAATGTCAAAAGCTGACATATGCTATGTCATTCTATTCAGAGTGTTATTTTCTATTAAATAAAGTAAAAAAATACCGAGGGTGCCATTTAAAAACCAAAAGTTGTAGTCATTTTCGGTGAAACAGGAAGTGACCGAAAATAATTGAATACGTCAATCAATCCTAATTTATGTTCTATACTAACATACAAATCTCGTTTACTTAACTGAAAAAATAAAAAGTTATAGGGTATCTATTACATTAAATCAGTCAAATATCAACATATATAGTATATAATTATATAGGATCCTATATCTCCTACACGGAGCAAAGGGCTTCAGTGAAAGCTCTCCATCGGGTTCTGTTTTTGGCAGTTGTTTTTGCTTCCTTCCATGTTGACCCTACTTGTTGAAGCTCATCCAGTATAGAACGTCTCCAGTATGGCCAGGTCGTCCTTGCTTTCTTTTTGCTTTGGGATTCCACTCCAACGCTGATCTCGCTATATTGCTATCAGGTTTCCGCAAAGTGTGATCTATCAAACCCCATTTTCTTTTGCGGATTTCAAAGCCTACTTCTTGTTGGTTTGTAAGATGAAGCAGGTCGGTGTTACGTATAGTGTCTAGCCAAAAGATTTTAAGTATTTTCCGCAAGCAGCGATTGATAAACACCTGTGGACGGTTGATGGATATTTTTGTTACTCTCCATGTCTCGCAGCCATATAATAAAACTGGTATGACGTTGGTATTGAATATTCTTAATTTTGTTTGTATAGAGAGTTGACGGGAGGTCCAAACTGATTTTAGTTGGCCAAAGGCTCGCTGCGCCTTCCTGATCTTGCTGACAATATCCGCGTCTGCGCCACCGTTTGCTGTTACAATACTTAAATATACTTGTTAAATATCAACATAACTATTATAAATTCATGTACAAGGCTATTATCATTGTCCACTGTAATTTGTTGTGCTGTCTACATTACTACGTTATAGTACCTACGCTTAGTGTCCCCGAAATGTATTTAAGCCCAACGTTTAGAAAATACAATTTGATATTAACAAAATTATAGAATGGCAACTACTGCCATTCGTTACTACTGTACGTTGGCATTTGCCTGGTTTTGCATTGTTACCTGTTCAGTTTTAATATAAAAATAGACTTACTTTTTCTTAAATTACTTAAAATCGGCTTGTCCAAAATTGTTCATATTTGGTATGTGTATTCAGCATATGCAAACCTTTAAAAACCCTATTTACAACTTCTCTGTAAAATTTAAAGGGGAGCCAATATCTGGTCATTTAAAAATTTGCATGCGATTTCCTGTTTCCAACCACGATGCACAGTCTCGGTATTTATTATAATGAGGTTAAATTAATATTATTTTTATAAACTCGACAAAAATAATAATAAAACGAGTCTAAACTTGCAAATATTCGAAAGCAGGCCACTCTTTCTCTAACTTCTTTTTTGAAACTTGCATACAAAAGATTCTAAAACCTCATCTTTTGCTACCTATTCACCCACAATAGATCGATGCTAAGATTCGTAGCGACCCAGAAAAGACCCTCTTCGCAATACCTTGTATATTGACTTAAACCTGTAATATATTTCCCTTGGAGAATAATATCCCACTAAAAAGAATTGCGTTTCTTTAGAAACACCACGTGTGAAAAAGTTTCGAGCTTTAACACGCTGGGACTTGTTAAAAAATTGTAAATATGGATATACAAAATAGATGCAGATTTAACGATTTAGCACAGAATAAAAGTTAAATAGAATTCAATTTTCCATTAAACTGTATTATTTTGTTCATGTACCTATTTAAAATAATAATATATTTATTATTAAATAATATGTTTATTATTTGAATTTTTATTATTTTTTTATTATTTTAATTAATTTTTTTTTGAAGAAATTGAGAAGTTTTGAATAATCCCTGAATTATATGCAGGGTGTTTCAAAACAAATGCGAAAAACTTCAGGGGGCGATTCCTTGTTCAAAATAAAGGGTAGTTTGCTTTATAAACGTTGGGTCAAAAGTCAACCATTAGGGAGATATCGCGGTACAAAGATGGCGGAAAAATAATGTTTTTATTTTTTATCTTGAAAACGAAAAGGGATAGACTAATGAAATTTTACGGAAGCATTACTGTTATGAAAACACACTTTCTGGTAATTTTTTCACTTTTTTAAAATGTGTGGAAGGGGTTGAAATAAACTACCCCTATCATTCTTGTTAATGAAATTTAAAGAAAAATCTTATCAAACACATGCAAAAAAAATTAATTTTGATAGTTTAGTTTATTTAGAAACTTTTTTATCTCTTGTGTTTTTTTGATAAAACTCACCGATTTGAAATTAAAAAATAAAATGTAAAGCATTACATGTCAGGACAAAAAACATTTTTAGATAAAGAATCTAGTGGGCAGCTGTAATTTTTTAGGAAAAATCTAGTCGGCCGCTGTCACTTTTTAGGATGTTTCTAATATTGTTTTATTTGGCATTACCCTACTGCAATACGTTATTATCTAGATTATTATTATTATCATTATTATCACTAGATTCTTAATCTAAAAATATTTTTAGTCCTGACATGTAATGCTTTACATTTTATTTTTTAATTTCAAATCGGTGAGTTTTATAAAAAAAATACGAGTTAAAAAAGTTTCTAAACAAACTAAACTATCCAAATTAATTTTTTTGCATGTGTTTGATAAGATTTTTCTTTAAATTTCGTTAACAAGAATGATAGGGGTAGTTTATTTCAACCCCTTCCACTCATTTTAAAAAAGTGAAAAAATTACCAGAAAGTGTGTTTTCATAACAGTAATGCTTCCATAAAATTTCATTAGTCTATCTCTTTTCGTTTTCAAGATAAAAAATAAGAACATTATTTTTCCGCCATCTTTGTACCGCGATATCTCCCTAATGGTTGACTTTTGACCCAACGTTTATGAAGCAAACTACCCTTTATTTTGAACAAGGAATCACCCCCTGAAGTTTTTCGCATTTGTTTTGAAACACCCTGTATATCCAGTAGTTTTATAAATTTGTGTTTTGTAAGCAGCAGCTTTCTAGTTTCTATTCTTATAAATGTCGCTCTTACTTCAAATAAATTATCGGCAAAATTTATTGGTTCCGCATATTCATCATTATCAAGAGCAAACCACATCAAAACTTTATGAAAAACTTAACAAAAATACTGCTCAATGGAAAATAAAACACACTTACAAATTACAAAACACAAAGTGTTACGCCAATGAACGTTGAGTTGGCGAGTCATCAACTCGAGGGAAGAGAGTCGTCACAATAGGAATTGGCCTTAAATCCAAGGAGGCAATAGAGAAACAGAAATATATCCTCTATTATAGATTCAAGACAAACCGGTATCAGGTCTAAGGAGAGATCATGTTAAAGAAGTGGAGAAAATGGAGACAGATCCTCTAGTCTCCATCCCACGGACACCACAGCCAGAGACACGCCACAACAGCTCCTCGACTGGAAGTGATAACCATGGAAGGTGGAAGACAAGAATTCTTGTCTTGAAAATCAATTTCTTGTCTTGTCTTGAAATTCAAGACAAAAAATTTTCAATATCTTGTCTTGCAGATTTCTTGAATGGCAAAGTCTTGTCTTGTCTTACAAGACTCTTGAAATTTCTTGTCTTGAAAAATTTTACATTCTAACAAAAAGGTAATAATATTTCTATATTTTATTTCATAGAAAGAGTCGTATACAAAATGTAATCAGAAAAATGAACAACAACGATGCTAATTTTAGCAAAAAAAATCTTAAGGGACCGCAAACGAACTACGTCAACTCGCCCGTTTGACGAAACATTACCAAATTACGCTGCCTGACGAAACATTACCAAATTATGCTGAATAAGAATAAATATGTTCGATTTATGGGTTTTGGGTTATTATTTCGTACCTAACCTTGTGCTTATAAGTTATTTAAGTATTATTCTATTACCAAAAAAAGTTTTAATATGAAATATGAACAGTATAAATAATATAAGTGTCAAGTGTCGATAGTGAAACCGAGTCCGAACCCTTCCAAGACAGTGGGAGTGAATTCGCGGTTAGGTTAGGTAACAACGTGAGCAAACAAACACTGACAATGAATGTGAGGATTTAAGTTTAGACACAGGGAGTACGGAAAGGTCATGCTAGAGTGTACTATTTGCGCTATTTGATACTAATTTTTGTTCGCGGAACAATTTCGTGCATGAAAAGTAGTACCAAATAGCGCAAATAGCTTGCTCCGCGAACCCACCATTAGTTTCAACTACCGTTAGTTTTTTTTTATAATACCATTATACCAGTGGCGGATACAGGGGGAGGGAACATGGGGCCCGGGCCCCCCCTAAAGTCTGTAAATTGTGTAAAATATTAGGCTTTTGGGTTAAAAATGGCGCCCTAAAAAGCATATTCTACATTGATTTTCATTTTGCTCCCCCTCTAAAATAAATTCCTGTAGCCGCCCCTGCATTACCTATACCAATATAATTTTGTGTATAATACCAATTACCAATATATGGTTTGTTGCCTCGACTTTATTTTATTTCATTCTCAACTCTAAAACACAAATAAAAAGATAGATAGAAAAAAAATGTACACTGATCAATATTAACGCCGGGTTTATACAACATTTGCATAAGCCGTAATCATAATCACAGTCTTAATCATCGTCATAATCACAACGCAATTTTAATGTGCGTTTATAGAACATTTTCATTATCATAATTTTTATATTAGTGAAGTTGGATAACATAATTAAAGGCTAAGTTCATGGTAGATGTCAACAAGTTTATAAGAAGTGGATAGTTTAATTTTTATGATTATTACTATGATTGTGATCACTATGTAAATGTTGTATAAACCCGGCATAACTTGCGCAAAGACCTAATTATCTCTTAAAAAATGTATCATTTCTAATTTTCAAGAAATCTTGAATTCAAGAAATCTTGCAAGACTCTTGAAATTTCTTGCATATTAAAATCTTGTCATGTCTTGAAATTCAAGACAAGTAATTTTGAAAGTCTTGTCTTGAATTTCTTGCAAGAGTCTTGGTCTTGCAAGACTTTTTCAAGAGTCTTGTGCAACACTAGTAACACTCGTACGAGGTAGGTATCCACTAGGGGCACCAAAAAAACATATTTTTTTCTTTTTAGTTTAAAGTTTAAAAATCTAGTAAAGTTTCAGCTCTGATATGAGGAGGTGTCCCATCGTGATTTTCTATTTCCCATTTACATAACACGGGGAGATATTTTTTTGGAGTTTTATTGCGTTTTAACAAATCAGCATATTGTAAAAAGCAATGCGCATTCTTGCAGGAAATTGAACGGTCTTCAAAAAAGGTCTAACATGAATTTTCATTTAATCGACTCGTTTGAAAGTTATTCAAAGTTATAGTTGAGCCGTTATTTTATCACGAAATAACATAAAATATCTTATTGTCCTAAAGTTCATCAAGTGTTATTTGGTAAAACAATGACTTTTTTACGAAATACAAGTAATTATATTTATATAAAAATATAATATATTTATATAAAAATAATAATATAATAATAATATATTAATTATTTATTTATATAATATAATATATTTATATTTTTTTTTTTAAGTAAGAAAAATAGATTTTTTTCTATATTTAATCTTAAGTGGTACTCGATTTTTTTTTCACCTGAATTAATTACTAATAGTCTAAGTACTAGTAATCGAAAAATTTTCAAACATTTTTGCCACGCGTTTTAACACTCCTTAATACGTTTAACACAGTTTAAACTTAATACGCCGCACATGTGTTGTGCAATTTGTTTGACATTATATTGACATTGTTCAGGTGTTGTTAAGATACAGTATAATTTTATATAACATTTTAGATGTTAGTTTTTATATTTTATACTATAATCATTTTATTTTTCATCCTTGTCAGAGTACATTAAAATAAGTTTACTACAAAACCATCTAGTTCAACCAAAGTAGTTCTAATTAGTGGCAGCGTAATGGTCCAATACTTGCACAGACTTAAAAAAATACAAGACGCAACCACACCTAAAAAAGTATTTTTCATTCAAATTTATTCAAAAATTATAAAGAAAGAATTTTGAAAGAATGTTCTTCAATTTGAAATTCATACTACCAGTATTATTACCGTACGGTTACTATACCGTATGATCGAAAAAAAAAAACGGTGTCAAAGGTGGCTGGGAAATGACAATCGATAATAATTTTGGCGGTGTCGATCACTAGATCTATAAATAAAATATAATTATTTAACAAACAAACAAACGATTTACTAAAAATTACCATATAATTTGTCAAAAAATTGAAAAATTAAAAAACATAGAACGTTTCCATATATATTATGTAAATCTATTTTCAAAAAATATTTTTCCCTGGATTTAAAACTACAATATTTACAAATAATGTTTACTTAATATAAAAATAATTACAACCATCTTAAGGCCAACTGGCAACTGGTAGTAAGCGCCATTAAAAAATAAACAAGAGTACGCGTCAAGTAAATGACGTCTAGGGCTAGGGCTTGATCTCGCCAAAATTATCATAGTCGTCTTTAACGTTTTTTTTTCGATGCTCTACCTACATCCAAATACCCCCAAATATAATATTATACAATACGACCTACTAGAAATATTAGCCTTGAAGCTTTAGATATCTTTTTTACAATTTTCTCAATAATAATTTTATTCAAACTCAAAGTTTTCTTAACCAACAAAACTATTTTACGTTTATAAGGAAAATATATTCCCCTAATGGTAATAAAGAATATCAATAAATAACTAGTAATTACTTCAAAATAATTTTAAGTGCAGACATCTAATAGCTTACGTACATTATATTACGATTTCAATCAAGTGAATCTGTAAAAGCTGTACCATCGAATAATTGCTACATCCTTAATCGAAAAAACTGCATACAAAATCATCACGCCAAGGCCTGATTTGGGCCCATTAGCGGCAGGTGCGCTCTGAAAAATAAACCAAAGAACCACGTGGGAACCAAGTCAAGACGAGTCCAGACTTGTGCAATCGCGATAAGGCTGTTTCGACAGTGGAATACAAAAGGTTGAAGATAATTTCAACAATAGTATTCTTTTTTGTTTTTTTTTTTAATATATGGTATAATTAAAATGTTTACTTGGTTAGTTATTTATAATAATTAGTAGACAATAATTGGCGAGTATACGGACTATCCAAATGTCTGATTATTTTGATAGAAAATCATATTTCATCTTAAATAGCCACCTATATGAGAGGTTACTATTTTCTAGTGTTTGGAAAAATGTTATAAATATAAAAAGCAATGAATATATTATAGGTAGTTTTACACTTAAATTTAAAATTTTTCAAAAGTGGAGTTAATCGAAATGTACACTGACTGGGGCTCAATTATCCTCTAAACCCTCCCCTTGCATCTAATTTTACCTATTATGATGTATCATTTACAAGACAAGTGCGTGACAAAGTGGGACAATGAATCAGGTTCAACTTGTATGGGGTGAATTTTAGGGTCAGAAATAATGTAGTAAATAATAATTTGCAGCCTTTTAAGCGTAAAATGTTATAAGAACAAGATTTATTATTTTACAACTGCTTTGACTGACATGACGTTTAAATCGACACCAATAATTATGTTATGGATGTTTTATTACAATTTTTTCAACAAGTTAATTATCGATGATATGTCTCTGTGTTTAGTGGCTCTTTTTATTGTGAATAACGATTAATATATTTAGCATCTCATTAAACATATTATCTGTAGTCTCTCAACAAAAGAATCTATAATTGTTTCAATTATTGTCTATTATTTGATATAATGATTTCTGTTTTAATTGCTGTAATGTCGACGTAAAAATTTTCTTCTTCAATAGATTATACTTTTATGTTATAGACAATTTATATCTAAGAAGTCCTAATATAACACAAATTACAAAAAATGTAAGATTGACTAATAGATTATAGTAAAAGTGCTTTATTGTATTTTTTGGCACTGAAACAGTTACATTTAATATTAAATTTGAAAATAAATGTTTGATGCTTTCTTTTCTCTAACTTAAAAATATTGTACAATCTAAATATTTCCAGTTTTAGATCAAGATATTAAATCAATGCACAGCTGCTTATATGTTTCTTCGAGAATAACAAAATTCTTCAGCCCTTCATCGAATCTGATACAATTTCATAGAAAATATCTTTTCTAGTACAAAACGGTACGCTATTGTGCATTTGCACAAAACTGAAATCAGGTAAGAAATCCTTCTATCTGGAAAAGGAGCCAGCGAACGATTCTCTAACCCTAAATTAAAATTCTTGAAAAGGTCCTAAATATAGTGTGGCTATTGAAAGCGATTTCGACTGACCAACCCTAACCTGTTTACCGATTCTGCACGTGCACATATTTTAAATAAACTTCGCGTTGGGTACGAAACGAGCCCAAAAATTCAACTCGATGCCTAAAATGGGGTTGAGAAGAGGTAAAAAAGGGTCAAGGCGATCACAATGTACGAGGGAGTATTTCCAATTCAGCGCAAATCTTTTAAAAACACCCCTACGTATACCATCTGCCTTCTTTTCGTGGGAACCCAGTCCTAGTCGCGATTCTCACGGATCTCTTCCACGTTGAAACACCCTATGCCTGCATACACATACACACAACCACATATTCGATCTGTTGGCCTTATCGCACTTGTTGTGTGGAAATTGAGGGCGTCTCGCTCGGCGCGTTTCACTTCGCTCGCTCGGCCGAATTTGAACACCTGTCCCTGTTCGTTCCTCCGATAGGCCGAGGGTTGTACCCTTAGGGATCGGCGGCAGTTGACGTCACACGTCCGCACTCTTATAAAAAGAGACGCAGCCCGACGAAACACATCATTCGATTTCCGAATTCGCTTCGAGTTTTACGAACGAGTCTCAGCAAAGTTTTTTTTACGATTTTCTTATTGAAAATGAATTACGACGATTACTTAGTTAGTTCCAACAACTCCATCAACGACAACAAAGTGAACGCTAGAAAGATGGCGCGCAGTCCTATACACCAGATCAAGAAGTTAATCAAATGTGTGCTGAAGAAAAGCCAGAAGAGTACTTACAAGAAACATCCCGAACCGACATATTTCGATGACGAAATCGACGACAACATCGCCAACGAGATCCTCGAAAACGAAATTTTCGAAGAGATCGACGTTTGTGAAGATTTTGCTGGTGTCGAGGTATACGATGGATCCTGCAGCGAGATTCTGCGAATTACCAGGGGTCAACGCTTAGTTCCTGTCCGATTTGCCAGAACTGAAGCCGGAACATTCTTCTGGACGTCCGTGGCCTCTCCTGACAGCGACATTCTGAAAGACGGCGACCACAACGCAATCTGCAATTATCAAACACCCGAGCTCCAAGTTCCTTGCTGCGATAGATGGGCCCAAGCTTAAGGTTTCTATCCGTAGCTGGTTCCTGCAAAACGTTGTGATCGAAAACTGTGCCTTATGATGTTAACTGTTGTGATTTTATTGCTCAATGCCTTTTTCTTTTTTCGACTGTACGTCGATGTGATAATGTAGAGTTTTATTTTTATCTATTTTTAATATTGTACCTAAAGTTATGTATAACCTGTCGTTATATGTGATTTCAGCTTTAATTAGATTTGTAATGTCTTCCTTTAGTTTTAAGAAGAAATATTTTTATTATTATTATTATTAAATAAAAACCATTTTTAAACCATATATTATTGTTTTACTGCACATTTTAATTAGCCTTTATAAAATACCAATGAAACAATTAAATTTTTCATACAGAGTAAGGTTTATACTTTTTTTTTCAAAAAGAAAGTTTATTTTTATCATTTCATTTTTATTTTTCCATCTATCAAAAAATATATCATTACCAGACAAAAAATATTTTATTTAGTAATCATTAAAAATACTTTAGATATACTGTTCTATACGATAAAGTTTACTTCTAATATATATTTTTTACTTTACTAGAAAAAATATCTCTAAGATCTTACAACTGAACTATTCTATCATCTCGTCTTCAGGTAAAAAAGCAGTAACTGACCCAGCCCAGCCAAGATAGTCATTTCAGTCAAATCTTTTATAGTATGCTTTCTACCTACCTGAGCTAGAAACTTACCTGCGGTGGCGAGAACTTTCTATAAGAAGATTAGTTTTATGGGTCCCTTGATGTTCTATATACAAATATTATATACAGGGTGAGAAAACTTTGAGCCGTGGGCACAGAAATGCAAATATAGTTAATGGAGTCCATGGTTAAGGTATATTTTTTTGTATAATATAGTCACCTTGCGAGTTTTTAAAAATAGCGAAGATAATGTCACAAAATCTATTTTTATCCTAATCATAATATACCGGGTGCGTCTCAAAAGTGGCTCATCCCTATAATTTTTTTATTTTTTCATGTAAAAAATCAAGATTTGGTATGTTAGTATATGACATAAATTAGGATTGATTGACGTTATTCAATTGTTTTTGGTCATTTCCTGTTTCACCGGAAATGACTACAACTTTTGATTTTTAACTGGCACCCACGGTATTTTTTTACTTTATTCGATAGAAAATGACATTCTGAATAGAATGACATGTCATATGTCACCTTTGACATTCTCGCTTAATAAAAAATTGTATTTTAAATTTCAATCTGTGCCATAGCTATGTTAAAAACACTAAGTAATTCTTAATCAAGGAGCCTTGGAAAAATAGATTTGATCATCTAATATTTTTAGTGTCTTGTCCTGGCCAGTTAGAAAATGCCCTAATCGTATTTTTAATCATATCTCAATTATTTCAAATGGAACGTGGGTGGCTCATTAGCATATTTGGAAAAAGGATTTTTTACGAATAATTTGATACCACACACTTGTTATTTTGGTATTTCGAATCAAGTTGACATATGATATGTCATTCTATTCAGAATGTCATTTTATATCAAATAAAGTAAAAAAATACCGTAGGTCCGATTTAAAAATAAAAAGTTGTGATCATTTCCGGTGAAACAGGAAGTGACCAAAAACAATTGAATACGTCAATCAATCCTAATTTATGTCATATACTAACATACCAAATCTCGTTTTTTTGTCTGAAAAAATAAAAAAGTTATAGGGGTGAGCCACTTTTGAGGCGCATCCGGTATATCATTTTCATTGTTATAATCGAAAAAACATTTTTCCAACATCCATGTTTATAATATTTTTTCTACCTCAGCGTCTTTAAGGACTAAGTATATGCAGAAAAATTTGGCTAATGTGACGTCATAACTATTCTTTAATAACCATACCATTTTTGTCATAAACGAAAAGAATTTATTTCATTAAACAAAGTTTATATAAAAAATGTTCTCTACCTCTACGGGTTTAGCCAGAGAGGCATCTA
This sequence comes from Sitophilus oryzae, assembly GCF_002938485.1. NCBI lineage: Eukaryota > Metazoa > Arthropoda > Insecta > Coleoptera > Curculionidae > Sitophilus > Sitophilus oryzae. The sequence continues at coordinate 1,972,018 of NW_022147171.1, forward strand.
AACCACTTGATTAGATGTAGGTTACCAAATTATATAGTAATTATACCTCATAGTTTATGAATTATCGCTTGTTAAATTTCTTTAATTTTAACATTGACTCACTGACAGATCATCAAAATTCTAAAGTACTTCTAGATGTGTCACAAACTTCGAATTTCGAATGTTAGGTAGCGTTAAGCTTATAATGGAAGGAAAAAATTAAAAATCTCGAAATATCTTTATGGATTAAAAGTTCGTTGTCTAGCCGCCAACGGTAACTGACTTTCCAGTCGGGAAAAAGGTATAAAACTAGAATTAATCGAAGCGGTCCCTTCTGATTTTATTTGTATATTAATGTGCCAACAATAATTCAAGGATTATGAATTGTTTCTAGTCAAATTTCTTTAACTTCGCCAGTGACTCACTCGCCGCCATCAAAATTCTAAGGTACTTCTAGATGTATCACAAACTTCAAATTTCGAATTTTAGGTAGCTTTAAGCTTATAATGGAAAGAAAAAATGAAAAATCTCGAAATATCCCTATGGATCAAAAGTTAGCTGTTTAGCTGCTACCGGTAACTGACTTTCCGGCGATGGTAATAGGAGGACCTGTGAGGGGATTGTTTTGAAAATTTGGATTTTTATATACAGACACTTGCTCCATCTATCTAAAATATTATCAGCGTTACAGTGTTGCCGGATCATTTGAAAATTAGTAACATCTTTGTTATTTTAAATGGAACACCCAGTGTATTATTTCATTTTTGGAAACTACGCTCATATCTCATAATGTTTTATTATACCAACTTTTACCTATCTCTTATAGTTTTCGAGATAAAAAATAGAATATGTGTAAAATTGACAAAAACATGATTTTGAATAAGCAATGTTGGTAAAATCATGAATTGAACATTTTTAAAATTGATATTTGGGTTATAATTAAAGTCGAAAACACACGTCGTTAGAAAACTAGAAATAATCCATTTGGTAATTATCTGACTTTATACGATAATTCAAAGTTTATTAATTATTGCTAGCCAAATTTCTTTAATATTATTTTGAATGATATATTACCCGATAAAAAAGTAGGAGGATAACCTACAAAAAGAAATGAGATCCCATCAAAAACATAGAATGTAAAAAACGTCTCGCAACACAATTCTTCCACTATAAAAAGTTGTGAGATATCATGTAAAACAAGTCAGTTTATTTTATTTAGTCTCTCTTTAAGCACCTATTCAACAATTTTGTTATAAATTCAAATAGTATCAATATTAGTCATCTTTATTTCTGTAATAATTATAATGACTTGGCAATTGCCCGATATGATATTCTATTTTAACTAGGGCGGATACAGGGATTTATTTTAGGGGGAGGGGCAAATAAGAAGTAATGCAGAATATGTTTTTTAGGCGCCATTTGTAACCGAAAATTTATAGAGGGGACCGGGCCCCATGTGCCCCCTCTGTATCCGCCACTGATTCTAACTAAAAAAACTTTGTTTTTAAGGTCACTGTTTAAATTTACTTACGAGACTTTACGAGATGGTAGATTATTCTTTTTTATAAGTGTACAATTGCAATTACTTGCTGTCTGTACAATTGCCAAGTCATTATAATTATTACAGAAATAAAGAAAATTAATATTGATACTGATAATTTATAACAAAATTGTTGAATAGGTGCTTAAAGAGAGACTAAATAAAATAAACTGACTTGGTTTTACATGAGATCTCACAACTTTTTCTAGTGGAAGGATTGTGTTGCGAGACTTGGCATTTTTTACATTCTATGTTTTTGACGGGATATAATTTACGTATAAATATCAGTTACACTGTAAAGTATAAAAAGTGTATTTTTAATTAAAAGTTTGGTATACGATGGGACAAATACATGTTCAGGCAATAATTTACTAAACTAGCTCGAATACACAAACAATAGGCATAATACAAGCGAAAAAAAAACGAAGTAAATACACAGCATATACATTTAAAAGTTGTGATGAGTTTTTACGGATATTAAGCTATTTTGTACACTTCGCACTAAAAGTGGTTCTAAAAAGAGCAATGTTCGACTGCATGATCTGCTAGTAAACATTTTTAAGCTTGAAGTATCACATAACACTATTTATTTAAACCAAAAACTCGTAATTCAAAACTGAAGTGTCAAAACGAATGACAATGTCAGGAAATAAATAAATAAATGCGGCAACTTGACATTTTTTAACAGCAGAGCTACCACCTGACCTGAATCCCCAGCGCGAAATTTAAATTCCAGCTAGTCAGCCCGGCGTCGCTCCGTGGTTGGCAACAATGAATTTAAAATAGCGCCCTCGATTACGTAACTAAAAGTTTAATTGATATGAAATATATATTATTTATCTCAATATAAAAAATAATGTTATGACTCTACGAACTCGAATATCAAAAGTTAATTGTTCTTACTACTAAAAGCAGGGTTGGAAAAAATTATGATTTTTAAAAAAAATCAAAAAAATCAGATTTTTTTTATTTAAGTCAGATTTTTTTGATTTTAATTCAAAACAATATTTAAATCGGATTTCCAAATGATTAGGACTTATTTCCAATTAAAGTTCTATTCTAAATGGCTAAATCTTTATAACTCTGCCCGATATCGATAATATTAACAATTCTACGACGCGTTGTCATTTTTCCACATCGCATCGGTCACCAATATACTCGTATCCCGCAAAAAAAGTCGCTCGCTTCAGATCAAAAGGATTTTTTTTCATACGTTTCAAATGTATTAATTTTTGTCATTTTAACGCCTAAGCATAAAAGTAAAGCACTGTTACGCCTAAACACTAAAGTACAGAAATATATTATTAAACTGATATTAAGTGTCAAATTCAACGAGTGTATAAATTGTTGCTCGATTACTGTTCATATTATTTGCAATGTTTGAAATTGATTAAAAAATTATTTGTAATGTTTAAAAAAATAGTATGTTCTATTCAGAGTAAAAATGTACTTTTTGTGCCTCCCTGTAACGTCGGAATAGTTTTACGATGGTCCTTCAAAGGTCCTTCAAAAAAGTATAATTTTACTCCTAATAAAACAATACACTATTGTTCGGAAATTGTCTTAAGTCGAGAATGAAATAAGTATGTATTATCTAATGTCAAAGTGTAAAGTACTTACTACAGATCAAAATGTCGGTAGGAATTTGGAAACATACAACCGTTTCAAAAAAAATAAAACAGCATATTTTCTGACAACGATTATAGATTCTCGGGAATGCACTAGCTTTGCGTGATTCTGCACTAGCTTTGCGAATGATATGTATTCGAACAGCGATTTTTTGTCACTTATACATAATTTTCACACGAAATTACTGCAAAAATCGGTCCAACATTTAAATTGATGAATAGATATTTTTATATAGTTTTATAACATTTACAATTATTTTTCGATTTATTACCTGTTATATCTGTTATAGAAATCTTTTTTATAGTTTTCTATGACACATCATCGGACCATAATCACTTAGTAGCCCGGTTTTTAATAACACTTAAAAAACAACGAGTAATACCAACAGCAAATCGTATAGACGTATCGGGTCTAAAAATCCAAGAAACAAGGCAAAGGCTACAAAATAAGATCAACGATAACCTCGGAACCCTCAAAAACAATCAAATAACAACGGAAGAAGACACGGACAAACAATGGGAAGATTTAAAAAATGCATTAATTGAGCCAAGCAAGACCATTCTGACAAAACAGAAAATAGGGAAAAAACAGGAATGGATGACTCCAGAAATTTTGAAATTGATGAACGAACGACGTGATGTAAAAGACAACAACGACGCATATAAGAATATTCAGAAAGAAATTCGATCAAAAATAAGAGAAGCAAAAGAGGTGTTCTACAAAAGAAAATGCGACGAAATAGAAGCCCTTCAAGAAAAGCATGACAGCTTCAATATTCCACAAGAAAGTAAAAGAACTGGCAGGATTACAGAAAAAAAGACAACCGTCAATACTCACTGACCAGAATGGCAAAATCATTATGGAAATGGAAGAAAAACTAAGAACGTGGAAGAATTACACAATAGAATTGTTCGATGATGAGAGAGATATAAACAGAATAGTAACAGGACAAGAAAACAGCGGACCGGAAATAACTAAAGAAGAGGTCATCCATGCTATAAAAATCACAAAAGATGGAAAAGCCGCAGTGCCTGATGAGTTACCCTCTGAAATTCTCATGTTGATAGAAGAGGAAAACATACACAGTCTAACAGACCTGTTCAACACCATATACAGAACAGCAGCAAACATTAGAACAGGATATCAGCGAGACTCGATTCGGTTTCCGAGATGGCTTAGGCACAAGAGAAGCACTATTTGCTTTGAACGTTCTCGCCCAACGATGTATGGATATGAATCAGGATCTCTATATATGTTTCATTGGTTACAACAAAGCCTTCGATAGGGTCCGACACGAACAACTTATCCAGCTTCTGAAAGAAAAGAACTTAGACACCAGAGATATAAAAATTATTACGAATCTTTATTTTAATCAAAAAGCAGTGGTAAAAATAGAAGGGAATAACACCGAAGAAATAGAAATCCGTCGAGGCGTTAGGCAGGGGTGCGTGCTATCACCGATGTTATTTAACCTCTATTCAGAGGAAATAATGAAACGAGCATTGGACGATGAAACGAAAGGACTAAAAATTAACGGAGTGCCTATCAACAATATAAGATATGCGGATGATACGATCCTGATGGCTGCCAACATAAACGATTTACAGATATTAGTAGATAAAGTTAATACATCGAGTGAAGAGCTCGGACTGTCACTAAATGTAAAAAAGACAAAATTTATGATAATATCCAAAACAACACAAAACAATTCACAAATTCATATAAATAACCACACCACAGAAAAAGTTGACAGTTATAAATACTTAGGTACTATTGTAAATAAAAATAACGACTGTTCTGAAGAAATTAAAATTAGAATAGGACAGGCGAGAACAACATTTGTGAAAATGAAAAGAGTGCTCTGTGCCAGCGATCTCAGCTTGGATTTAAAAATCAGAATGGTGCGATGCTATGTTTTGTCGGTGCTGTATTATGGTGTCGAGGCTTGGACTCTGAAGAAACTTGACATAAGGAAACTAGAGGCGTTCGAAATATGGTTGTACCGTAGAATACTTAGGGTAAAATGGACCGATAAAGTGACCAACATGGAAATCCTGAAAAGAATAAAAAAGGAAAAAGAAATTATCATAACGGTAAAAAAGCGTAAACTTCAGCACCTTGGACACGTCATGAGAGGAGAAAAGTACCATCGCAACCAACTGATATTACAAGGAAAAATTCAAGGAAAGAGAAGTGTAGAAAGAAGGCGCCACTCATGGATGAGAAACTTACTTGACTGGTTCGGGTGCACCACAAACCAACTATTTCGGTCGGCTGTGTCACGAATACGTATAGCACTGATGATTGCCAACCTTCGCAACGAAGCAGGCATTTGAAGAAGAATGACACATTTTTATAACTTTTACAGTTATTTTTTGATAATTCAAATGGTTCCAATATTTTTTTTTTTATTTAAATTACATGAATATAATTAAAGAAATCACTTGATTTAAATCATGATTTAAATCATTTGATTTAAATCATGCCAACCCTCACTAAATGTCCTTAAAAATCCCATATAAAAATGCACGTGTTCCATTACGCCCCTAGCAGGTTAAAAACTTCCCCTGTCTTATATATCTAAAAATAAACAGTGACTCATTTAAAGAGGGATGCCTAAATCCCCTAAAACCACTCACGTACTGTAGGAATGGTGCCAGACAGGTTACCCCTCGCAATAAAAATGAAAGAAAGAACTCTACCTGTTACCTAAATTTTTATTTTAAGATTACCATAAACAACTTGCTAAGAATTTTAAAGAAAAAATTATACCGTAAACAAAAATATGGTGTGTAAACTATCGCGCTATGCATTAGCGTAACTAGCAATTTATCCTGTGTTGAGCCTAAGGGGGGCCTAGGGCTTTTGTTTTTTTGAAAATGAAAAATAATTTTAAAAAACACATTTTTTGAATAAAACGTTTACATGAATTTCTCTATCAATAAATTTCATAGACTTGGTTATTAAACCGTGTTCCCGTAGATTACTTAAATACCTACAAATTTTCTAAAAAACACAAAAATTAACACATTTTTTGAACAGAACCAAATAATATTAACTAAACAAAACTAGAAAAAGTCATTTTTACTACATCATAAGCAAATAAAAATTAATAGGTAGCCAAGAGTCATAATTCAGGATTTCTCTCTGGGGGTGCCCAACAGTACCTGGGGGGTGGGGGGGCCGGCACCCTCAGTCACCCCTGTAGTTACGCCAATGGCGCTATGGCTTATCATATTGGTGCATTTCCGTCTTTATTATTTGCATTACAATAATTATCCCATATTCATATAAAAATTGATGCTGTCGTATTAATTCACAGTAAATTTGTATTTTCTGTCGTTTTGTAGATGTCGTGAGTCGAAATCTATGCTGACTCGTTGGACTTTTTGGAGATTTTTTCACTATTATAAAAATGGGAGTGAATATACAGGGTGCTACAAATTAGAGGTACGAGCATTGGTATTTCGAAAACCGTAATAGATACGAAGATAGTTGAATTGGGGCAAAGTTGCGCCTTGGGATGTTCACCAAGATGCCATCAAAAAAGATTTTAAAATTTCAAGGATTGCTGAGTTTTTTGGAAAAACCGGATTTTTTTGAAAATCAATTTTAATTTTTCCTATTGTTACTTTTTAGAAAATCAGATAACTAATTGCATATTCTTATAGCTTACTTAAGGCTGATAGTATTTTTAGATTTTCAAATTAGCTGATAATTTGTGAGATACAGAGGCCGTCTTAATTTCTTTAAATAATGGACCTGCATTTTTTATTTCAATTTTTGAAAGAACTCCTGTGACAATGATAGACCTGAGACCTCCTGTGTACAATGATATGCCACACTTTATACTTTTTTTTTGTTTTGGGTACCTTAACAACAACAAAACAATTTAATTATTATTTAAAATATTTTCAAGTCCGACCCTGTTTCTTTAAATTATTTAATCTAATTATATTCATTGCAACAATATTGATCAGCGCTAATTAACATTGAATAAGGAAAATCTTTTATTATAAATAAATCACCTTCTACAAAGTAGTTTCTAATGCTCTACGTGTTCGAAAGGGTTTTACCACCTTGCCTATTGCACAAATGTATTATGCGTTCAATTTTATTTATAGCTTTTTGAACATATCTTCTTATACTTCCGAATGTATACCGGGTGCGTCTCAAAAGTGGCCCACTCCTATAACTTTTTTATTTTTTTTATATAAAACAACGAGATTCGGGTAAATTGGGAATGATTGACGTATTCAATTGTTTTCGGTCACTTCCGGTTTCACCGGAAATGACTACAACTTTGGATTTTTAAATGACACTCTCGGTATTTTTTTACTTTATTCGATAGAAAATTACATTCTGAATCGAATGACATATCATATGACAATTTTTGACATAGTCACTCAAAAACAAATTCTATTTTAAATTCTAATCTAGAGTGCCATGGTTGTGTTAAAAACAGTAAATTTTTAATCAAGGAGCCTTGGAAAAATAGATTTGATCATCTAATGTTTTTGGCGTCTTGTCCTGGCTGGTTAAAAGACGCCCGTATCTTATCATCATCAATATCAATCGTATTTTTCATCATATCTCAATTTTTTCAAATGGAACGAGAGTGGCTCATTAGCATATTTGGAAAAAGTATTTTTTTAAGAATAATTTGATACCACACATGGTATTTTGAGTCAAATTGTCGTTATGAACCGCATGTTACAATTTCAAATAAACCATATGCCAAAATATCAAAAGTTGACATATGATATGTCATTCGATTTAAAGTGTCATTTTCTATAGAATAAAGTAAAAAAATACCGAAGGTCCCATTTAAAAATCAAAAGTTCCGGTGAAACCGGATGTGTCTGAAAACAATTGAATACGTCAATCAATCCGAATTTATGTCATATACTAACATACCAAATATCGTTGTTTTATCTGAAAAAATAAAAAAAGTTATAGGGGTGAGCCACTTTTGAGACGCACCCGGTATAGTACTCTTGATTGTAAATGTTGAAAAATATTGATTTCACTTTTACAAATGACGTCAAAATTGATTTTCAAAAAAATCCGTTTTTTCCAAAAAAAAACAGCTATGCTTGAAATTTTTGAAACTTTTTTGACGGCATCTTGGTGCCGTTCTTAACTAGCCGGCTTGGTCTGGTTCATTCACAACACAACCATGCTATTTTATTTTACGTCGTCTTGAAAGTCCCAAGAATCTTTTTGTTATTTAATTCCTATTCTACAATACATCCATTGAACTACGCATAATGTAACTTCTTTGGGCAGTTCATTCAAAGTGCACTAAAAGCACTTCAATGGGTACGAAAAGTAAAAAAACTACGGATGTAGCGTAACTGAGCTTGAATCTATTTTGTAGAAACTCTTTCAAAGAATACAACAGCAAATAGACCGACTACACCTGGAGTATTTGTGATATTGTTACGGATAATTTCAAGTCCTTCATAAGTTAAATTGTACCTATTGACGTAGACTCCTATTTAGTATTTAGGAAAATACGATGGAATAAAAAAGAATTTAACCGATTATTCAGTCTAATATAGAACAATATGTCGAACTTCATTAACATAATTTAAGCCATTACATTATGTCTTTGGTAATATTAGAAGCAGCGGCGTGCGGTCCATGGAAGCGGGGGAAGCACCGCTTCCCTAAACTTTTTAAAGATAAAAAAAATAAATAGTTAAACGTTAATAATACTGTTATTTTATAACAAAAGATTAATTTAATTTGTTAAAATTGTTTATTTAAAACCTTACATAAACGTATCTAGTAAATTTAATTAGCCTTTTACTGCCTGGATGCGCGCCTGGGAATCGCCACCGGTCGCCTATCCCTCCTTCATGTAGGTGTTATTGACCTCGAACGCAAACAGTTGCTAGCCACGGCAGCGATCTTTCGGCCGCCTTCCTCGACTTTTAATTTATCGGGACAGGTTCGCTTGCGATTTTATAGGTAATATTATAATAAATTAAATCCAAAATTTTATGATCATTTTATAGAAAAATTTGCAATGGCTGATAGACGAATAAACCTCAAATACAAATAGGTGCTTATCGCGCGTCAAGTGCTTCGGAAAATTAATTTAAAATATCGTATTTCAACTATTATAACTTTGTGTGTTTTTGTTTGTTGAACAATTTTCAATAGAATTTTAATCGAATAATGGAATTGGCGTCGGAATTTCCAAAGGTAAGTTTTTTAAGAAAATGTTAAAGTAATGTCTCGAAATAGGGTTTTTTACCCATTAGCTTCCCCGCCTATAATTGTCACCGCACGCCGCTGATTAGAAGTGTAACATTTGCTTCTGCTATAAGTAGGAAAGTATTATATGGATTTTTTTTAAGCTTTATAGCAACTTAGGCTGTCATAAAACATCTAATATAATGCAGCAAAATATATTTATACCGGGTGCGTCTCAAAAGTGGCTTACCCCTACAACTTTTTTTAATTTTTCTGTTAAAAAAAACGAGATTTAGTATGTTAGTATATGACATAAATTAGGATTGAGTGACGTATTCAATTGTTTTTGGTCACTTCCTGTTTCACCGGAAATGACTAAAATTTTTGATTTTTAAATGGCACCCTCGGTACTTTATGACTTTATTCGATCGAAAATAAATCTCTGAATAGAATGGCATATCACATGTCAACTTTTAACATTTTCGCATATGATTTATTTAATATTATGTGTGGTATCAAATTATTCGTAAAAAAAGGCTTTTTCCAAATATGCTAATGAGCCATCCTCGTTCCATTTCAAAAAATTGAGATATGATTAAAAATACGATTTAAGCATTTTCTAACTGGCCAGGACAAGACACTAAAAACATTAAACGATGAAATCTGTTTTTCCAAGGCTCCTTGATTAAGAATTACTGTTTTTTACATAGCCATGGCACTTTAGATTGAATAATTACAAATTTAAAATATATATTATTAAAAGACAATTTTTTATTGAGCGAGAATGTCAAAAGTTTACATATGATATGTCATTCTATTCAGAATGTCATTTTCTATCGAATAAGGTAAAAAATACCGAGGGTGCCATTTAAAAATCAAAAGTTCTAGTCATTTCCGGTGAAACAGGAAGCGACCAAAAACAATTGAATACGTCAATTAATCCTAATTTATGTCATATACTAACACACCAAATTTCGTTTCTTTATCTGGAAAAATAAAAAAGTTATAGGGGCGAGCCACTTTGGAGACGCACCCGGTATAAAAATTAGTTTTCCAAGTCCAATTGATATTTATCTCTTTTATTTCTTTTTTTTTAATTATGTATATTAATATTTATTAAAAAACTTCTTTTTTATAATTTTAAAAACAACAAAAATTTGCAAGTAAAAGGTAATACTTGTATCCTAAATTAATATACATACACAAATAGCTAACCTACATATTTAATAACTGTGCTGTGCTCTTATACTAATTTATTTAAATTTATAGAAAAATGTTATCAAAAGGCAACGCTACTAACAGCTTGAGAAAGTCAACTAATTCGACAAACTTTAATAATTTTCAGACCATTTAAAATAATAATAATCTGATATATATAAACGAAAAAATATAAAATCCATCTCATTTGTTATATCGGCAACTTGTAATCCGATTCAGTCGATCGATCTGCTTGGAACACTTTTTGTTCAATTCCGTGTCTATCGCTATTTTTCTAATACCCTTGTCTAATACATACGTTTGTTCTTTCAATTTCTAAATATCGAATAAAGATAGAATGTATAAAAACAAAGATAAATGTACCGTATGATCGAATAAAAACGGCGTCAACGATGGCTATGAAATGAAGATCGCTGTCATTTTATATGTAAATTTATATGGGAAATGTCACTGATCGTCATTTCCCAGCCAACTGGCCGCCGTTTCTTTTCGATCATACGGTATAATATATGAAACCATGAATGAAACAGATATTTTAATGAGATTTTTAGTATTTTTTTATATTTAAGTGTTACCTTTTGACTGTTGTCCATTTTAAGGAAGAAAATGACAAAATAAAACTAGATTTTTGGTCAACATATAAATCAAAACCATCAAAACAAACTACAATGAAATTAAAGTTAGAATGGTTTCTAAATGTCATTAAGTATAAATACAAAATTAATCACACCAAGCCAATTGTAATTTTTTGTTCATTATTTTATTTTATGAAATTGATATTTACCCCTGTTAGATAACATCGTAATAAAAATATGTTCATCTTTTCCTTTCAACCTGCTACAACTGCATGTTTTTAGTTTTTTTATGCTACTAATTATTTTTCATTTACCGAAGATTTTTAATCTTGAAAATCCCCATTTTTATTTTTATAAATTAAGATTCTTCTGAATAGCTGAACGTGCCAATCTATCAATATACGTGTCTATCGAAATAAATTATGCAACACAGACCATTATGAGCGAAAGAAAAAAGATTTAGAGGACCCTTAGAAAAAAAAGAAGCCCAGCGAGGGGCATTCCCACCAAATTAAAAAGAAGACACGGTAAATCTACCTGTTGCACGTTACCGGGCCCATATCTAATCATTTACATCCTGTCCGGTCTACGCCCACCCTAACTTAGAAATTTTTAAAGGTCTTTTTTACACCCCAGTCGGTTTCACGTGCACGTGAATCGCCCCGGGCCATTTCTGAAATTGCCCTCAGTCTAGGGATCCACCAAAGATTAGGCTTTTATTGGCGCAGGGTTGGCTCAAGAACAAATTTAATCTTTTAATACATTATCTTTATAGACAGATATATACTTAAAATACAACATACAAGAAAATATAGAATTGCTGATAATTATTAATATATTAATGTACAGGGTGCTCTATTTTGTTTGAAACATGCGGTATCTCCGCTATTAATAAATAGAAGGTTGCGGTTTGCACAAACTTTCTCACTTTTTTGTCAAACGAAAGATGTTGTAAACAAAATGTTATAGCCTTCTTCGTTTCTGAGCTACAGGGTGTTCTTGAAAATTTTGCAATATAGGAGCCGTAGCTCTGTTATTATGAAAGCTATCGGGAAGATAAAACTGTCTATTGTAGAACTTTTTGCATAGAATACAATAACGTAGTAGAATATACTATAATATTCTATTATACGAAAATAATATTTTTGAAGATATGAACTAAAGTTATATTTTCTTAAATATATCACTCTGTATATTTATGAATCATATGATTTGGCTTGCTATAAGCTTCTCAAAAATACATGTCACTTTATATTTATTTTCACTATTTACTGCAATATTTAAAAGTTTTTATTAAAAGATCATTTTTATAAATACGCCGTGATTGATAATAAAGGAAACAAAAGAATAATTATTAAAAGCATACTGCTTTTTTATTTTGGAAGCAACTAATAAATTCTTTATATATCATAAGAAAACACCCTACCGCTTAACACCTTACCGCCATTTGTAAATCTTGGAAGCTTTTATGTCGGATTTTTAGAAGATATTCTTTTAACTAATTTACGTGAAATATACTTTCAACAAGATAGGGCTCCCGATCACAACTTTGAAAATATTTGAATTTTTTAAAACGACTGTTTCCCAAACCAATAAATTGGGGACAATGGACCCATACAATGGCCTTCTTGATCCCCGTATTCGGTTCTCGATTTCTCTATATAAAAATTAAAAAAAAAAGAAATATATCGTAGCAAGTAGGAACATTGCCGAAGACCTGGAAAATGCTACCATGCAAGATTTTAGATATTGCAAATATATATAAAAAAGAAGAATATATACCTACTCAGAGATTCTACTATTGTACAAAATTGATAATAGTAGAAAAGGGTCACCATATACAACTTTTGAGAAAAATATTTAATGAATTAATATGTCCAGCCTGCTCCACCTACGTAACTGTAGATGAAGCTAAAGCTCAATAAGTAAGTACTAATAAATAAGGAATATAAAAAATATTCAGTCCTGGCCTGGCTGTGGTTAAAATGAAGAAGATGAGGAAAACGTTTTATCTCCATTAGTCATTCTAGAAGTGACGCGTGTAAAGCCTTAAGCCCCATACTCACTATGCGCTGATGCGTCGATTTGATGGCCCAATGCACGCATAGCAAGAATAATGCCGTCCGTGGATGCGAAACTTCGTTGCGGTTCGTTGATGCGATTCGATAGTTCGTCTGAAAATTCGTCCATTTTGTTTGAGATATTTCTTTTGACAGTTCGCCGAAAACCCGACATTCCACCGAACCTCCGCATCACATCGACACATTGGCGCATAAAATCAAAGCATTTACAAACCGCATCAGGGCATAGTGATTGGCTTACTTATTTTTTTCCTTAATATTTCTATTTTTAGACTATTAAACACTATTTTTTTTAATTATCGGGCTCTATTAACATTTACCAAGAAATTAATTTACCCTTTTACATGCCCCTCAAAATTGTATGAGAGGTTGTAGAATAAGTGGAAAGGGGGTTAATCAACGCGACTTGACTCATCAAACATGGTTATTCTGTTGTAGGGGGGACAGGTATTTCCCATCCTTCTCTGACAACAACTGTTCCGAAAATTAAAAAATCGGTTTTTATTTTTTTTCTCACCCTGTATGTACTTTTTTAACAAAGTGTGGATACTAAAAAACTTAACTAATCGATCTGCATCAATCCAGGCCATCTTTCAAATCGGATAAGTGAAAAAAGCTCGATTTTGACCGGGAAAATTTTTGGAAATTTTCGAAGCACAGTTTAAATGGGGCGATTATAGGGCTCCACTAGCTTTATCCATAGAGGCGTCACTGATCGTTTAGCTATTACCGTTTCCGAGATATTTACGTTTTTCGATATTGGAAAAATTTCAACTTTAAATTGTTTTCTACGAGTCCTTATGAAAATCTAAGAAACGAAAAATAAGCCATGGGAGGGCGCCATCAGTCGTCTATCCGACGGTGTATAAATGGTTTCTTATAGAATTGAAGGGTTTGGTAGATATAAACCCCTCAAATTTGTACGAGAGGTTTTAGAATAAGTAGAAAGGGGGTTAATCACCGCCACCTGACTCATCAAATATGGGGATTATCTTGTTGTATGGGGGACAGGTATTTCCCATCCTTCTCTTGAAACAACTGTTCCGAAAATGAAAAAATCGGTATTTATTTTTTTTTCTCGCCCTGTATGTACTTTTTTGACAAAGTGTGAATACCAAAAAACTTAACTAATCGATCTGCATCAATCCAGGCCATCTTTCAAATCGGATAAGTGAAAAAAGCTCGATTTTGGCCGGGAAAAATAATCCACAATTTACAGTAAACTAAAAGTTTCGTTTAAATTTCTTAATCAGCTGATCGCTATTAAAGTTCGCAGATACCCGGGCTATATTATTACATTACTCTGAGGAAAATAACGAAAATAATCGATATTTTTGACTCCGCCCCGAAAGGTTCACGATTTGTCCTCCAGTTAGCAACACATTTTGTCTAGTCGGTTGACCAACTTTAAGAATATATAAACAAGGGTTCTACGTTTGGATGGCCCTGCTAGGATTGTCTTGGCATGTTCCATTCCGGGACTGTCATACCAGTCCCGAAGCATTACACCCCTAACCCATTCACAGAGCCTGTCTCTTGCGAGATTTTCTGGTACAGTACTTGTGTCCGTTCTGTAGCTACGCGGTATCCGTCAGAGGGGAAACAAAATTCTCTCGATGTTTTTCGTAAAAAAACAGACGACGCGTCCCATCAATAAAAATTCAACAAATTTGCCAGTAGCCAATAAAATGAGTCGGCGGAGCGATTTGCGGTGACGCACTCGTCAAATCGACGTATAAAATATATTGCTGTTTATTTAAATGTTTTTTGTCCGCATTCCTTTCATAGACACAGATCCAGCAGATGTACTGTACGCTAAGTGTCGGTTCTGGGCCCACGAATGGCGAGCCTGCACCAGTTTTGGCGAGGGAATCAGCACGTTCATTTCCCTCTAGGCCGACATGTCCCGGTATCCATATTAGCGAGACTTTGTTTTCATCTCCTAATATATTGAGTAGTTTCTTTACAATGAAGAATCGTCCTGGACGTACTTTTCGTTGCCTCAAGTGCTTTCAACGCGGCTTGACTATCCGAAAATATGCTTATTGTTTTCCCGGTGTATTGCTGTTCTACCAGCAGTTGCACACAGGTTTCAATCGCATATAGCTCAGCTTGGAAAATAGTGGTGTGTTTTCCAAGACTGTGGTAGATCTCAGTCTTTGGACTGCTGCAGTAAATTCCTGCGCCAGATCCTTTATCGTTTTTGGATCCGTCCGTGTACCAACACATTTCCGCAAATAATAAGCCGTTTCTCGGCTTATCCCATTCGTCCCTATTCGGAAACAGGACGTTGTAGGTGCGCGTCAAGAGTTGGATTGGTGGTGTGAGATCCGAGACCATTCCCAGAATCTCATCCGATTGTAGTTCGTCTACTAGTCGGTTTTGTATGAACATGATTGTTCCTTGGCTCTCTCGTGCCATATTTAAAAAATTATATGTAGCCCATCTCGCCTCCCTCTCCAAAATAATTTGAAGAGGATGTAAGTCGAGTAGGGTTTCCATAGCTTTTGACGGCGTAGAATGAAAGGCACCAGTCACCGCTAAGCATGCTTGTCATTGTAATTTTGACAGTTTATTCTTTGCCGTTGTTTGGTTGGCTTTCTGCCACCAAACAAACCTGACGGACTCACCGCTGAGCGAGGTCGTTGCTATTCGATTTTTGAGCATTTGCTCAATCCATTCAGTTATGATTGCTTCGACTCCTCGAGCTTTTACAGCGCCTAGGAGCGATTGAGGGGTAACATTGTTAAATGCTCCCTCAATGTCTAAGAATATCCCTACCGCAATTTCCTTGCGATCAAAGGTGTTCTTAATTTCCCCCACCAAATTGTTGAGGGCCAGTTCTCTTGATTTTCCCTGCTGATAGGCATATTGTCGGACATTCAGGGGATTAGACGTAAGGATCCTTCCCCTAATATGCCCATCCAACACCTTCTCCAGGGTTTTCAGCAGAAATGATGTAAGGCTTATTGGTCGATATGAGCCAGGTTGTAGGTTTTGTTTCCCCACCTTCGGTATATATACCACCTTTGCTCTCGTCCAATCCGCTGGCATGTGTGACCATGCCAGACTAGCCCTAAAAATCCTTACTAAGCGAGGGACGATAATGCTCTCAGCCTTCTGCAATGAGGCCGGGAACACCCCTTAGTCTCCCTATAGGTAATTACTTTCTTCGCTATCTCCCAATCCTCTTTTTTGGGCCGATTTTTGCGACTCATGAGTATTGGGGGAGACCTATTTCATCACCTAGAATCAGGCAGCCTTGGAAGTGTTTTTGGGCCAAAAATCTCTAACGTTTCTTTCTTGGACTCTGTGAAATTACCGTCGGGGCGCTGTATTGTCCCTAGCTCATTCACTGGTTCTTTTGAGAGAATCTTGTGAATTCTGGTGCTTTGGGGTAGATCGACCAGACTCCCACAGAACCTTCTGCAAGACTCCCTCTTCGCCCTTCTTATTTCCTTATTGTACTCCGCCAACGTCGTACGATAGGTTTCCCAGTTACCTGACACTTTAGCGCGATTAAAGAGCTGTCGCACTTCTTTTCTTCTTTTGTCCAGTTTGTTGTTCCACCAAGAGAACTTCCTGTTATGCTTCTTTGTTTTAAGTGGACAGTTTTCACTATAAGCCGTTATGATTGCACACCGCAGTTGTTCCGCCGCAATCTCGATTCTCGATCTCATCGCGATCTCTCACTTTTGCAATTGTGGGTTCCCGCAGATGCACGAGTGAGCGGTTGTATCCTTCCCAATCTGTGCACTTTGGATTCCTATATTGCAGGAGAGTTCTTTCACCTACGCTTATTTCAAACTGTATGTGTCTGTGATCCGAGCACGATGGCTCAGATGATACCCTCCAGTTGGATATCCTGTTGCTCAAATAATTGGAACTGACCGTAATGTCTAAAACCTCTTTCCTGTTACAGGTAACAAAGGTTGGTTCGGAGCCTATGTTATTAACCACTAACCCTTCACCTATTAAGTAATTAAGAATTAACTCACCTCTGAAGTTGGTGTCCGTGCTTCCCCATGCCTCGTTGTGGCCGTTGGCGTCGCATCCTATCACTAGCAGTAGATTTTTCCTCTTGCAGAAGGAGATTAGTTCTCTCACTTTCTTTGGAGGAGGTAGATCTGCTGTCTTGTCCCCCAGGAAATATGCTGAGCAGACAACGAACTCCATTCTACCACCGCTCCTCCCCGCTGGGATCTGGACATGCACCACCACCATATCCTGACAGCAGAACCTGTAAGGTTAAAAGAGTGCACGCTCTTTTTTACTAAAATGCATGCCCTAGGTCTGGTTACTCCTGGGGCAGTAATTAGTCTACCCTCTGCGTCCCCAAGGCCACATACGCGGCCTGAGTTAACCCAAGGTTCCTGAATGAAGGCGAGATGTACCCCTTCCTTCCTGAACCTTCTGCCAAGGACGTTGGAAGCGGCCTTGGCATGTTGTAGGTTACTTTGTATACATTTGACTGCTGCAGCCATCCCTGCAGTAGTCAAATTTAGGTTTTGCTCCCACCATCAGGGGGTCTACGTCCCCTTTTGGTGGGAAACTTACATTCGTTTCGCCTGCCTTTCCGAGTGGGTTTGTTCCCACTCGAGTTGCCAGGCTTCCCCGAGGCTCCAGAGGGTTTAGCTTTAGACCCTTTCGTGGCCGGGTTTTTCCGTGCCACTACTTTGTCTCCAGCTCTCTCCCTCTGGGTGTTGCCAGACCTCGTGGCGTCAGTTGTTACCTGAGAGGCTGTAGGATGGTCCCCACCATCTCCCGAGACTGACGCCCTGGTCTGCTCCGTGTTGGTTTCATTTTCCTTATCTCTGGGTCGGAAGGTATCTGCCCAAACCCAAAGTAGGCCCTCAATCCGTTGCGGCGAAGGAGATCCATGGATCTCTCGTCAACCGCAAAGGTCCAGGTTTGTCCCGGCCCTGCATCACTCTGGTGGAGGATTCTCCACTCCTGAGTTAGCAGTCTAAAATTCATTCTTCTAAGTCTGTTCAGCACCACATCCCCTCTGAGCCGTTCTCCAGGCTCATCATCGGGAATGTAGGCCGTACAGACATGTGGCTTGGGTATATCCCGCCCCCTTACTGCCCTGAGTTCCATGCCCTGCCATAGCGAAAGGTCGTTGACCATCCTTTCTAACCACGCAGCGCTGGTCTCGTCGGCACAGATTACAAGCAGCCATTCAGGCCGAATCGAGCAGCCTTGGAAGCGTACCTGTAGCCCTTCCTCTGTGCTTGCGTCCACGGCCTTCAAAATGGCACGTTTCAACAACAAGAGTTACTCGGCGGATAGGCTGTTCTCTGGGTGGTTAGGTCGGATTACTCCAACCCTTATTTCCCCAGCAGCCTCCACGTATCTTAGGATTATGTAAGGTGATCTGAAAAGAAGCCAAAAATGTAATAATATACAGGGTGTTACATTTAAAAAAAATCATCCCAAACCACTCACACTTTTTTCAGCCACCCTATAGAAGTTAAAAGATTTTCCTGGAATACATCCTAGAACATACTTTAGTTTTGTACTTAAACAAAATTCTTAAGTTTTTTATTCTAGGAGCTACAGATGCCCGATGCACTATTGCCGGACCCTGTATATTGAACTATTAAATTCAGTAGGGCATCTAGAGATTGAGCCTGCGAGGGTAGTAGCAGTATTTAAGTAAAGTACTAGATTTAAAAAATGTATAAATTTTTGCTAAAAAGTATTGTGACTGTGAAAAAATAAACTTGGATTAGTGTGGATTTTCTATTTTGATTGGTATTATTAATTCCTTTTGAAGCAATAAAGTTTCATTTTATACGATATTTTAATATATTTATAAATTTCTTTCTGGGAGGGGTAATTACCCCCATTACTCCTCCCGTATCTGCGCCCCTGATTAAATTTATTAAAGTAATAGACAAATCTAAGGTTCTAATATTATACCATCTAATCTAGATTTAGACCTGAAGACCATAAACAACCAGTAGTTGGATAAAAAAAAAAGATAATGTAAAAGTTTGTCGCAGATTTCGAAACATCAGACATAAACAAAAACAGACATAAACCATATGCTGCCTGATATAACGTCAAGCACCCGCATACCACCTCCAAAAACCAAGGAAAAAATAGAAAAAAATCTGCCAGTCGTGAGAAAGCAGAACATGTGCGCGATTTTGATATGTTTACTTTAGTGGGAGATGGCTGGATGATTTATGGTTGCCAAACGTGTTCCCATATTCCTTTGGGATCCTGTTCCTTTTCATTTTGGCGGCAGAACTAAAATAAGACGCCATATACATATACTAATAATAGTGTAAGATAGCTGTAAATTAATGTCTACAACTCTGTGGCGGATTCATCTCTTCAAAAAAATTCTCTGGGTATTTCGCCACTTGTCCTGTAAGAAAATGTACTAAATAAAATAGTTATTTTTTGGAAACACCGCTGCGTTAATTCGTATTGTATTTTTTGTCCGTTAAGAAAATTTGTTTATTTTTAGTAAAATACCGCTGACAAGCTGGTCTCTGTTGGATTAACGCCAGCGGTGTTTACAAAAAATAACTATTTTATTTTGTAGATTTTCTTACAGGCGAAATGCCCAGAGAATTTTTTGCAGACATCAGTAATTATGTAAGTGACTTGTTTTAGGTATAGTTTGGAACCAATCTTGAGATTTTCTACGGAGGTCAGTTATAAAACTGACAATTTAGAAAAATGTCAAAAAAAGATCATTTATCTGAGCTTGCATTTATTTGTTTATTGACATTTTATTTACATGTTAACATATTTGTTTATTTAAATCATTTATTAGCATGTCTTTTTATTTTCTGATTTGCATGTGATTCGTTTAATTTTGACTTGTAATATCAAAGTCAATTTTTAGTTTTTTCAGAAATTTTGCCATATTGAAGATATGTTTACTCGAGAGACCTTATGTTTCTCGCGGTCTTCCTCGTTTTCGTTTTCCAGTTGGTATCCATTTCATGATGTTTTATGGTAGTATTTCTTCTCCCATTCTGTTCACATGTCCAGGCCAGATTAATTGTTTTTTGTTGGATTTCTTCTATGATGGTTATCTCTTTCTTTAATATTCTAGACATTAGCGGTAAAATCTGGCCTCTTTGCGGCCCAGATGTTACGACACTATATAATAGACATTTTTTTTATTGGTATAGATATTTTTGACTATATAGTACTATATCTACCATTAAATCTTGATGCGATTCTAATCTCCTATGCCTCAACCTTTCAAAAACTAAAGTTCTGTCATATAAAAGTACTATTCAACCTTTTGTACTTAATAACACCACTATTGACGTCGTGGACTCTGTGAAATTCTTAGGACTTGTTGTAGACAACTCGTTAAAATGGGACTTGCACATCGAAGCTTTATCAAAGAGACTAACTGTGTTTTGCGCTAAGATCAGTTTCTAAGGAACTTAACTTATCAACCTCTAGAATAGTCTATTATGCCGTTTTTGAGTCGCATCTTCGTTATGCCCTTCCATTCTGGGGTACTTGCTGCGAGACAAAATTTGATCGTATTTTCAAACTTCAAAAGAGAGCAGTTCGATATTTATTGGGACTGAACAGTAGAACTCACTGCCAGAATTTCTTTAAAAATTTCAAAATACTGACTCTTCCTTCCTTATTCGTTTTTGTGAATCCGTTTGCTTAATCCGCAAGCACATATCTGCTATTCCCGAAAGCCATCTCTCAATTATCCACTTAGGAATGCGGAGCACGATCTTTATCACACCGAGCTCAGAACTAGTTTAAAGCTCAATACTGTACAATGGCAAAAAAAATGTACAATCATCTGCCTTTGAATATAGCCCTATATGCGGTAAACGACTTTTTTGTTAATGTTTAATCATTAACAATTTTGAATTTTAAAATTTTGATCATCTCACACACTGGTTAAAGGTCTAGTATTTAATATTAAATATTTTATAACTCTTATATGATTATATCCATTTACAATTTTTCTATTGTAAAATTTTATTGATACGCCTTTTTTGTGTTCTGCAATGTCCATACCTATATGTTTATTTGTAATTTTAATGAGGTAATTTTTTTTTGGAAATTAATTTGTATTGTATGATATTTCTTATTATTTATATATTTTTTTGTGCTTTTGTTTGCTTTGTAAATGCTTTGTCGATGAAGCTCTTTTGGCTTTTTGTACAATAAAGCGTTGTTTATTATTATTTATTATTCTTCTTATTTCTTTATTTCGCACTTTTTCTAATTTGATTTTCTTGCCGATCTCCTTTCCGTGCTTAAAATTGTATTTCATATTTATGTCCTCCCATTTTATATTTATGTTCTTAAATTTATTATCTAAATTTATAAGAACATAAATATTCCAGAACTATTAAGACCTGGCAAATTGATGCGACCCACAATTTCTGCATAATATTTCAGTACGACAAAATTAATTTAACGGTTCCGATGGCCAGGAAGAGAAAATAAATGACCTTAGAAAGACGATACGTTGAATTCAGCTGAATTCCTGCTGCTCACGATTTCTGCTCCGCTCGTTCGTTTTCCATTAAGGGGCAGGCAACACGTGGTAAGCGACGTGCCATCGAGTAACATAAGAACGCCTTTTCAGGCGTAGGAAATTTTTTTAACGATTTTTTAACGATCGACCATTCGTACGTTCTAATAAAAGACGCTTCTCAGGAAAGTGAATACTTCTAGATGTTCATATTTTCTTTAACATTGAAAATGTTCCCTGATAAAATTCGAGCCCCAAAGAGATACAGGAAATGTTGGACGTTATTAAACTGCCTACAGTTCCTGCAAGGGGTTTCAAGTATAAGTAGATAAAAAAACTTGTATATTTGGTGCCGACCTTTTTGTTATGATCTATGTAAAATGAAAAAAGGTGCTAGTTACCTTTCTTACACGTTTTGTTCCTATTCTAGCCGTTTTATAATATCCCTATTATTAAACATACATTGTGAATTGATTAAAAAAACACGCCAAGGCTTATCTTGCAATGGCATGTTTTGTACAAAGCATTAGCGAGCACTCAACATATACTTGTGACAAACTTGTGATATGTGCCAAGTATAACACTATTATTTGAAAAGTTGTACTAGGCAAATATACTGGAGGTGGTTGCTCTAGTGGCGGCTCGTCAGGGTAGGCAAGGTAAGCGGCGCCTACTCTACATATTTGTCAGAATTTAAGCGGTTTATTACATTATATTATTTACTATTAATGTTGCCAATACATAAAAATACTATTAATACACGGAAGTGTTTAGTAATAATCAATGTTAATTTAATATTTTTGGTCTTGTATCTGTGCTTGTATATTAAAATATTCACTATCGCTGGCGTAGGCTGACTGCGCCGCTGCGTTAGAAAACAAAATAATTTTGACCGTTGGAGTATACTGCAAACGCCCTTGTTGGGCGATTTCTATATCACCTGTTCTAGCACTGTCAGAGTCGATGCACGACGCACGATAGTCTTCTGTCTCTGTCTAACTCATTGTTCGGTATCGACGCGACGTAAATCGGAGTTGTATCGTATTAAGGCGGGGCTTAGGCGAAATCTTCAGTCGCCTATATTAATGTTTTTGAGAATGTCAACACCTTGACAGTAAGGCGGTTCGGTGTTGCCTGAATAGTAGAATATTCTATTTCTTGTTGGACACAAAATTTTAGCATTTTCTAGTTTCTCTGCCGCAAACAACCTTCCACCTTCCAATCTTTATGATTGACCCGGTGATTCTTCGCAGCCCTTGACCATTAAAGGTCTGCGAGAGACTAGGGGCTACTCTTCGAATTGTGTTATCCATGACAATTATACAAAAAAAAGATAGTGTAGTAGAAGAAAAAGAAGTGTAGTAAAAGTTGTCTCTTGCTTTCTACAGCACTGTGCAAATCCAACACAAAGTCGTTTCAGTCTGTCTGAATGCTGGGTTTAAAAAGCCAGCTGCCGCCTTCCAGGTTTTGTCACAGCCGCCCTCAATGTGTCAGACACTGCAAGTTTTGAACTTTTCTTAGCTTCAAGTTCGTTATTTTGGGACCTTAACGGCATGGGTAGCCCCACCAGGACAAGGCCGGCATGGCTCCCTGAATATTGAAGGTTACTGAACCCCCCTACCAATGACTTTCACCGTGTCTTTAGGAACTTAAAGATGCTTAAATTTAACACGGACTTCTGGACCGCCTGAATAAGTACTTAACTAAATGAAGGATCGATTTGGCAACATGTAAGTATTTAGAGATTCTATTAAGAATCAGCTTTCAGTTACCATCTATGTTACAACATATACAAATTAAAATATATGTACTTTGCACACCAACATACCAAAAATATGTATCCACAATAGTGATGTAAACTTTAGCTACTTTTATGGACTCGTAACTACTAGTTACTTTTGGTAATAGGACTCGTTACTTTGGACTCGTTACTTTAGTTACTTTAGTTACTCGTTACTTTTGTACTTAGTATCGTTACTTTATAATCGTTGTTTTGTGTACAGGTTGGAAGACTTGGGCTTGACGTGGAACTTCGTTACTAATTGTGCACGGCGATCTTCGTTGCATGCTCGGTTTAATCTATAAGGGGTTTCTACTTTCTTCTAGTGTAATAATCTTTCTTAATACGATAATTTCAATACTCGTTATTCAAGTACTGAATAATATGTTTTTAATAATATGTATAATATTTTTATAATGATATGTTAAACAAAATTATGTACTATTAATAAAATTAAAAATAAAAGAAAACAAATCAAACAAAAAAAATAAGTGTGTAATAAATATAAAGTATTTTTTTTAAATTCTCTCTCTCTCTCTCTCTCTCTCTCTTTGTATTACATTAATAAATAGGCAAACATTAAAGAGTAAAAATTAAAAAAATGTATATATTCTTGTTAAAATGTAAAAATATTAAAAAATGTATATTCTTCTGTGGCGGATTCATCTCTTCAAAAAAGTCCTTTGGATTAACGAAGCAGTGTTTACTAAAAATTACTATTTTTGTTTTGTAGATTTTCTTCGAGTGTAAGTGGCGAAATATCTATTCTCTTTTGAAGAAGAAAAATATTTGCTCTGCTTTTTCAGATGTTAACATTTTTTGTGACTAACGTGAATCCATTTTTAATTAATATCTAAGACATGTTAATTTAAATAAACAATTCTATCCTATAAATAAAAAGCAACAATAAACGGCAAAGGGACAGACCGCCTCCGGGTCGGCATGAGCCAATCATAATAATTGTAATAAAAATATCACACATTTGCCATCCAAAACACCGGCCGGCGTCAAGTCAACACTTTAAACATAAACATATTGGTTAATATGTACATAAACAACTAGACCTACGTCGAAGTAAGGACTATTTCAGTACCGAGTTTCGAGTCCTCGGTTCGTGCATTTCCAGGGATTACGATTACTGCCGGCGCAAAAGTAACGAATTAGCTTAGTAACGAGTCCTAAGTTCAAATAGTAAGCGTTACTTCGAGTCCTCGTAAAGTAACTGTTTGTAACGATAACTTAGAATTTTTACATCACTAATCCACAATACATATAACTTTGTAACTGGGAACCAGATAGCGTAGAGTATAGCGTATAGCTATACCATCCATCAACCTGAAGATCCCAGGTTTGAACCCTAAGTCAGGCATTACATCAGCCGCCATTTTTATTTTAGTAAAAATAAAAAGTTTAATTACATTTAAGTCGTCTTCGCATTAAGCGATTACTGATTATACAGGGTGAGTCTTAAATAAGTGCAAATATTTTCAGGGCTGGTAGATCTCGATACAAGAAACATATTTTGCCTTTACAGTTTTTCAAATAAGTTCAAAATAACCGAGTTATTTTATTTTGAAAATTTTCAATAAAAAAATTATTTTTTGTTTAAATTTTGAGAACCATGGATTTTTTTCTGTGTTTTCTTTCTTATAAATTTAATCTACTTCCTATGTTGCCATAATACCAAGAAATTGTGTTTTTTAACTAAAAACTAAAAAAAAATTCAAAAAATTTCAAATTTTCAAGTTTTTTTCGCGAAAAAAACCTCATAATCGTTTTTTTATTTAAGACTCATTCTATATAAGTGAGTACTGAAGAATTGATAATTATCAATCCTTTCCCAAACCGTGCTTTGAAAGAATTGTATATTTATATTTTTTATAAATTGTATATTTTATATAAAGCTTTGGAATTCCAAAGCACGGTATAACAAATTATGGTATCAGCAAAAAATATTATAGTTTCGTAGTAGAATTATCTTTGGTATCAGTTAACAGTCTGCTTTAAAAATTACGGTATGAGACTCTGGTTATTGCGATTCTTTTTTGTGAATCCAATCACGCGATTCATTTCTCATAATGAATCGACTCTTACGATTCGTTCATTTGAACAAACTACAAACACATTTTACGTATATACAATTTTTGTGCATATACAGTATTTTGGGTGTTTATAATGTGAGCCTTTTAGATATTTAGGGAGATAAATTTTTGGGAGTTGGGAACACTGTCTATAGTAGGCAAGGTATTACGGTCGGGCGATTCGGTCGTAGGCCTGCTGCCGCCCGAGAAAACGACGAGCGCCTTGCACGAGACGGTCCCTGGCGCTGCGCCCGCCTCAGCCTATCCTGCACGTGTGTCCCGATCGTGGGAAAAGAGGCAGATGTGGCGGCCGATCGACGCGGATCGCATTGTGAATCACGCACGCCGATGCATACATAGCACGTTAATCAAGAGTCCTATCTCGCCGCTATCTTCATTCTTCACTTCCTGCGGCATGAATTAGACTCGCTTCTAAATTGGGAGGCTTTGTTCGCGTGGCAGAGATTACTGCTGCGAACATTCTATACTCAGGACAATGATGTACAGATAGAAATGGTACAAAGTAAGTCAAGATGAAAAAATACCATGTCAGACTATTTTATGCTTACACTGATTTAAAAACAAATTGTATTTACTAATCTTATATTATTATATATTATTTAAGCAAAAGTGTAGTAATATGGGAGTACCCATAGGGGATAACATGCTCTACACACTGTGCTTCGCGGACGATCAGGTGCTCATAGCACAAGATTAACATGACATAAATTATATGACACGTAAGCTTATAGGAGAATATCAGAAATGGGGTCTCGAGGTCAATACTAACAAAACAGAATATATGTGTCAGAGGAGAAAAACAAGACCTAATACTAGAAGAAGGGGAACAATAAAGTGCTGCACAAAATAGAAATACTTGGGTATGGAAATCACAAATGATGGGCTGTTGGATACAGCAATTAAAGAACGAAACCAACTTGGACGGAATGCTATCACAGTCAATAGGATATTGTAGTCACAATCATAGGATACTGTGGGACAGAAGCATACACAACAGGAACAAAACATTAATATATAATACCATCATCAAGAGTATAACAACATACAGCTGTAAAGTATGGCCAATTAAGGAAACGACAAAACGACTGCTCGAATCTATAGAGATGGATTTTTGGAGGAGAGCAGCAGGTAAATGAAGACTCGAACAAATAACTAATGAACACATAAGAAAGATTATGGAAGTTAACCATACAATAGTGGACGAGATAAAGAACAGGCAACCCTATGGTACGGACCAGGCAACCCTATGTGGTACGGACACGTTCAAAGAATGGCAGAAATAAGAATCCCAAAGCAAATCATAAACTGGAAACCTGCAGGAAGAAGAAAACCGAGTAGACTGAGAAGAAGTTGGCAGAAAGGGATTGACAAGTTTATGGAAGAAAGAGGTCTCGGAGACGGTGCAGGGAGAGACAAACAGGCATGAAGAGATGGCATCGGAAGACGTAGAACGTTTTAAACCGAAAATATATATATTTACTAATCTACAGCTTAGCCTAGCTTACCACAGGTACAGCGGTTTCAAAGCACTGGGGCGGCAAAACGTGAGGGACGGCAAATCGAAACTGAACTCAAAGAAAATTTGATATCAGTAAAATCAGCGGCAGAGGCACATACGAAACTTTTAATGACTTGTTCTTAGGTCGTAAAATCCATGCCTTAAGCCTTTAGTCAGTTAATGATGCTGCAACAGTCACAAGTGAAGTTTTATTTTCTTGTTAATTATTCATCAAATTTATGTCTTTCTGCTTTCAGCTACCCATGTTTACCTCAACACATTAGGAGTATCACTTTAAAACCTCTGTCTGATATACATAGGTAAGGGGAGAAAGTCGCGTAGAAGCTTTAAAATCATTAAGATATTTTCTTCCTGAAATCTTTGATGCGTTTTATGATATATCCACAAATTCCAAATTTGACGCAAACACAAAATCAACATGAGGCTGTCTCTCTTGCGAATAAAATTACAGATTTAATTTTATTTTTCAGGTACAATCTGGGTATGATATTGTAACAAAGATCATTGGTTGTAAACAAATTGATTCAAAATCTTGAATGAATTTCATCGTGCAGAATCTTTAAAAGATCTCGATTTAATACAAATATATTTAACCAAAAAAATTATTTAGTTCTTTACACATAAATGTTTAGTTTAACATAGGGTTTCCATGAAGGCTTTTTGAAATTCCGGACAAGTGATCTCAGAAATCCTGACAAATTCCGGACGTCGCGTCGCAAAAAAACTATAAATTTATTTATGAACTTTTATATGACGCAAATAATAGCCCCAGAACCAACAAAGTATAAACAAAAAAAACATTCACTTTCCAGGAGTGCACCAAAAGCGAAAAATTTAAGCGCCAAAGTATAGAATACTTTCGATAGGCACATGCGTCGGTTAATATTAATAGAGATGTAACGTAGTAGGGCGTAATAATAACGTAGTAGAGCTGTAATCGTAGATACTAAAATATTCAACAAAGTAACTGAGAAATTAATTCAACTATAATTGTAAAATATTTTACTAAGTTAAATTGTTTTGCAGTCAGGTTTCCCGGACGCTTTTCTAAATCCTGGCCGGATCGCCCCGGACACTTTAAGAATCCGGACATGTCCGGGTAAATTCGGAGGTATAGAAACCCTAGTTCAGCAGCTCAATCACATCCTTTGTTTAATCCTTAGTTTAATCTTTATATAGTATAACAGCTCAATCAGCGGCGCAACTATGGGGGGGGGCTTGTCGGTAGGCCATTGACCATGATATGGCCGAGGACCGCGGTTCGGATTCCTCGTAAACTAAGTAGGCCCCGTCCAGATTAGACCTGGCAGCAAAAAGGAGACGTTAACTTCAAATATTTACTTTACTTTACAACAGTTGTTTTAGAAACGTCTAGAGTCCCCCACAGCCTTCTCCGCAATTACACGAGTTGGATTTAAGTAAAAACAAACTTCGGATTGTCACGGGGTTTCTAACAGGACACTGTTTTCTCACCGAACACCTCAGTAGATTGAAGCTGTGGCGAAAATGGGGAAACACCAAAACGCCTTATCACTGAGTACGCCGAAATGACAACCGCTCGTGCTATAAACGTTAGTACGGCTGATGTCGAAAATGGAGAGCTGGCCTCTGTGGAACCGTCTCAAATATTGACTTTTGTCAAAGTCCTGGGACTGTATGATGAGTTATAACTCAAGAAAGGGGAACACACAATAAATCTGTAAGGTCACGGTCATTCGGTCATTCTACATCCTAAGGGCGCTTTAAGAAATGAAAATAAGCCGAGATTAGGCATGTTCGGTCCTCTGGTATACCGGCAATTTTAAAATATACCGATATCGTATTTTACAAAACCCGCATACTAGTTTTTGTACCAGTTACGGAATACCGATTTTGGTACCGGTTTTTGTACAAATCAGCTTGTTTTCCTGCCCCGGAACCAGAATAGGTTCCGGTGTCCAAGTAGTTTTTTTTCCACGTTCAAGGTTTTTTTAAAGCAGAAAGTTTTTTATAATATAGGTTTTTGTATACCAATATAAATATAACAAAATTTTATCGTATTACATTATATTATCCTTATACCGGGTGCGTCTCAAAAGTGGCTCACCCCTATAACTTTTTAATTTTTTCAGATAAAACAACGAGATTTGGTACGTTAGTATATGACATAAATTGGGATTGATTGACGTATTCAATTGTGTTCGGTCACTTCCGGTTTCACCGGAAATGACCACAACTTTTGATTTTTAAATGGCACCCTCGACATTTTTTTTACTTTATTCGATAGAAAATGACACTCTGAATCGAATGACATATCATATGTCAATTTTTGACAGTCACTCAAAAACAACTTCTATTTTAAATTTCAATGTAGTGTGCCATGGCTGTGTTAAAAACACTAATTTTTAATCAAGGGGCCCTGGAAAAATAGATTTTATCGTCTAATGTTTTTAGTGTCTGATCCTGGCTGGTTAAAAGATGCCCAAATCGTATTTTGAATCATATCTCAATTTTTTCAAATAGAACGAGGGTGGCTCATTAGCATATTTGGAAAAAGCATTTTTTTACGAATAATTTGATACCACACACATGGTATTTTGAGTCAAATTGTCGTTATGAACCGCATGGTTTAATTTCATATAAACCATATACCAAAATGTCAAAAGTTGACATATCATATGTCATTCGATTCAGAGTGTCATTTTCTATCGAATAAAGTAAAAAAATACCGAGGGTGCCATTTAAAAATCAAAAGTTGTAGTCATTTCCGGTGAAACCGGAAGTGACCGAAAACAATTAAATACGTCAATCAATCGTCAATTTATGTCATATACCCGGTATTGTAGCTTAATTATTTCTTTCTCGTAACATACAAATGCAAGAATCATACAAAATTCTGCTGTATTAAAGAAAAATACCTTTTAGGTTCATGAGTGATATTAAAAATTAAAGTTATTTTCCAGCTAAATAAAAAAAACACCATATTTTGCTTTATTTTTGAAATGTACTTTTTGTAATGAAATGAAATATGCTTTGACTCAGTGGCGAATACAGAGGGGGGCTCATGGAGCCCGGCCCCACTCTAAAATCTATAATAATTGGGTTAAATATTAGGCTTTTGGGTTAAAAATGGTGCCCTAAAAAGCATATTGTTAATTGTACATTACTTTTTGTTTGCCCCCCTCCTAAAATAAATTCCTGTATCCGCCCCTGCTTTGACTCGCTATTTACAAACATTAACAAACAAGATCTTAACTTTTTCAATCCGTCAAATAAAGAGTTGTAAACACGGCAGTATTACAGGATTATTTCGTAGTAAAAAGGCACGGCTTCTCAAAGGCTACGAGAAAAATGACGTTTTCTAGTTTTGTTTAGTTAATATTATTTTGTTGTGTTCAAAAAATGTGTTAATTTTTATTTTTTTAGAAAATTTGCAGGTATTTAAGTAATCTACGGGAACACGGTTTGATAACCAAGTCTATGCAATTTATTGATAGAGAAATTCATGTAAAGGTTTTATTCAAAATATGTGCTTTTTAAATTATTTTTCATTTAAAAAAAACAAAAGTCCTAGGCCCCCCTGGGCTCAACCCCAGGCTTCCCCAGGCCCACCCCAGGATAAATTGCTAGTTACGCTAATGGTAACAATTAAATTAACAAATGTATGATACATTTACATTTTTTAATACGATATCATGCGGTATATGCCCACTAGGCACAACAACCAAAACTGTTATTTCGGCCTTTCCGATATTCTGGTTCATCCGGTAAAACCGGTATACAGGTTCAGTATCGGTTCTACCGATCTAATTGTTGGAACCGGTATACCGATTGTAGGATGGGTACTTCGTGGTACCGGATATCGGTACTGAAATCTTAAAACCAAACATCCCTAGCCCATATATGAGACAGAGTTGCCGACAAAAGACCGAATAACCCTCTTTACTATTCGATATTGACATATTTAAAGCTATCTGGCGCATAGTGTTTTATATATTGGCCGTTGTAAACCTAATAATCCTAGTAAAAACACTATTTTCAAATTGATAAAATCAAAATACGTTTTTCCTACCATGTGATAAAACCCAACACGACTCTTATTAATAATGCAATAATAACGATAGCCAACAAATGCTAATAATAACGATGATATAATAAATTACATAACAAAAATATCTTTATCGGATCGTACGACTCGTTAAACTATAAAATCTTTATTATTTATTGCCTTACTTTTTTATTCGCCATTATTGATGTGCCTAACCTATCTTTGAAAGTTTATCATGATCGATTTCGAGCGATTTGGAAAATATGATAAATTACCTGGTTACGAGCCATTCATGGATTTAATCTTAGAATTTGGATTTTCCGATCAACCTTTGAACTTATCTTTCGATTATAAAATGTTTATTTTTTATGATTCATAAATAAAGACTTTTAAAGTCACTGTCGTGAATCGTAAATCGTGAAATGATAATGAAAATTTTAAGGTTTCAGTTTGATGTAATATAAGCGATGCATTGTAGTCTGCTGTTCGCAAGAGTTTGACAGTTTTGACATTATCAAAGTCAGTAAAAAGAGAAGACAAAGTCAATAGGCAAGAACTTACTGACTTTGTCTTCTCTATCGCACCGCTTGTCAAACTTCACTTGCTTGTTGCATTCTCGAGTCTTTGCTAGGAGGCAATTTACTAGAACACATTTTACAAAGATCACTGTACTGATCAGGTATCCTGGCTGGAACAGCAGAGGAAGTGAGGGTATTTTGGAATAGAAGTTTCAAAAAAAAACTGCATAAAAATGAAAAAAAAAAGTTGATTATTTTGAATAAAATAAATAGCGTGCCTTAGACCTACCACTTATGTAGTATGACATACGAAAGTTTCAAAGTATCTAAATAGTTATTAATGATACAAGTTCGATACGAACATCATAATGAAACGCGTGTAACATTAAGGCTTAGTTACACAAGTTTCATTAAAAAGTTCGTATCCAACGTGTATCATTCAAAATTTAATCTACGACGCGACACGAGGGACGATCCAAAGAGATTTGATTTAATTTAAAATATCAGAGATATCCCCATAAAAATTAAAATTCATAAATTATCAGGTGCCCATATTAGTCGACGCCGTGGTAACCGTGCTTGTTGATTGTTTCCATTTTGACTTTGACAACTCAATTATTGATGTTCAATTTTGTGTTAAACGTTCAGTTTTAGCAAAAAGCAAAAAATAATATTAATATGGGTGATTCTGATTCTGAAAGTGTCCCTTCGGATATTGAAGGCATTGCGCAAAACGTTGTCGATTCCCTACTTCCCGAAAAATCAAGACAAACGTACGAGCAAGCCTATGTAAAACTTGAAGATTGGTGTAAAGGGAAAGGAATAAAAATAGTAGTAACGAAAGGGTTCTCCTGGCATATTTTGAACATCTTTCAAAACATAGGAAGGCTTCATCACTTTGGGCATATTATTCCATGCTACGTTCAGTTATATCAGTGAAGAAAAATACAGATATTAGTAAGTACATCCATTTAATTACATTTCTAAAAAGAAAATCGGAAGGATTTCGGTCAAAAAAATCGAGAATTTTAAGAAAAGAAGACAACTCGTTTTTTGTTGGAAGCCGATGATAAAACTTATTTCCTGACAAAAGTTTCATTGATAGTGGGACTTGCGGGTGCCTGCCGGCGTATCGAGTTGACAAATCTGCAGCTGCAAAATGTTAAAAATGAAGGACAATGCATTCATGTCATTATTCCATTTACGAAAACAAAGATATCACGAGATTTTTTTATAACGAAAAGAAATGTTGAAGGAATAAATATGGTGGAAATGGTTCGAAGATATATAGCTATGCAGCCAAGCAACACAGAGCATACTCGATTTTTTTGTGGGGTACAGAAATGGAAAATGTATTAAGCAACCCGTTGGCCACTTACCATGATATCCACATACTTTAGAGAAAATGCCGTATAAAATAGCATTGTTCCTAAGTCTTCCAAATCCACAACAATACACTGGACATTGTTTGCGTAGATCGTTTGCGTCGTTGCTTGCAGATTCAGGAGTGAATTTATTAACTGTTAAAAGACATGATGGTTGGCGCTCTAACACAGTGGCAGAGAGCTATATAAAAAATTCCAAAGAAAATAAGAAAAAAGTGTCATGTAATATTTTGGGTAACATTTCTGGCAATGATGGGTCTTCAACAACTTCAAGCACTCAGGAAATAAATTTACTTTCTAAAAATTCAACTCACCTGTCATCGTCTGGAATTAATTTAACCAATTGTACTGATATTATAATTAATGTTTACAAGGAATAAACTTATTTAGGTACCTTTTTTTGCTTGTTTCTTATTTTAAAATTTGCGTGTTATTATGAGTTCATAATAGCACTAGTGCTATTATGAAAGCCATAATGACATCCAAATGACAATGTTAAATGTGTCATAATGACATTGTCGTAGATTAAGGAATTTAAATGATTTTTTTTAATATGTAAAAAGATAAAAAGAGAGTGTTTCAATGGGCTCCACAGTAGGGTTTCCAGAACCGAAGCTGTTTTTCGGAACAGGAAATTTCGGTACCGCGCCTCGAGTAGGAACCGAGATTTTCCGTTTCTTTTTCGGTACTTTCGGTACTAACTAATTTTTAACAATACTTTGTTATAGTTGGAGATGAAATAAATATTATCTAGCTTAACCTTCTTCATTAAAATCTATAACGTAAAGTCTATAATGTAAATCTATCAGTGACAAAATCAAAAAAAATTGACAAGCGATAATTCATAAATTATGAGGTATAATTACTAGATATATTGGCAATGTAACCAGCTCTATATTCTCATAATTAGTAAAAATTAGTATTCTTGCTTTATCCTCAACGAAATTACTGGCTTCGAGAACAGGATGGTACGGTTATCCCGAGGGTTATCCTCGACTTGACGATGCCCCCAGATGTCTCTAATTCAAGTAGTTCAAAGTAAATAAAAAACCTTTAAAATAATTGTATTTTAATCAATGGCAGTATTAAATACATCTAACGCATAGGAATATAGACAAATATAAATTATGAATACGCCTTTATAAACTGACTAGAACCACTGGGTTCCCATAGTTAACAAAAAAATATTCTGATCAAGTATAGACGGGCGTGAATTTCAATAAACAATTACTGTATGCATGACCGGCCTTCAATATTTTATGTCGTTTTCTATCACCCATTTGCAGGTAAACGTGTTTACAGTTTAATTTATTAGGTATTTCCCAACAAATACAGAGTGGCCCTTCTAATTCGACACGAAACATCCAAGAAAAACAAGAAATTGTATGTAATCGTAATTTTGGAATTTAATGTATAATTATTTAGAGCTATACACCCTATATATTAATTGATGTTCGGATTATAGGAGGAACACTAAGGTCAGTCTCATTAAAGAAGTTTATGTCTAAAATGTGAAGGTTTTGGGGCAGGGTCGGAGTGGGCTAAAAGGTGCCCGGGAGGCATTCTAAGGAGGGGCCCTGGTGGAATTTTTTACGTATTTTTTCGCCTTACGTTTTGGTCAATTTTCTTCTATTTATTCGTTGTTAGTATTTGATTGGAAACTACACGTAATGTAACATAACAATGTACACGTAATGTAATGCAAACCAAATGCAAATTTAATGCAAATGTAAATATGTTAAAACATTTTGGGGATAACCTTCACTTATAACCATCACTTTTTTCTGTTTAATTTCTATTTAATAATAAATAGTGAACTATTTTACATATACTTAGGTCCTATGACAGGAAGGCACGCGAAGGCTGAGGCCCGGCTGGCAATCGCCACTCTGGCTATATGGCCAGTCCGACCCTGGTTTTGGGATATCTAACATTTTAAAACAATGAAAAACAAATTATTAAGTTTAGTAAAAACAACCAAAATTATGATTTTCTCACAAAACACTTTCTTCAAACTACACATGCAAGTATAAGTGTCCTAATTTTGAGTGTTTTGTGTTGTTTTTGTTCATTTTTGAAAAGCACTTTTTCTCTATATGTACTCTCACAAATTATAGATATAAAAAACTATAGATATCATATCAACTCTGGTGGTAAATGTATGGAGTTTCTCTTTCTGCAAATTACCGTAGCTCTTTTTGTTTCAAATCACACGAAACAATAACGAGTCGGTAAGATTTAACTAATCTGTCAGATTTGTTAAAACGGGCAATGTAGACGGGACGTAGGTACATACCGAAAATAAATTATAAAAACGAAAATAACTACAAAAGGGTTTATCTAAGGCAGTGATTCCCAAAATGGTCAAGGCAGACGCCTGGGGGTTCACGATATAAAGCAAATTTCCGGCGTTACAATCTAATTTTCACATTTTTTACGAGTTTTTGGAATATGGTAGAAATATAGCAGCAGAAGGTCTGCCGAAACCAGTAAATATGAGAAAAAAAGTCTCGGAACATCTGACCTCAGGGATAGAACTTAATAATTTTTTGAACAAACTTCATTTTTGCATCAAAAACTAAAAATATACCGGATGTATGATTTAAAAGTGCTTCTTTAGCAAGATCTCCAGTGCTTCTTTAGAGAAGCACTGGATCGAATCCAGGGCGGAATCAAGTTCAATGGAATCCCAATAAACAATATCAGATATGCCGATGATACGGTTATAATAGCCAACGATATACAAGAACTGCAAAGCATTATAGATTCCGTAGTCCACTATAGTGAGGTGTTTGGACTGCATCTCAATGTCTCCAAGACCAAACTATTGGTCTTTTCTCCTTGGACTCCAATAAATGCACACCTGCGTGTCAAGGGACAAACAATCGAACAAGTGACCTCAATAAAGTATTTAGGAGCTAACATCAATAGTCAGTGCGACCCGAAAAGAGAAATATTTTCAAGAATTGAGCAAGCGAGAAAAATCTTCGTGAGAATAAAATCATTTTTTACAAGAAGAGACCTCAGTGCGGATCTCAGAACTCGAATGGCCAGATGCTACGTCTTCTCTGTGTTACTCTATGGATGTGAGAGCTGGACACTAGATTCACAGACCGAGAAGAGAATAGAAGCCTTCGAAATGCTGCGAATCTCATGGGTACAAAGGATCACCAACAATGAAGTACTCCAGCGCATGCAGAAACAAAAAGAGATACTGAACACCATCAAGGAAAGAAAAATGCCATACCTGGGTCATGTGATGAGAGGTGGTAGATACAAAATACTGCGCCTCATAATAGAGGGCAAAGTGCTAGGGAAAAGATCAGTAGGAAGACGCCAGAACTCATGGCTAAAAGATTTAAAGAGATGATTTGAACGCTCGTCTGCGGAAATCTTCCGGGCTGCAGTTTCTAGAGCCACAACTGCCATTTGGATCGCCAACCTTCGGCAGGAGAGGGCGTGATAAGAAGAAGAAGAAGATGATTTAAAAAAGTTGCATATAGAATTGGTAAAATTAACCAATGGTTATTTCAGCTGCATCAAATTTGTAGATTGTATGTTTTATGGGAGAGGGAATGTTTATCACCGCCACCTTATATTGTGTCCCCCTTTCGTGAGTAACCCATTATACAGTGTTAGGGCTTTGACAATAAATGCCAGTATGTAAGACGGTTTACAGAGGTTAGTTCTCTATCTCCGATATCAGTCGTACCAAAGTGTACGGCACGAATTGTCGTACTCGCACTCATTGATGATATTTTCTGGTTTCCCCATTTTCCCTACAGAATCTTCATTCGCCGTTATTTCTTAGCTTTAATCCACTGAGGTGTTCATTGAGCACACAGTGTCCTGTTAAAAATCTCGTGATAATCTGCTCTTACTTGTTCTTACTTAAATCAAGAAATATCTTTAATTTTTCTCGATCGTAAGTTCTGAGAAATTTTTAAGAGTGTCAGACTGTTAGAGGATTCCAGGGGCGGATCCAGAATTCTAGAGGGGGGGGGGGCTTGACTCAAAACTTTACTCACAGTACATACTCTAGAGTCGTTTGTGACAAAATAAATTACTAATATACATATAATATATTATAATACATAGTATATAATATTGTATATTAATTAATACTGTGGTATACAATTATAAAGGGTGGCCCGAACTGTATTCCGGAAACTTCGGCAGCATATTCTGCAGATAAAAATAAGTAAAAAGGTTCATATAAATGTATGTCCTAAAATGCTTAGTTTCAGAGATACAGAGTGTAGAAGTTTCATTTTTATTTCGATTTTTTCCAAATAATTTCTGAAGTAACGTCAATATTTGGATGAAAATTGGTGTCTGGTAGTTTTTTGACAAAGAAATTTGATTTTGATGTCAATATGATTCCTACTAATAGAGGGCGCCACCTACACGTGTTTTAACTGTTTTGAAGCGTAATCACTTTTGTCCGTACCTGTATAAAACTACCGAGGAATGAAAAATACATCTTTGTAACTTTTCACGCAAAAAATATCTCTTTGTGAAAATCGCTACGAGCAACCGTTCTCAAGATATTTAGAATGGAAATAGTCAATACATGTCATTATTGACAAAAAATAGACACGTTGAGTAGATAGTTATTTCACTGAAATAATAAAGTTGGGAATTTTTTTTTTTTAATTAATGATATTTTTTTCTGCAAAAATGGTGATAAAACAGTTTCCATTGAACTTTTGATACAAAAAAATTTCAAATTTATGATTTCAGTCTAATAACTATTTAGGTTAGGTTAGGTGAGGTTGCTGGGGTTTGGGATCATGTTTGATCCCTCACTCGGAGGCCTTGGGCCCATTGCGATACCCCTGTATTGTTGTACCAAACCTTCCTCTCATTCTTACTTTGCGTTAAAGCACTTCCAGCTCTTTGCAAAGTTCCCGATGTCGCTGATATTGGCTTCTGCTGCTTCCTCTTGTCCCTCCAAAAAACCTTGCCCTAAAGTTTTAAAGCGTGCTCACACAGCAGGTGCTCTATGGTTTCTTCTTCCTCTCCGCATTCTCTGCAGTAGTCGTCGTCGGAAACTTTCCATTTCACGAGGTTTACCCCCGTGGGACAGTTTCCAGTGATGACACCTACAATTATGCGTACTAGGTCCTTTTTGTGCTCTAGTAGCTGTTTTGTTTTTTTGCTATCTACCACTGGCCATAGTCTTCGAGCTGTAGGGCAGTCCTCACGGTGTTGCCACGTCTATTGCTGCTTGGCTTTGATGGCAGTTCCTATAGCTTCCTTCAGTGTGTTGATCGTCATAAGTGGTGGGTCATCTGCCACGGCCTCTCCCCTGGCACCCAGCACAGAGTAGCCCCGCCCTGACGCAACCAGTGCTTCTCGGCATTCCATCACAGTTTTTGATCTCATTGATTGCATAGTCACTATATCCCCTATTAATCTATCAGCAATTTTATCTCGTATACAAAAAGCCGCTTTCTTTATGGCGTAAACCTCTGAAACCTAGAACATTACAGCCATCCGATAGCCTTAAAGATCGTCTGATATCTAATTCCTCTGAGAAGATGCCTATACCTGTGCCCCCTGAAGTTGCGGAAGCATCTGTGTAGACCGTCATCTCTTGAGTGCTCATTACTCGGTTGCTTTCCCATTCTTCTCTTGTCGGGATGCGAATCCTTATCTTTTCTCCAAAATCATGTTTGGTGAGCATATAGTCCGTTTTCTGGTCTAGCAGATGTGGACTCGTGTTCACCATGATTTTCCCTATCACTGGCAATATCCTCGAGTGACCGTAGTTGGTCTGGTTCCACAGATTGGATTCCCTTAATCTAAATTCCCTTACCCTTAGCGGCCAGGGC
The DNA here is from genome assembly GCF_002938485.1 of Sitophilus oryzae. NCBI lineage: Eukaryota > Metazoa > Arthropoda > Insecta > Coleoptera > Curculionidae > Sitophilus > Sitophilus oryzae. Next base: position 2,010,897 of record NW_022147171.1, read on the forward strand.
CCATATTCTGTAACTTTGAAAACGCTAAGCGCTTTTAGACGCTCAGCCTATATGACGTTAATTTTCGCCGAGCGCGCACTTAATTAACGATTTCGGTATTCTCGTCTGACGCGCTTAGCGTCTTTACTGATTGCGCTGAGCGCTTTGAAAACGGTTGCCTTAAAGGATCGTTTTGCTTGTCAGTAAAAATCGAAAAAATTGTGATTTTGTGCGTTATCTTGCTCTTTAGTGAAAATTACTACTTCTTCTATAAATTCCTCAATAAGTAATTGATAATTTACGACTTGGCAGCTATAAATATTGTTCAAAACATCGAAAATGCTGAGAAGCGACTTCAACACTTCCCTCGTATAATAAGAATAATAACATATCCATAGAAAAATAGCTTGACATAACTCAACAATAGGTTATGAAATTCACGTAACATTGACATTTTTCATTGTTACATCCGTCAGTTATCAACTTTTGACTATTACGTACATTAGAAATTGTGATGTTGCCAATATGTGCTCAACGCGTATCCAAAACACGATTCGCATGGCAACGAGAATATCAAAATCGACTGCCTTGCGTTTCGCTGACCGAATACTTGCGCTCACCGCTTTGAAAGCGTAACGTTTTTATGTCAAATTTCACGATTTTCACGTCACGATTTTCACGTCAATCACGATTTTCACTAACAATTCGACAAGCAAAACGATCCTTTAAGGCAACCGTTTTCAAAGCGCTCAGCGCAATCAGTAAAGACGCTAAGCGCGTCAGACGAGAATACCGAAATCGTTAATTAAGTGCGCGCTCAGCGAAAATTAACGTCATATACGCTGAGCGTCTAAAAGCGCTTAGCGTTTTCAAAGTTACAGAATACGGGCCCTGATCCTTCACGAGCCAGTCGATTGATTGCAAGTCCAGAATTGCTTCTAGCGCAGCTTGCGCTGTGTTGTTCCTTGCTCCAGTAGTACCTAGAGCTGCTAATCGCTGTACTTTTGTGAGACTTTTTCTATTAGTCTCTTTAAGTACCGCTTCCCACTATACTAGTGCTCCATAATTAAGTGATGATTAGTCTAATTATAGCAGTGTACATCCAGTGTATAATGTACGGTTGCAGACCCCATCTCTTTCCAAATAGTTTTTTACATGCATAGAGTGCATTTATTCCCTTTATCATCCTTTCGTCCGTGTTCCTTTTCCAGGTAAGTTTCGATTCCAGAATGATTCCTAAATATTTTGTCTCCTTAGCAAGTACAAGTGTTTTCTCTTCCAGCTTTGGTAGCGTGAACTTGGGTATCTTGTATTTTCTTGTAAACAGAATGAGTTCGGTTTTGTCTGGGTTAATGCCCAAACCATTCCTTTTTGCCCATTCCGTTAGCTCCTTCAGAGCAGATTCAATGATGTCACTGATCGCCTGCAAGTCTTTGCCAACGATCAATATTACCACGTCGTCTGCATATGCCTTTATCGTAATTCCCTTCATTTTCAGAGAGGTCAGGATCGGATTCATTACAATTATATGTGTATATATATATATATATATATATATATATATATATATATATATATATATATATATATATATATATATATATATATATATATATATATATATATATATATATATATATATATATATATATATATATATATATATATATATATATATGGATACATTACAGGGACGGATTGACAAAAAATGAGTGCCTTACTGTGCGGTGCTATTAATTGTGGAAATAATTCAAAAAATTGTTCTTTGAGTCTTTGTAGATTTCCATCGGATGTAAATCGGCAAGCTGATAGTAATTATCAATTAACATTTAATTATATTTGTTTATTTTAGAAGCTGAGATATTATGTAATTAATTAAGTTTTATTATTTTTTTCAGCATGTGTGCAGATTTTAAAAATAGTTTTTTAGATATACAGGTTGTCTCAAATATGCGCATGAAAATATTTTTTGGTCAGGGGATTTTCCATAAAATTTTTATTCCAAATAATAATTTACGAGATAATTTATATAAATTGGTTTTTGAAACAATTTTAGAGTAAATATTTTGTACATCTAAAGTCTCCGCAAATTATTCATATTTTTTAACTGAAAGAATTTTATAATAGCATAATCTCTTATAAATTTAGTGGACTGTATTTTTTATGTTTTTTTTATTTATTTTTTATTATAAGTGGTCGTAATATAACAATATTCAAAATATTATAGACAAAATATTGAGTTTATATTTGAGGGAAGAAAAGTGCCACACCTAGCTTTAAATCACCGTAAATATACAGGGTGGCCCATTAGTGCGAGGAAGTCCAATATCGTCGTCGTTGTCGAAGATGTGAAAAAAGTTTTATTCATATGTTTCAAGGTTTAAAAAGGGGTGTATCCTAAAATATTTTGTTATATACAGGGCGTCACAAAAAAAGTTATGGTAAAGTTAGTTTGATTTTTTTATTATTTTACATCATTCTATATACATTATTCTAAATTGGGTATTTTTTATGGCGTCACCAAAATCGCAATATTTAAAATGGTTTATCTCAACTTTTTTAAATGCGACATTCTGTATATTATTTTTCTGTCAGATGCAGAATTAAAAAGTGAACATTTTTTTATTAATTTAAAGTGTTTCTAAATTTTTACCGCTGTCGCAGATATTCGCAGTATTATATTACATATGGCTCTTTCGACAGTAAATTTTTTTCAAAGCCACCTAATATGATCTTTGTCTGTCATGTCTTGTCAAAAAATGTTCACCTTTTAATTCTACATCTGAAAGAAAAATAATATACAAGGTGATGCATTAAAAAAAAATGATATACAACATTTTTTAAATATTACGATTTTGATAAAGTAAATTTTTCTACACGAATTTATTCCGATATCCTTCATGTTTAAGAAAACATAGCAAAGTATTAATAAAGTTATATTCACTCTAGTTTTTTACCACTTTTCGTATATAATGTTTTTAACCAAAGTTTTAGTAAATAAGAAATAGATTGGCATCACCGCAGTGTGCTTTAAATAAAGACAGTGTACTATAGCATAATTTTATGCCGAATCCAGTTATCTACAGAAAATTAAACTTGCTTTAAATTAAAAAAAAGTCGTAGAAAATCTCTGAAATAGATAATAATATAAAAATATGTCATTATATATTTTTTCCGCATTTCTTCCCATCAGAAGATTTTTCAGATACAGAAGAATTGTTACCTACACGAAATGTGAAAATATTCTGTTTTCAAGTAAGTTTTACTCGATGATCATTTTTTTTATTTTTATTTTATTGTGAACTCATATTTTCCTAAATACATATCTGTGAAACTATGGCGAGTGCCACGTCTATACTTTGCCTAGTTAATAGACCACGACTATACAGCTACGTCGTTGGCTACAGAGGCGAGAACAAAGGTCATATAAAGTGGCAGAAAAAGAACAAAGGATTTGACAAGGAGTAAAACTACTAGTTTCCTTATACTATGATAATACCCTCTCCTTGTGGCGTGCCTCTTGTTGCATACTTTTTGGCTGACCTGTTTCCCATCTCCGATGTGATAGTCTGTTCCTAGCATTTCTATCACCCAGTTGATGGTTAACTGCTCTACCTTTAGTTCCTCGGAGGACTAATAACTATTTAGTCAACATTTAATTTATGCCAATGATGACAGGTATTTATAATTTCGATTCCAAATCTCTTGAAAACTATTACTCGTGGCGATTTTTACCAAGAGATCTTTTTTACGTAAAAAATGTCGTAAATGTATATTTTTTTACTCAGTAGTTTTATACAGGTACGGACGAAAAGTTGTTACTCTTCAAACCAGTTAAAAATATGTAGGTGGCGCCCTCTACTAGTAGGAGTCATATTGACATCAAAATCAAATTTCTCATGTCAAAAAACTCCCAGACACCAATTTTCATCGAAATATTGACGTTACTTCAGAAATTATTTGGAAAAAATCGAAATAAAAATGAAATTTCTACACCCTGTATCTCTGAAACTAAGCATTTTAGGACATACATTTATACGAACTTTTTTGCTCAAATTCTGCAGATAAAAAATAAATAAAAAGTTTGTATAAATGTATGTCCTAAAATGCTTAGTTTCAAGAGATATAGAGTGTAGAAATTTCATTTTATTAATTTTTTCAAATAATTTCTGCAGTAACGTCAATATTTGGATGAAAGAATAATCTGGAGATTTTGACATGAAAAATTGATTTTTGATATACTCCTACTCTGAGAAAGCACTGAATTTTTCGATTTTTCTCACATAAAAGTTAAGTCACATAAAAGCTTCACATAAAAGTTAAAGTCTGTTAGTTTCGCCCACCTACTAGCTATAGCACTGGATGAACTGAAATACACAAGGTGCAAACATTTTTGGTCTAAATATTTGATAGTGTCAGTTAATTACAAAAACAAATATTCATGACTTAACTTATTTCAGAATATTAAAAAACTTAATCACATGATTCTGAACATATTAAAATCTCTCATCTATAAAATCAATCTAAAAGTCAAGTAGGTATTTCTATTCAATTATGAGTCGTCGCGTATTAATTTTGGGAATTTCTGAAGTACCTACTAATTGTATAAGTTCTTATAAACCCGGTTTTGGAATGAATCTTCAAATCCGCTAGAAAGTATTTGATGGGGATAGATCGTTGAGATTTTTATTTTTATACAGAGTAGCGGCCTCGAATACGACACGGCACTCCAAGCAGAACGTAATATCGAGGGTCACAAGTATGATTTTTTTAATAAAATTTTCTTATTATTTTTTAAAAAGATTTTTGTAATATTTTCACAAAAATAATTCAAACTATTTTATTCGGTAATAGAGCATTGATATTTCAGCTCTATAAGATAATTATTCATTTAAAAAATAATAATAATTTAATGTAAAGTTAGGTATGTTTTTTGAATTTCCTGAAAAATTGTATCAAAATATACGAGATACGAGGTACTGCTTGTGGTACTGCACTGTGACCCTTGATATGTAGATTACTCCGTCTTGTACTGTCCTTTCTGCATTTTCTGTTGAAGTTAGCTCTGCAAACTAGCATGGCAAATCCATTTCTGAGCTGAGGTTCATGGATTAATTAAATTAGGGGGCGCCCTCTACTAGTAGGAGTCATATTGACATCAAAATCAAATTTCTCATGTCAAAAAACTCCCAGACACCAATTTTCATCCAAATATTGACGTTACTGCAGAAATTATTTGGAAAAAAAATTAATAAAAATGAAATTTCTACACTCTATATCTCTGAAACTAAGCATTTTAGGACATACATTTATACAAACTTTTTTATTTATTTTTATCTGCAGAATTTGAGCAAAAAAGTTCGTATAAATGTGTGTCCTAAAATGCTTAGTTTCAGAGATATAGAGTGTAGAAATTTCATTTTTATTAATTTTTTTCCAAATAATTTCTGCAGTAACGTCAATATTTGGATGAAAATTTGTGTCTGGGAGTTTTTTGACATGAGAAATTTGATTTTGATGTCAATATGACTCCTACTAGTAGAGGGCGCCCCCTAATTTAATTAATCCATGAACCTCAGCTCAGAAATGGATTTGCCATGCTAGTTTGCAGAGCTAACTTCAACAGAAAATCGACCCTCTACAAGAAGAGATTAAAACTTGCTTTTAAATAGAAAACCAATTAAGATCTTTTTAAATTTATTCAAAAAAAAAATATGTCATTATATATTTTTTCCGCATTTCTTCCCATCAGAGATTTTCAGATACAGAGGGAGTATTACCCTACACGAAATGTAGAAAATGTTCTGTTTTCAAGGTAAGTTTTCCCCTACTCGATGATCATTTTTTATTTTGTTTTATTGTGAACTCATATTTTCCTAAATACATATCTGTGAAACTATGGCGAGTGCCACGTCTATACTTTGCCTAGTTAATAGACCACGACTATACAGCTACGTCGTTGGCTACAGAGGCGAGAACAAGGTCATATAAAGTGGCAGAAAAAGAACAAAGGATTTGACAAGGAGTAAAACTACTAGTTTCCTTATACTATGATAATACCCCTCCTTGTGGCGTGCCTCTTGTTGCATACTTTTTGGCTGACCTGTTTCCCATCTCCGATGTGATAGTCCTGTTTCCTAGCATTTCTATCACCCAGTTGATGGTTAACTGCTCTACCTTTAGTTCCTCCGGAGGGACTAATAACTATTTAGTCAACATTTAATTTATGCCAATGATGACAGGTATTTATAATTTCGATTCCAAATCTCTTGAAAACTATTACTCGTAGCGATTTTTACCAAGAGACCTTTTTTACGTAAAAAACGTGGTAAATGTATATTTTTTTACTCAGTAGTTTTATACAGGTACGGACGAAAAGTTGTTAATCTTCAAACCAGTTATAAATATGTAGGTGGCGCCCTCTACTAGTAGGAGTGATATTGACATCAAAATCAAATTTTTCATGTCAAAAAACTCCCAGACACCAATTTTCATCCGAATATTGACGTTACTTCAGAAATTATTAGGAAAAAATTGAAATAAAAATTAAAGTTCTACACCCTGCATCTCCGAAACCAAGCATTTTAGGACACACATTTATACGAACTTTTTTGCTCAAATTCTGCAGATAAAAATAAATAAAAAAGTTTGTATAAATGTATGTCCTAAAATGCTTAGTTTCAGAGATATAGAGTGTAGAAATTTCATTTTTATTAATTTTTTTCCAAATAATTTCTGCAGTAACGTCAATATTTGGATGAAAATTGGTGTCTGGGAGTTTTTTGACATGAGAAATTTGATTTTGATGTCAATATGACTCCTACTAGTAGAGGGCGCCCCCTAATTTAACACAGTTACTCACATAAAAGTTAAGTCACATAAAAGCTTCACATAAAAGTTAAAGTCTGTTAGTTTCGCCCACCTACTAGCTATAGCACTGGATGAACTGAAATACACAAGGTGCAAACATTTTTGGTCTAAATATTTGATAGTGTCAGTTAATTACAAAAACAAATATTCATGACTTAACTTATTTCAGAATATTGTGTCTTAATCACATGATTCTGAACATATTAAAATCTCTCATCTATAAAATCAATCTAAAAGTCAAGTAGGTATTTCTATTCAATTATGAGTCGTCGCGTATTAATTTTGGGAATTTCTGAAGTACCTACTAATTGTATAAGTTCTTATAAACCCGGTTTTGGAATGAATCTTCAAATCCGCTAGAAAGTATTTGATGGGGATAGATCGTTGAGATTTTTTTTTTATACAGAGTAGCGGCCTCAGAATACGACACGGCACTCCAAGCAGAACGTAATATCGAGGGTCACAAGTATGATTTTTTTAATAAAATTTTCTTATTATTTTTAAAAGATTTTTTGTAATATTTTCACAAAAATAATTCAAACTATTTTATTCGGTAATAGAGCATTGATATTTCAGCTCTATAAGATAATTATTCATTTAAAAATAATAATAATTTAATGTAAAGTTAGGTATGTTTTGAATTTCCTGAAAATTGTATCAAAATATACGAGATACGAGGTACTGCTTGTGGTACTGCACTGTGACCCTTGATATGTAGATTACTCCGTCTTGTACTGTCCTTTCTGCATTTTCTGTTGAAGTTAGCTCTGCAACTAGCATAGCAAATCCATTTCTGAGCTGAGGTTCATGGATTAATTAAATTAGGGGCGCCCTCCTAGTAGGAGTCATATTGACATCAAAATCAAATTTCTCATGTCAAAAACTCCCAGACACCAATTTCATCCAAATATTGACGTTACTGCAGAAATTATTTGGAAAAAAAATTAAAAATGAAATTTCTACACTCTATATCTCTGAAACTAAGCATTTAGGACATACATTTATACAAACTTTTTATTTATTTTTATCTGCAGAATTTGAGCAAAAAAGTTCGTATAAATGTGTGTCCTAAAATGCTTAGTTTCAGAGATATAGAGTGTAGAAATTTCATTTTATTAATTTTTTTCCAAATAATTTCTGCAGTAACGTCAATATTTGGATGAAAATTTGTGTCTGGGAGTTTTTTGACATGAGAAATTTGATTTTGATGTCAATATGACTCCTACTAGTAGAGGGCGCCCCCTAATTTAATTAATCCATGAACCTCAGCTCAGAAATGGATTTGCCATGCTAGTTTGCAGAGCTAACTTCAACAGAAAATGCAGAAAGGACAGTACAAGACGGAGTAATCTACATATCAAGGGTCACAGTGCAGTACCACAAGCAGTACCTCGTATCTCGTATATTTTGATACAATTTTTCAGGAAATCAAAAAACATACCTAACTTTACATTAAATTATTATTATTTTTTAAATGAATAATTATCTTATAGAGCTGAAATATCAATGCTCTATTACCGAATAAAATAGTTTGAATTATTTTTGTGAAAATATTACAAAAATCTTTTTAAAAAAATAATAAGAAAATTTTATTAAAAAATCATACTTGTGACCCTCGATATTTACGTTCTGCTTGAGTGCCGTGTCGTATTCGAGGCCGCTACTCTGTATAAAAAAAAATCTCAACGATCTATCACCATCAATACTTTCTAGCGGATTTGAAGATTCATTCCAAAACCGGGTTTATAAGAACTTATACAATTAGTAGTACTTCAGAAATTCCCAAAATTAATACGCGACGACTCATAATTGAATAGAAATACCTACTTGACTTTTTAGATTGATTTTATAGATGAGAGATTTTAATATGTTCAGAATCATGTGATTAAGTTTTTTAATATTCTGAAATAAGTTAAGTCATGAATATTTGTTTTTGTAATTAACTGACACTATCAAATATTTAGACCAAAAATGTTTGCACCTTGTGTATTTCAGTTCATCCAGTGCTATAGCTAGTAGGTGGGCGAAACTAACAGACTTTAACTTTTATGTGAAGCTTTTATGTGACTTAACTTTTATGTGAGAAAAATCGAAAAATTCTGTATTATTCTATATCCTTTATTATTCAAATTAATATAAATTACTTCTTTATATAGGTAATTAATGGTCAACTCATTTCGTAGGTTCGTTAGGTTAGGCCGAGGACAGATTTAACGAACGTTACCATTCGTTCGCATTGCAACCAAGCGCACCATTGCTACCCATTTGCACCGGGTGGTATGACACATTTAAACGAATCTTTTTCTTTTGTTAACATTTCCATCGTTCGCACTCTTTGTTCTCGGGTTAATATTACCATATTACTTGAGAATATACCGTTTAATATAAAAATTAGTGTTTTAAGTTATCCTCTTATTTGTGTTGACTGGGCTATTCCGGACGACCTTAGCACCGACCTTAGTTTATCAACGCTATTTACAAACTACAGCGCCAGCGTTCGGTCATATAATAGCCTCCCGATTTTGAGAGTATTTAAGACTGCAGCCACCCTGAAACAATTTTTGGATGTTTATAATCCAATAGTTTGGACTTGGCTTTTAGTCAGAGTAACACCGTTGTCGACTGATAGTCAAATTGTATTTTTTTTTCGGGAAGTTTTGAGGTAGTTCCCCAATTTATTTTTTCTTTGTGTTTTTTTGGAGCGTTGAATCCGAATCTGATGTTGGCTAACAAAATTTCCTGACGGAACATTGAAAAAATGCAAAAATCAATTGCAATTTTTGCGTTTTTTGCTTATAGCTCCAATTTTCAAATAATACCTCTACGAGTATACAAAATAAATGTAGACAAAATTTCCTACAAATTCAGTTCTTTATATTTTTTCCTCAGACAATCCGATTAGGCTCAAGCGCTGGTTTAGACTCGGCAAAGAGGGGGCCAGGGGAAAAGTCGTGGCAGATGTCCCACCACTTGCGACGATCAAGACATTGAAGGAAGCTATAGAAACTACTAGCCTAAGAGCTGACGACATATTTAGAGAACATATTTTAGGCAAGCTAGAATAACTAAAAATGTATAGTTTATGTTTAATTATTATACCTGGAAAACATACTTTAGGCATTCAAAAATTTTGACAGCGTGTTTATTAGATGATATTAAAAAATATGTGTTAATTGCCAGACGAATTCAATGGGATTTAATACTTAAAGAAGCCAGACGCCAGAAATAATTCGCCAGACGCGAATAAAGATTTTAAATGAGCGCGGTAAGAAAGTCTTATGAGTATCATAAGCGCGAGAAAGATAGTTTATTGAGACCCGTCGGCAGCGCATAATTTTATTTTGCACGACAGTTTGACGTTTAGTGGCGAAAATTTGATAGTAGCCCGAGGCTCTTGCGAATAAAAATTGACGGTCTATCGACACAAAGTTGCACGAAGGAGTTTTGGTTGCTTTGGCTGGTTTTTGTCTTTTTTAGTGGGTTTTAGGCAACCAACGATACATATGAAGTCAAACTGTCGTGCAAAATAAAATTATGCGTTGGCAGCCGATGCGGCTGATGTAACAGCATTTTGGAGTCGTAAAAATTAAAAAAAACTAACTAATATTGAATAAATAAAAAGAAACATTTTTTAATAAAAATGTATTATTGAAATCCTTTCAATAAGAAGACTTTTTAATTTAAGTATTTTGTATCTGAAAGAATAAAAAGACGAATAATTATTTAAAAATTAGCATAATATAAAATATATTTTTTTCAAACGTCACAAAAGTATATAATTTACTTTTGTGACATATTATATTATTATTAATTTTTGCGACATGATTGACAATTTAAAAAAGTCATTTTAACGCCTAAGCATAAAAGTAAAGTACTTTTACTTATTTTTGAATCTATTTAGAAAGATTAACAATGGTACTTTAATAAAATTCCAGAATACTTATTGTTTTAGCACTGTACATGGTACCCTTTTGTCGGGACTACGTTTTCTGGTAAAACCACTTCTTTAAATTTTAAACCATGTTGTTGGCGCACTTTTAAAAATTCTTTGCATTTTTGTAGTCTGCCTTCATCAAAAACAATAACTTTGTTACTATAGTAAGTTTTTTACAAACTACACAACTTAAATATTTTTTATCCATTGTGATTTAGTAGTAAGTAGCGAAATTAGTAGTTACTAAAATATTTATTTACAGTAATTATTCTAAACTATTTACACTATGCAAGTCAATATTTAATTTATAAGTACATTTGGAATGGTCGGGTTACACTTTAAACCCGAAAAAAAAGTCTGGCATACTTATTTCTAGGTTAAATAGATGCTAACATTTAAGAATAAACAAATTTCAAGTTGCCTAAAGAATGTTTTTTGGATTTATTTTTTTGCAAATGTCTTGGTTGCGCAGTAGCGAAATACCCCCATCTGGATTCTGGGTTCACAGTGTTATTAAAGTTTATTTTTTTGTTATTCTAACTTGCCTAAAATATGTTCTCTAAATATGTCGCTAGCCATCAAGGCCAAGCAGCAAGAGACGTGAGGATTACGCTACTACACCGTGAGGATTACGCTACAAAGATTGCGCCGTGAGATTACGCTCGTGAGATGGAAGATTTCCAACCATGACTATTGCAGAGAATGCGGAGAGGAAGAATAAACCATAGAAAATCTGCTGTGCCACGACTGTCCGGCACTGGAATACCGACGATTTTAAACTTTAGGGCAAAGTTTTTGAAGGGACTAGAGGAAGCAGCAAAAGCTAATATCGGCGACATCGGGAACTTTGCAAAGAGCTGGAAGTGTTTTAACGCAAAGAAAAAATGAGAGGAAGGTTTGGTACAATGACAACAGGTGTATCGCAATGAGCCCAAGGCCTCCGAGTGAGGGATCAAACAGGATCCTAAAGCCCAGCAACCTAACCTAACCTAACCTAACGCTGGTTTAAAATTAGCGTATTTTGAGCTATCGCTTCAAAATTGTTTATTTTTTTCACTAAAAAACCGGATGTATAAATTCCTTTATAAAAAAACTTTGGTTGCAATAAAAAAATGAAAAATAATACTGTTATATTATTATTTAATACATTTTTCATAAAGCACTTAAATTTATAATGTTGTTGTTTAGAATAATCCTCTTGTTCTTCTGTACTCACAATTTCGTTGACAGCCTTTCTTGAATTTGCAAAAAACATACCGCAGTATAGAAACTGATGTCGAATTAAAAATGGTTTGCACTAGAAGGAGACCTTTTTATGTGGTTTTCCACTCGCTCTCATTTGGATTTCTATTTTGTTCATTATATATGTAGTTTGGTTGGATGGATAACGATTCCTGCACTTGAATGAAAACTCTTAGTGAGTGTTATCATACAGTGAAGCAATGATATGTGGTTATAGAACGAAGATATATCTGTGCCTTATACCTCTATGATTTCTATGTAGTTATGTACTACGTATATAAGTATATAAGTTAGAAAAACTTCAAGCAATATCAAATTATAATTAAGAAATATTAATTTCCGCTTGTTAAACATTGCCGAAGTTATATCAACACATTTATTGCATAAAAGGATTAATGCAATATCAAGACAGAGTTTAGTCGGCTATAAGAAAGGATATCATAGAGTGTTTGAGATAACTGTCCTTTCTCTGGTTTTAGAAAGAATACCTCAGGGCTATAAAAGCCAGTCAAAATTACCAAAGATGGTACAACCCCTTATTGTGACGTAATTATTTCATAGGACCAACGTAGTGCTTCTCGCAATAAGGACATCGACATCTTCCTCAGCTTGATGTGATACATTTTTTTTGCATTTTCTGCGAGACGGCAGGCACTATGGATTCAGTAAATGATATTGCAGCAAATTACTTTCTTTGCAATTCTGTCGATCTGTCTATGCCCTTAGTGCTTCTGCAATCTTCTCGAGAGTAGCTATCAAAAATGACAAGGGAGAAAAAGAATAGGAACTAAACTCGAAACGAACAATTAATTATCTGAAAGAATTTTACGATGCCAATTCGTTGGAAAAGTGTGGTTGGGGTGTAATTATAGTCCTTTTTTCTAGATGTTGTTTATTGCAAAAGGTTAAACTTTTCACTTCATTTTTAAATTTGGTAGTTTAAGGATTACTTCATCCCATTTTTTTTTTCTTAATAAGGGGCCGTCCTCTGCCGGAAACACTGCGACCTGTGAGGTAACACTTGACAGCCATATGTCTTGTCAAGAGGCCTGTTCTAATCCACACTTTATTCCTGCTAAGCATTAGCAGCTCTTTTGCGGTTTTAGAGCTAGGTCCTTGGATGAAAGCCTTGCTTACTTCATCTCATAATGGTCTCTATATTCTTCATACATATCTCTTTTAAAAAACTTAATGTTAAAATCAAGAACAAAGTCCGAACGACTACCAAAAAAAATGTTTATTAGTGACCGGTTTCGGAAATTTCAGCCATCATCAGACCTTTGTCAAAAACAGCTGTTCGTTTGACTTTATATATAAAATTGAGCTTTTTTAATTTGACAATTTTATATATTACAATGGTTTGGACTTTATTCTTAATTTTAATATTAAGTTTTTTTACCATGGGCTACCACTTTGTGAAAACGAACAAACTCTATAACTTATATCTCTTTTAACAAGTGATAGTGGATTCTTTCATCTGCAACTATACATGTACTTATATTTCACTGTTTATATGATATTCAACTTAAAAGAAAATTTAAGCTTGTTTAGTTTTCTGCAGAGAAAAAAACTTGAATAACGTGAATTATGCAAAATTGTATGTACTTTAATTTTAGATAGAAAGATTATTTACTAAAAGAGTTGATATTTTTAAAATTATAAACTAAAAAAAAACGCCAAAAATCTATTTTTTGTCACTTTTTTGCATTTTTTTCCATGTTCCATCACGAAATTTTGTTAGCAAAAATCTGGCACCCCAAAAAATATGACAAATAGAAAAAATCAGAACTGCCACAAAATAGTCGTAGCGGTAGAACCCTAATTCACGAAAAACGTTTCAAATAATGATAGAAGCGAACTACTTGGTATAGGTGGTATATACACATAAACAATCGATTTGACCCGCAACACCTTATTACAAGTGGAGGCAAATTCAAAATGGCGGCGTTTTTTAGAATTACTGTTTTTTGCTTTTTTTGTATTTTTTTATACCCCCCCTAATCGTTTTTTTTTAGCCCCCCCTTTCCCCACCTGCCCCCCCCCACCAAACAAAAAATAATCCGAAAAAAATATATTAAATTTCCACATAAAATATAAACCTTTTACATTAAGTATTGTTACGAATTTACTCTATCCGTGGGTCCCAATAATTCAAAACACTCAGTACAACAACGACTTGACTTGTTCCATTGTATGAAAAAAAATAAAAAAATTCTTTGTCAATTTTTGCATCCAAAAATACGGTAAAAAAATCTCAAGTGAAATGTACAGTCACTTAAACTGGACTATCAGCTATTTTCAAGATTATTTATTGAAAGCCTTTCCCGTGAACTGGATTTAAATGTGTTCTTTCAGCATAAAAACTAACAATGCCAACCATCTCTGTCTCAAAATGGAGAATTACGCCGGGGCAAAAAAGTGAGCTCACCAATATTCTTGAAGGTACAAAATTAATTACGCGTATTAAGTTTAAGTTTTATATATCTATATTTTTTTCTGTTGTAGAACTAGTACCAAGCGATACTGATCCAGAATCATGCGATGGTATTGCTAACGATGGTGCAGCTCTTGTACACTTTGTCATTCCCCATTATAGCAAAACATTTCAAGAATATTTTGAACTGGAGCTTATGTTGAAAAAGATGCCGCAAAATTGGAAGCATTGCGCATTGATATTGTTTGGGATCAATATGTAATTGATAGCTTTAAAAATACTGTCCGTGAATAACGAGGATATGGAATTCGCCGCCAAGTAGCCGGTCTTACTAGACTTCCACCAAACTGGCCAGATTTCTTAAAAAACCCCTTAAAAACCCCATCTCTTAATGGTGTAAAATGTAGTACTAAAGAAGAAGCAGATGGCAGATAATAAATAATTAAAATAATTTAAAGGATGTGGTGCAGCATGGGTCCCAGAACGTGGTAGTGCGAACAGTTGATACTGATGTACTAGTACTATGTATAGCTTTTTACGCACTAATTCAAATCTCTTGGTCTCCAGAATTTATGGGTTCTTTTTGGTACAGGTGAAAGAGAAGATATTTAGCAGCACACCTTATGGCACACTTTAAAAAATCATATTTTAGATGCTCTTGGCGACAAGGCTAGCGCTCTTCCTGGGTTTCATGCTTTTACAGCATGTGACACGGTGTTTTTTTAACATTGAAAATGTTTCTGTTATCCTATATAAGGGAGCCCAAATCGAATTAAAATGCTACATTTGCCACACCATGACGTCATATATACAAGGGTATAGGAAATCTCGGCGCAGCGGCGGCAGTCGGCCAGCGCGCGCAAAAACCATTACATCGCTAATTGTTTATTGATATAACTTTATTAGTTTAAAAGCAAAAAATATGG
Organism: Sitophilus oryzae; assembly: GCF_002938485.1. Taxonomy (NCBI): domain Eukaryota; kingdom Metazoa; phylum Arthropoda; class Insecta; order Coleoptera; family Curculionidae; genus Sitophilus; species Sitophilus oryzae. The sequence goes on from NW_022147171.1 coordinate 2,026,282, forward strand.
GGTTTGCTTTGATACCTTGTCAAGACATAAGCGAAACTTTTAAATTGTTTCTTTTTTTCATTTAGGCCTTCGTTTTTCGTTAAATGAAAGTTATATTAAAAAAATCTATTTTTAAACCAAATTTTCGCATGATTGAAATGATTATTCATGTTTAAAGTTTTTTTTGGTCATAAGCGCTAATGGAAATGTTTTTTGTAAATAATTATAAAAAATTCCTCCCTACGAAGACTTTATTGTGTACTGGATCAAAAAATAAGTATTTGTTTTCTCTATACGGTGGTATTAATATATCGATTTTTGATGATAGTGCCTTTTTACCCGGTCTAATTTTGTACTACTTTCGGAATAAGGGTCCCCATATCATGTACTGCAAATGTACTGTACTTCCATCCCCGAAAAATTCAGCTTGTGACACCGAAGTGAGAGGTAACGTCAAAATAAGCTTTAATCTACCTACATCATAGGTAGGTGTAGGTACTCTAGGTATATTCTACCTAGACAGTAGCTGAACTAACTGACAGTAGTAATTAATTTGTTATCTGATAAGTAGTTGTCATTATATAAGTTTTAATCATCTTATACCTCCTATAACGGTAGGTTTTGGATTTTTCCTGATTGGTTTGTTACAGACATTTATATACCCAGTATATTTTTGAATATACTGGGTATATAAATGTCTGTTACAGGTTAATTCATTAAAGAAATATGTTACACACATATTATTTTAATAATAATAGTATAATAGTAATGGCTATATTATGTTATAATACATACATATGTATTGAATGTACTTATTTTAACCAATGCATTGTTTTTTTTTTAATCTCACAAATAAGAAATGTTTTATAGTTTTTATTATAAAAAACAGTGATTATACAATTTATTTACACCCCTTACACTGTTTTCTGTAAGGGGTGTAACCAGGAGTATATTTCGTAACCTCTTACGATATAAGAGGGCCCCCCCACAAAGTGTTTTATTACTTAATGCTTAAATTTTAATAATATATTTGTACATAAAATAAAATAGACTAGAAAGTCAATTAATTAATATTGACGTAATTACTAAATAAGTACAAGATTTTTTTCTAATTATTTTAGTGTATTTTTAGTCACCTAATTATAAAGGAGAGATATCCAACCATTGCATTATTTTTACTCACAAATAAATGTTTTATGGTTTTTATTATAAAACAACGATTAATTTATTATACACCCCTTAACCCAAACACTCCAAGGAGGATATTTCGTGACCCCTTATTTAAAGTGGACAAGCTTTATTAGTCAATGTTTTAATTACCCAGCGTCTTTAATAAAAATCTAATGTAATTTTTCATAGAAATGATCTGACATAAAAAATTAAATTTTATCAAAAAACTTTTTGATTATCTACAAGGAGTAAACCGCTGACAAATGTCTGTATACTAATGCCAAAGTAATGCCAAAAATACAAATTAAATACCAAAATTTCTCATTAATGCCCCACTAATGCCAAGCTGATTCCAATATAATACCACTAATACCAAGAATAATATGTAACACATTTGTTTCACGAATTAACCTGTAACAATACTGGTAGGTACGTGCACAGATTTTTTCCTAGGTAACTTAAAAGTCGTTAAAAAGTCTAATTATATTTAAAGAAGATATAATTCCAACAAATTACATTATAAGGCCAATAATGCACAAGTATTACCATAAAATTTTAGCGTTTTTAACTTGTGTAAAATATTTCTTTAACGAATTAACCTGTAACAATAGTGGTAGGTACGCGCATAGATTTTTTCGCTAGGTAACTTTTTAAGTCGTTAAACAGGCCTATAAAAGCTATAACAACATAGGTAACTAATATTTATAATTTAATTCGAGTTTTAATCTCAAATAATTAATGTTTTTACTGGTGTATTTCTGAAGTGTTCATTATTAAAAGTAGATATTCTTCAAGTTATGCGAAGTAATAAGTAATGTTTCCGGTGAGATCGCGTATATGTCACCGGATTCTGGTTAGTATAAAGACTTTTTCTATAGAAAGAGTTTTTTCTATATTTTCCTTTCAAAATAAGACTAATTTCTTCTTATTCTTTTAAATATTACAGTGTTTCTTTTTCCTTAAATGTTATACTTAATTTTCGCTTAAAATTAAAAAATCACAAATGGAGGAAAATATACGTTGTTGAATAAAGTTTATACAAATCACTTTACCATAACAAAAAAGTAAAAACATGTCATGGCGGAAGATATTCAGGTGGCATTTCACACATTTATCTATTAAAATCGAAATTAAAATAATAAACTTGCGTAACATGTTATACACGAGATAGAAAATTTCAGAATCGATTAATACGCAATACGCTACGCAGTCAACTTATTCCTATGCGCAGATGAGCGTCTTCAAGACTCTTCCTTCGGCCAGGGTCACGACGCCGCCGAAGAGGAATCGGCCTACGTTTGGCTAAACAGGCTGGACACGGTGGAGTACGATATTTATAAAAATTTGCTAAGTAAAATATGTTGGAAAAATAATTAATCCATACATAAAATCCATACATATAATAAATCTATACATAAAAGCTCAAAGGGTTTTTTTGTTGCATCCATCCCGCCGAAACCGTTTTACCAATCTTGATGATTCTTTTTTTAAATGAAAGGTATATATGTGTAGATTTGTTATGAAGTATTTTTATGATGCTTGATGGCTATTTCTTTGTGTAAAACGACTAAATACTAAAACATACCTGAAAAACACCTACACACAATACCTCCAGAAATAAATTATTTGTCAATGTCAGTGGTGTGTCAGTTAGATTATATATTACGTTTTTAGATATTTTAGAGTGAGTTCATGCCGCCAGCTTTAGATACATAAATATTAGCACAAAGGTTCGTTTAAACTACATTAGTGAATTAGCTACACAAAGCGATTTTAGGAAATTCATCCTCTTAGAGAGTAAAATTATCTCGGAACAGTTTGTTGTATGAAAATTCCTTACTATTTGGTCTAGAAGAATGAAATCCTACAAAAAGAATTAGAAGACATTTTTGAAACTCATCAACCAAATGGGTAAAGTTAGTAAAAATTTATATAAAACTTGGTGACCTCTGGATTATACACAGAAAAATTGGCACAAAGGTAAAGCGAATTTATGAAATTTATACCCTTGGGGAGTAGAATAGGGAATGAAAGTTTGCTGTACGAAAATGCAATACTATAACATTATAAACCAGACAGTATAAAATTTTATACAACGGTTTATTTAGTGACATCATAACGAAATATATCTTCCTCAATTATCCTTCAAAGAATAAAAAATAACCTATTAAGAGAGTATTAGTGCTTTTAATAAATAAAAAAAAAGATGAAAAATAAAAAACATCTATATGCTATATACATTAAAGCTACATCTATATAAAGAAGTAAAAAATCATTTAAATCAATGCATAAACGATTCGAGGTGTAACGCGAACGTAGTCGCGAGAAAAAGCTAGTAATTTATTAAATTGTTTTATTTAACTCATTAATTTTCATTGAAAAGGAATTTTTGTAATTCGCCACTATATTAGTTAAAAACTAAGAAACTCATATCAAATTTAAGTTTTGCGATTTTGACTTATACTTTTTACAAAATCTGAACACATTTTAAAAGAAAAAAGTTTTTGATAATATTTCTGTAGATTGACTACAAGTTGTATAACATAAATTTCTACGACCGGTCTACCTAGTGGTCTGCAGCATCGCCTTGTGGTTGCAAACGTGGGCCTGTTAATCTGTGACGTGACGCACAACAGCCAAGAAAAACAGAAGCGTGGCTAAGAATTTAGTAATTTAAAAAAAATCTTTTAGATACAGTAGTAGGTATTAAAAAGTTTTGTGTTTAAATGGGGTTTGCCTTTAACAGGTAAAAAGTTATATCGTAAAGTGTAACTTTCCGTAAGAATTCTTTATCTGTCATTGATCATGATCTGTCATCATGTTAACCTGATGTTTTGTATGTTATTTTGTTTTTTTCGAGGTTTTTTTGCTTGCTTGTTTTACAGATAGATGCGATCGCAAAATTATTATTGATAATGTTATATTTAATGTTAACATTACTACTTTTTCAGTGAATCTTTAAACCTGTTGTTTTTTGTTAAGTTCGTTATTTAAACATATGTATGTAATACACTCATATTAACACTAATCATATTTTTACGTTTTTATTCATCATTTTCAATGCCCCCCCCCGGTTGCATCTTTGTAAAGGACTGTGAATTTTTTTCTTACAAAGGAAAAAGTCTGCCTGGAAAACATGGAATTCGCAGAGCGATAAGGCAACCAAAGCTTTTCAAGCCCATCACTGTCTTCCATTCCAGACGATGTCGTCAAAGTTCTTGCTAGCTTCACTGTTCAGATGTACAATCCACTTAGCACTGCAACCAACACTGACACCACAAGAAAAGAATTATTTTGTTCTCAAAACAAGCCAATTCATTTGATACCTCCGACTTCTGCAGCACTGTATCAACATATTCTAAGGGCTGCTTACCAAGCTGGTCAAGTCTGGGGTTGTTCTTACGATATGGATGACGTAACGCCATCACCTAAGGTATGGAGCTGGGATGAAAATAATTGAAAGTAGACTCCTCTATGGTCTGCTCTTACAAATGTATGGCAGACATGCCAAGAGCTAGTTAAATGCTCCTGTAAAACTGGATGTGGCAGTAGTCGGTGTAAATGCAAAAGAAGTGATCTTCCATGTACACTGCAATGCAGTTCCTGCAAAGACATGTGCACCAACAGTGTAATTCAAAAGTTGGTATTTTTAAATATTTTTATATTTTTCCGAGCTAGACTAGCAAAAAGTTTCTGAGTAGACTTTTTCTTTTTAATATTTTAGTTTAGAAGATTCCGAAGACTAAGGAATTGTATCCGGCGCCATTTTGTAAAAAATCACGTAATTTCATTTGTTTCTTCTTAAAAACGCTTTGTTTTTAATAAATTATAAAAGTTAAAATTGCTATTCTATTAATTTCAACTTTCAACCCCATTAGTCTCATAAGAATTAAGTTAAGCTGCACCATTTTGAAAAATTCCGCCATTTTGAATCTGCCTCCACTCCTGATAAGGTGCTGCGGGTCAAATCAACCTACTATATGTAAGTCAACTTTCTGCCAAGAGGTTTTATTCTATCACGATTTGAAACGTTTTTTGGTCTACCGCTACGACTAAAAACTATCCTCCAATAAGCTTTTTTGAGCAAAATTTGACTAGACTATAAGCACTAAAAGAGTTTGTCATTTTGGTCATGTATAGTGTTTACTCTAGCGATATTAAGTTCATGGAAGGATGGAGAGGCAGATCATGGCAGAAACGACTAGCGTTTCCATCGATTGTTAATAATATGAAATTGATAGTAAATATATAGGTAATGAATATTTTGATTCTTATCGGAGTAAATAAAGTGTGTTTTGTAGATAAAAGGGTGTTTTCTTGCGTATAGAATAATTAGTTTCTCTAGATACTTAGGAGATAATATACAAAAAAATACAAACTGGCAATGGATATTGAATTTATTGCTTGCTATTCTATATGTTTTTTTTTGTATTTAGTTCAAAAGACAAAGTCAGAAATTACTTTCAATAATAATAATAATTAAATAAATAAATGTTATATTAACAAATTAGATATTTATGGAATGTTTCTTCGATATAGCAAAAACACTTGTTTGCGTCAGTTAGAGCTAATTATGTTACTAATAGTTTAATTGCTGACGACAAATGCTGTTATGGAGTAAACATATTGCCTTCATTAAAACTTTTTTAGAAGTTATATGTATCATCAACAAGTAGCTTTTTTGCACTGTCCTAATTTTAGAAACACTGATAGTTATTTTCAACTTTTTTTCCTTCTAAATGATATGTTATTTGATACGCTATTACTTATTGTCGTCACCGGCAGTGGTTTTAACAATGTTTATTTATTGCGTATGAAATTAATTTTAGTCACACCATTCTATTTATACCAATTTTGTATTATTAGTATTAAACTGATCTCACTTTCTGACGAAATTATAGAAATTAGTAATACAGGGTGAATCACATTTAAAGATTAGGTAAAGGTTTGTTTAAATAGCATATAAGTAAATAATGTGTATACATTTGTGACAGCTTTATATCTTGAGAAAAACCTGTATTTCGCCAATGAAAGAGAATAAAATGTATTTTTTAAACACCAATGTGTAGGATTCAAACACTAGCTTGCCAGTGTTTTTTTGGACAGATTTGTTTTATGAGAAAAATAAAACAAATTTGGTCAATTGACAAAAAATGCACCTATTTTGTAGCAGAGACTTACATATTATTAAAACCGTTGATGTTATAAGAAGAATTTCATTCATCAGTCACATACCCAAGCTTTTTGCTTCTTCTTATTATTCTTGCAATAGGGTTATCTCTGTATACAGGGTGGCGCACCTCATTCGTCTCGGTTGATTATACGAAAACAGAAAAATGTAGAAACAAATTACTTTATGGGTATATGCGTGAAGGCATAATTTAAAATTATTTAGAAATGTACAGGGTGTGTCAGAACAAAGATGCATACCAAAGTTATATTTTTTCTTATGGATCACCCGGTATTTTATTTCATTTTTGAATTTTTGGACATAAAATAAGGCATTTATTATAAGGGTTTAATATGTTTAAAAACTTTGGTTTTTGAGATATTTAAATATGCATGCTATAACAAAAAAGTTAGTCAACACCTTGTACATTACTTTTCAGAATTAATTCTTGTGCTGACTTTCAAGTTAGAGAAATAAACTTTACTAAAAAAATTGATTGCTTCCTTAAATGTATTTGGTTAGATTAGGTTAGGTTTAGTTAGTTAAAAACTTCGTTATTTTAAATGCACATTATGTTTTTTTTTAAATAAGTTGAAGCAGATTTAAATGCTCTTTCAAACTATATTAGGGTTTCCTATACTTATCTGGCTCAGATTTTGAATAAAAAGCGATTTTTCAATAAAATTGTAATCAAGGTGGCTGGTGTCGCCATAGCAATTTTCTAGTGACACTTAGTAGGTATTTTCAAAATCGACATTAGTTTATGGACTTTATTTAAATTTATAACAGGTTATTTTTATTTAATTTGCCTACAATAAGGTTAATAAGTAAGTATTTATTATTTTATCAAGCAGTATCTGCTGGCGGAAATGGATATGTTATTAGTGATTTTATTTTGTGAGGACAATTGCTTGTTGGCCTAAAGGGTTTATGCTCAAAGATATCCAAATAGGAATTTTCTTAACAAGCGTTCCTTTTAAAAACTACTTTTCCTATTTCGCAGAGTTGATGGTGTGGTATATGAAAAACCTATTAGGCAGAAACCTGTCGTTGGAAGTGAAGAAAATGAATTTGCCTTAATTGGTTCTTTTATAGAAAATCCAATGTGTCTACAAGTCATCGTAATATAAATCAACTAACCTAACCTAACTACCTCTTTATTTCTCTTGATAAAATAATACTTACTAATTAAACTACTGTAGGTAAATTAAATAAAAGTGAACTGTAATAAATTTAAATAAAGTTTATAAACTATTGTCGATTTTGAAAATAGCTACTAACTGTCACTAGCAAATTGCCATGGCGACACCAGCCATCTTAATTGCCATTTTATTGAAAAAATCGCTTTTTATTCAAAATCTGAGCCAGATAGGTATAGGAAACCCTAATATAGTTTAAAAGAGCAGTTAAATCTGCTTCAATTTATTTAAAAAAATACATAGCGTAGTATTCGAAATAACGAAGTTTTTATGTAAAATAAATATTTAAAATACACCAGCAAATTTTTATACCCCTGTATACATTAAAGACACCAATAAAAAAATTTAGTAAAGTTTATTTCTATGGCTTCAAAGTCAGCACAAGAATTAACCCCTGAAGTTTATTTTTAAATTTTTATTAACTCCAGAAAAGTAATGTACAGGGTGTAGACAAACTTTTTTATTATATCATGCATATTTAAATATCTTTAAATATCTCAAAAACCAAAGCATTTAAACATAATTAACCCTTATAATAAATACCTTATTTTATGTCCAAGAATCAAAAAATGAAAAAAAAATACCGGGTGTGTGTTCCATAAGAAAAAATATAACTTTGGTATGGATATAAGTCCTGGCATTTTTACATTTGAAAATAATTTTAAATTATGCACATTGCCCCTCTACATATATACCCATAAAAAATGTTATTTTTACATCTGTTCGTTTTCGTATAATCAACCGATGCGAATGAGGTGCGCCACCCTGTATAACATATAACAGCTATTCCAGATTTGTGCTCGCGCTAATTTTTCTATATTATCCTGGTTCATTGTTTGAATATATTCTTCCCAATGACGCCTACGTGATCTTTTCCACCTCACTATGTCCTGTTCCTCACTGATGTCGTAGTTTGGCATTCTATATCTTTCAGTATTATTGCTCTTAGGCTTTTGGGGAAACATATAAATACCTATATTTTTGAATACAACAAATGTGAAACGTGTGTGGAATTTTCGAGACAGGCTTGACTCAATTATTTTTATTTAACAGTCTCTTTTTCAAAAATTAATTCATTTATAAAAAGTCCAGTTCTATCTTAGGATCCTTTGGAAGAGTATTAAAGTCTCCCGCGCAATTTCCAGTCGTCCATACTTGATTAATTCATGAGGGATGTTGTCGATGCCAGCTGATTTTCTGTTCCTTAGTTTATCAATACCTTGTCCTATTATGTCTTCATTCTCCCTCTAGTCTTGTTTCCTCATTCCTCAAAATACACTTTTCCTCACTCATCAAAATACAGTAGATTTGTGAATTAAAATATATAATTTTCTATGGACTTCAGTGACTACGACCGTTGACCATAGCTTATTCATTGGTGCTGTTAATCCACGACCTATCGTAGTTCATTCCGGCAGTGAATGGCAGCGGCGCGCGTGACGACCCCGCGACCCGGCACGTTTAGCCCAAGGCCCGCACGGGTCACTAGCGCTGTGGGAATTGTTTGCGTTCCTATAACGATGCTTGACTTTTTACGAAAAATTTGTTTTGCCTTATATGCTGATAATTATCGATAGGTCATAAAGATCTTTATTTTGTTATTAAGTATGCATAAATTTAAAAATATTTAATAGCCGTGATTTTTAATTTAACTTGATAATTTTAGTTGAAAAATATTCAGTTTCAATGAATACGATGAATACTTGTACTTGTAGGAAAATCGGTGGTCGGATGGTCGGACTAAGGTTGGAAATGAAGATTGAATTTACATGTAAAATTATATGGAGAATGTCATTGAGAGTAAAGGATGGTAACTTACGGATTTGATATCTGATAAGAGATAACACAGTGTCACTAGTCACTAAAACATTTTACAAGACGAACTGACGACTAATAATATATGCAAAAATAAAGAACTAAAATGTCTGATTATAGAGTTATATAAAAATATCAAAAAAGTACAAGGAAAAAATCATCTATACACAGTGTCACAGATAAAGTCCGCATCATATGGAACTTTTTTTTATTTATTGGCTTAAGTGAAATTTGCCTTAGGCGAAAATTTCTGCTTTGATTTAGATTACAAATAATATAAGAAAATTTACTCTGTTGCCCTCGGATATCTGCCAAATTTGACATTTGAAGTAATAGGTGGCTAAAAACGGGTTTATAGGCAAAATTTTGAAAAAGATTGTTTTTAATTTCACAAAAAGCTATACCAAATTTCAGCCGTCTAGATGAAATATTTTTGTCATTTTTAACCAATAGAAACCGATTCTCGTGATAGACGCAAAAATAACTGATAAGAACCCGTTTGTCATTGAAATATTTATCTAGTACTCGTATATTTAGTTCAGTGCTTGGAATAAACAAGTAATAAGTTTTATAAAATAAAAATAATAAAACCAAACCATAAATGCGGAAGTTATTCATAGTTTGCATCACTTTTTGTTTAATTTTTACAACTAAATTTATTTTTCTTTAAAAACTTTTAACAGATTCAATAAATTTAACTGAATATATTTATGACTGATAGATAAATACAGAGGCGGACAAAAGTATTGAAAGATTTTTTAATTCCTATTTTATTTCGCTCAAACAAATAATACAGCTTAAATATTTTCGTATGCTAACAACCGCATAAATATATCAAATATTCACAAGATAATTTTTTATTATACCTACATTGTTTATTTTTATCAACATATTTTGTTTACGCTTCGGACAAAAGTATGGAAAGCTTTTTTCTTGTTCATATTTTTGCTGTTGTGATCGATTTGTTTAGTTTGATTTTACTGCAAAGGTAAGCAATATATTGTTAAAAATGGGTAAAAATAAGTATTTGTCTGAGAACTTACGCAACAGAGTTATAGAGTTAAAAAATAGAGGTGTTAATTAAACAGTATACAATTGCCAAATCATTAATGATTTCAGAAGGAGCAGTTTCGAAAATTTTAAAAAAGTATCGAACATTGGGAGCTACAACTAACCGGCCAAAATCGGGACGTCCCACAGAGGGCCAGAAATACCCTTTAATATTGAATAAGTCCAAAATATTTTTATTAACATATCTGATAACTTAACACTTGCATAAACTTAGTAGACTTTGATCCATAAAAAAACAAAATAATTATTTCGATTGATCGTCATGGAGACGTCAAATAACGCGTCATTTTACGACAGGTTTGCCTTTCGCATTTGAAAAAAAGTTTGTCTTTAAAAAGTTTCAATTTCGATATTTTTTCTGTGGGAAATTATAAGCAATCAAATTTTTGTGATGGATGTAGGTGAAAGAGGTAAGTGTAGTCTGCTTTAACATATTTTATTTTGTTAGTAAATCTTACAACAAAAGGCACTTTAAAGGAAGACTCCTGAATTGGTAAAAATATGCCTCAAATCGAAAAGTTCAAATTTGCCACAGACTTTTTTTAAAATGAGGAAATATCATATTTTTGAAACTTATATTTTTGGAATATATAACAACTATATTTTATTTTGATAAAAAAAAATTCTGCCCCAAAGTGCCCCCCATTGAAAAATGAGCGTTTTTATTTGCTATGCATTTGTTACGAAAAGGTCAATACGCTTATTTTTATAGTATTGTGAGTCGTTTTTTCGGGTTATTATTATCTAAAATAATAATAATAATGCCGTGAAAGCCTACATTTATTATACAGGGTGGAACTTTTAACTGGAATAAATTCTGTATTACAAAATACTATTCATCTCGTAAGAAATTAAAAAAAATACGGGTCAATTTTTTTTCAATTTGCCACATTTTTTTCATGTCCAAATGACACTCACCCCCCATTTGGGGGTAAAAACAACCCCCAACTTTTTCTTTTTAATGTAAATGCCTTGTGGTAGCCGAAATCTAAAATTTACGTAACGAAATCTGAAAATTTGGAAGATAACACAAGAAAATAGACAAATAATCCCAGAAATAATACAGAATGTCGGAAATGAGTTTCATTTTAGATTAAGGTTCTGTCAGGAAAAAAATAGTGAACATTTTCAACAATTTTTTGCAATAAATAATATTTTTTTTACGAGTTTAATAAAATACAAAAGTAAATAGTGGGTCATATTCCTTTTTTTGTGCCCTTTCCAACGAGCTACCACAAAACATACGTTTACATTTGAAAAAAAGAAAGTTGGGAAGAATGTAGACATGAAAAAAATGTGGCAAATCGAAAAAAAATTGACCTTATTTTTTTATTTCTTTACCAAATAAACGCTGTTCTTAATATATAATTTTGATGGAGTTCTAATAGTTCTGATGGGTTTTTGCATTTTTAGAACTTGAATCCCATACGATTCAGTTAAGACAAATATTTGAAAAAGGCATAGAGAGGATCAAAATCAAAGAGACATTAAACTCTATTTTATGTATGAAGTGCATGAAGCAAAACAAGGCAAGAGTAATGCAATATTCTCGTCTTTATTCCCTTGATTTTCGAAGGAAATGGCTGGCTGCAAAAAGGACCAAGAGTAGATTTTTAGACTGGAACAAAACATGGCTTGACAGGGTCATAAATTTTGCTTGTGTTAAAACAAAAACTACTGGAAGACCCAAATCTGAGTTTCAAAATCTCAGTTACTCTGGAAAATTCCGAAGAACGGAACAGTTACGAAAAACGGAAACAAGCGAGCTGATTTTTGCTACTGAATTAAGATTAAGGTCTGATGGAAGACCAGAAGCTGCTAAATTATTATCTCGATCTCGTACTGTTTTATCTCCGAACCAAGAAATAAAAAAAAATAATCAAACTACTTCCAAAAACGCACAATCTCCATTAAGTTCAGATCAAGCTTTAGCGTTATTTCTTGACGCTAAACTTACTAAGCGATCATACCAACTTCTAAGAAATAACGCTAAAGAAAACAATTTCGACATCTACCCCAGTTACAACAAAATAAGAGAGGCAAAGCAGTTATGTTATCCGGAGAATATTTCTGCGCAGGAACATTCTGTGGTGTTACCTTTACAATCGCTACTAGATCATACAACTTGTAGGCTTTTGTCGACTTTGGATCTAGAAAACCAACATTTTGAAAACTTAAATTTTACTTTAATTACTAAGTGGGGAATGGACGGAAGTAGTGGACAAAACGAATATAAACAAGCATTTGAAGGCAATTATAGTGACAGTAATTTGCTGCTTACATGTCTGGTTCCTTTACAGTTAAATACCACAAACGGTCAAAGCGCAAAAATTTATGTCTGGCAGAACCCCCACCCTGCATCTACGGTTTATTGCCGACCTCTAAAAATGCAGTTTTTGAAAGAAACTATCGAAATTTCAAAAAAGGAGAAAAGTCATATGGACCAAGAAATTTTAAATTTATCACCGACTAATTTTAGATTAAAAAATAATTCGGTTATTTTGGTAAAACATGAACTATACATGTCAATGGTAGATAATAAAATGATTAACTCAATAACAGGTACATCATCCCAAAAGTGTTATTTGTGCGGTGCTTCACCCATTGAGATGAACGATATTGATGCAGTTCTGAAAAGAACTGTAGATAAGAACCATCTTTCCTTCGGAATTACATCCCTACATGCATGGATTCGATCATTCGAATGTATTTTGAAAATCAGTTATCGATTACAGATACAAAAGTGGCAAGCACGAGGTGATGATAAAAATGTCATTAAGCAAGAAAAAAATAGGATCCAAGCAGCCTTTCGATCTCGTTTGGGGATTATTGTGGATCAAACAAAACAGGGAGCAGGGACGACTAATGATGGCAACACAGCCAGGACATTTTTTCAAAACTATAAAGTGTCCGCTGAAATAACCAATATTGACGAAAATCTAATATATCGCATTTATGTGATTTTGCAAGTCATTGCTAGTGGCTTTGATATTAAAATTAGAGAATTTAAATATTACTGCATTGCTACAGGAAGACTTTTTCTGCATCTATATCCATGGTATAGAATTCCTGCTTCACTACATAAAATTTTTATTCACAGTGCAGAAATAATCAAGTCTGTTCCTGTGCCTATTGGGCAACTGTCAGAGGAAGCCCAAGAGGCCAGAAATAAAGAGTACAGAAGGGCTAGAGAACAAAACTCTCGAAAATGCAATAGAGTATCAACAAATAGAGATGTTTTTAATTATTTGCTTGTTACTTCCGATCCAAAAATTACTTCACTAAGAAAGCATAGTACACCAAAAAAGAAAATATTTTGCCCAGAAGCACTTAATATGTTCAAGTCATTTAAAACTACTTCTTCTAACCACAGCAGCGATGATGATTCGGATTAGCTTAGTAGTTTTGTAAGATTCGAAATAATTATTGTTATACTTTTTGTTCCTGTAGGTATTTATTATATTTGTTGTGTTTGTTACTTTATAAAAAAGTTTATTTTGTTTACTTTAAATTTGTTATTAAATTCAATATTGTTTCACAAAAATGGTTGGTGTTTCTTAAAGAATGGCATTTTTACATTTAGAAAAGTAATAGTCTTAAAGTTTTGGCAAATGACTTTGACATTAATACATAGTATTAGATCGAAAATTAAAATAAACTAAAATAAAAATATGTCAAAAAGTACCAGTTGACATATTATTGTACTAAAAATGTAATTTTTTATCAAACTGGTAAAGAAAGTTTGGGTGTGCCATTTAAAAAACGAAAGTTAGGGTCACTTCCGGTCAAACCGGAAGTGATGTAAAACAATTGAACACGCAGAAAAATCCCGATTTTTCTCTTATATACGCTCCCCAAATATTATTTGTTTACGTCAAAAACAAAAATGTTATAGGGGCGGCCACGTTTGAGGTACACCCGGTATTATATTCAGTTCCTACTATACCCTATATAATTATGTTTCTACTTGTCCAATTTAGATATTTTTCACATTTTAATCAATATTAGCTTTTGTATCACGTTCAAGACCAATTTCTACGCGAACAATAATTTTTCAATAAAATAAGGCTACGCTGGCCCACTGTGGTGCGTCCGCGTCCCCGAAAAAACATCCCTTTTATAGAAATATCCATTAAAAAGATTTCTCTAGCAGACCCACACAAATCTTCCTTGCAAATAAAAGAGGAAATCTGTGACCATTTCAATATCAATGTTACTGATCGCACCGTGAGACGACGCTTGTGTGAGGTAGGACTTCTGGGAAGAGTGGCCGTTAAAAAACCTTTGCTCTCAAAAAGAAATCGGAAGAACAGAATTCGGTTTTCTCAAAACCATTTAAATTGGACATCTCAAAATTGGAACACAATGCTCTAGAGTAATGAGAGTAAATTTAAAATATTTGGTTCTGATGAGAAGGCCAGTAGGTAAAAGATATGATGCAAAGTACCAGAAGCCAACAGTAAAGCATGGTGGTAGTAGTGTTCTAAACTGGAGGTGCTTTTCTCGAGCTGGGGGTTTTCCGCTAGTAAAGATAGAGGGAAAATGGATCGCTTTATGTACAGGGACATTCTGCAAAATAACATGTTACCATTTGCCGAAGAAGAGATGCACCTAATATGGAGATTCCAACAGGACAAAGATCCCAAACTCGCCTCACAATTGGTAAAAAAATGGTTTTTGGAGGCAAACGTGGATGTTTTGGAATGGCCTTCTCAGTCGCCAGACTTAAACCCAATTGAGCACCTTTGGGAGCATTTAGAAAGAAAAATTCGATTAAGGGCTATTCACAATGCGACAGATTTGTGGGAGATACTCCAAGATGAATGGCAGAACATTCCTTTGGAAATTTGTCAAAACCTTGTGGATTCCATGCCAAGAAGATGTAAAGCAGTCCTTCAGGCCAAAGGTTAAGCAACTAAATATTAGATTTTAGAATTTTTTTCTTTATAAAATTTTCTTTCCATACTTTTGTCCACAGTAATTTTTATGTTTTTAGTAAAAGAAATATAAGAAATTATTTTTGAAAATTAAAACTAAATATCCATAAATTACAAAACGTTGTTTCATTTAATATATTTAAAATAAGTTTAAAAAGAAAGTTACACAAAATATTTTAGAAAAAAAAATATTTCCATACTTATGTCCATCACTGTATGTATTTGCTTAACAAACCATCCAACATCTTATTTTCGAATACCACGAGAATCGGCTGCCTATTGGTTAAAAATTACAAAATTTTATTTTTCATTTAGATCATCATTTATCTGATTTCAGAAAATCTAAACCATATGTCTTTCTACACTTTTCGAGAGACGTTTTGCCTTGCGTTGAGTAAATGTCTCTTAAACTTGCTAAACATATTACTTTCGATGCTCATGCTCGTGGGTGCTGGAGCACCCGAGCACCCTCGCAGTCGGCGCCCTTAATTCACAATGTCAAAAAAAACACAATTAAAATTAATAGAATATCCTAGCAACAGTTTATGGCTTGCGGTAGTCAGTTGTATCTATAGAGAAAACCTAATATTTAGCTTATAAAACAATCAACTTTGTTTCTAACCACAATTTCTCTTCACAGATGATACATTTCTCTTAACAGATGTCAAATGCCAAAATGACATTCCTAGCAATGTTTGAAGTATAATTAGTGGAAAAGTTAAAAGTTTGATAACGTTAGCTTCATTCAGAACCTCGCAATTAGTGGAATAATTTCTTTTTCCACTAATTGAAAATGTCTACCACTAATTTTGACGTTCTGAATGTTTACATTGAAATTAAAGGAACAAACTTCTACACTAATTGAAACCACAGTGAATAAAGTTTTTTTTTCTACTAATTGAACCAATTGAACCAATTCTGAATGAAGCTTTTTTCTACTAATTGAAAATTACTACCATTAATTTTCGCGTTTTTAAAGGTTACAGTGAAATTAAAGGAACAAATTTCTACGATTAAAATCACTAATTTATTCCCCTAATATTGACGTTCTGAATGAAGTTTTAAGCCAACAAATTCCTAGAGAAATTTCGTACAATATTACTTGTTTCGAGATTTTACATCGCGAATTTATTCCCCACGGTTATACTTATTTTATGCGCCCATAAAAAGTGAATTAATCGACTTGTGAGACTCGTGCTGGGCACGTGCAGGTTCACGAAACAACGTGGGATCGTCGAAGCATTCCAATGTTTTCAAACGCAGTGACCTAGCACTTTTTCTCACGATGTCTCGGCACAAACGTGACATGCTGTGAAAGAAAAGCTACAGCTAGCAGAATGTAGGAACGTGTTCAAGAATAATAATAGTGTAATAATTACATCCATAAACTATTTATGGAATATGTTTTCTATGATTATTATTATTTCAAAATATGTTTTAAATTACCGCCGTTAACATTAGTCTATCTATACATACCTACTATTAAGTAGGTATGTATAGATTCAGTAGAGATGGAAAAATATTTAATTTTTAGGAATGGCACTAAAATTCAATTATGGAATGCAAAGGAATAAAACTCAGATATGACCAATTCATTACCACAACTATTTCCTTTATAAAACATACAACAACATAGAGATCAATCCAACAGGATAAAATCCGAATACCATACTTAAAATATCTAGTTTAGACACGTTTTCATGAGTCGAGTGAATCGATCAAGTTACAGGAATTCAACTGGACTGGAAAATATGTTCCTAGTTTGTAGTGTTTTTTTGTAGAAAGTTTAGTTCATCTACTGAGATTTAAAGGAATGGTATTTCCTTATTGAGAGTGTTATGCAAGCTCCTGAGCTCGCAATTCTCCTAGGACGGATTCTAGCAATAATCCGTCCAATCATTGTCATATTAGCATATATACCGATGACAATGTACAGTGGTCTGAGGTCTAGAATGACCTCCATTGCTGCTGTTGAGCAGATTCTCATAGCTTCTGTGATGTTTTGTATGGAGTTCGTTGCGTTGCTTTAACAGCTACAGTTTTGGTGCTTATCTGAGCCTCTGCTGTTCCAACAGCATTTCCCAAAACCAGCGAATATTAAGAGCTCTATTCACATCTATTTTATTTCTAGAGATTGCCTGACCACCTTGTATAGTATATCCAAAAAATCACAAATTGCTCTTTCTTTGCTATCCTTGCCTGTATTAGCTGTGTTAATTGGTACAGAGCAGTTTCTGTTGATCTGCCCGTTCTATATGCATTCTAACTATCGTGCAGTGCTTTAACCTGTAGATGATTTTCTCCAATACGTTTGTCCATTATTTTATCCATCGTTTTTAGTATGAACGACCGACGTGAGAGTAATAGATCTAAATGATTTGGGGTTTGTCGATTCATTTTTGCCTATTCGGTAAGATTACTTTTGCTCTTCTCCGGGCGGTTGGTATGTATCCCATCGCTAAGCTGCTTCTTGTAGTATTTAGTAGACAGTTGACAGCTATTTCCTGCCTCTCCTTTAGAATGGCTCCTGCTACCACTGCTGCTTTATAAGGTTCCCTCCGTCCACTCCTGCTGCTTTGTAAGGCTGAAGGTGTCATTTCCCAGTCTTCACATTTTTACCTCAATCTGACGGTTATATTATATAAAAGTGTCCTAAAAACAAATATTAATCTTAACTTGTTCAACGCATCAAAATAAGGGATTTTTCCTGAACACGACAGCATATTATAGGATAGAAAATAAACGCGGAGTCAAAGATGCCTTGTAAATGAAGAGTGTCATTTATGTAAAATTATTATATTATTATAATTATATGGGAAATGCCATGGTTCATCATTTCGAAACCAACTGAACTTCGTTTTTTTCGATCTAATAGTATTTATGATTTATATGTTTTTAAATATAGTAGAACTTCACCAATTCGGACACGGCAACAAATCGGACATTCCAGTGTTCGCAGTGGCGGATACAGAGGAGGGGCCCATGGGGCCCGGGTCCCCCCTAAGATCTGTAAATTGAGTTAAATATTAGGCTTTTGGGTTTGGTAGAAAAGGCATATTTTGCATTATTTTTTATTTGGGCCCCCCCTAAAATAAATTTCTGTATCCGCCCCTGGTAGTTCGGCTTTCCCAGTTAATTACCTAATTACTTCATAATATAGTCAAGACTGTCACAGCCAGCCAATTGTACTATAGTGAGAAATTGTTAAGTAAATATAAGTTAGTTTTAAAAAAAATAATATCTTGTTTTATTTAATTCCAAAGCATACTTCTAAATTCATCAACATCTAGAATTTTGTGGGTTATAACCCCCACCTCAAGGAAGGCAATGGCAAACCACCAAGAGTATATTTGCCTTGTACAGCCTCTCAAATAGTGCCGTTCGGATTCGGCGATAAACTGTAGGTCCCGTGTACTTGTGAAATACCAATGAGACACATCACAAGTACATGCGAGAAGTAGCCGACGCTCTGTATAGAATATGGCACTGTAAGAAGAAGATTTCGGATGCCAACAAAATTCAAAGGCAAATAAATGAAAATCCGTATTTATCTTGGAGGTGGGACATTAGATACAGTAAGCGGTATTTAGGTTGGAAATACTAAAAGTATGAAGCAATAACGTTATAAAAATATTCCTCCAGTAGCGGGATGTATGCAACACTACTTCAGTCACCTACCTGAAGCACGGATACCTCTTCCCAGAAACAGAAGGAGCATTGGCGGCGATACAAGATCAAGTAGTACCTACAAGAACATATAGAAAAAACATACTAAAAGGAGACGTACCTTCAACGACATGTCGGTTGGGTTGCCCTGCTCAAGAAAATATACAGCATATCATATCAGGCTGCACATCATTAGCATCAACCACACACCTTAGCAGACACGAACATGGGGAAAACTTTACATCAAGAACTATGGCTTAAACACAAACTGCTACAAACCTACACACCGAACTACAAATACACACCTTTGGCAATACTACAAAATACCAGCTACAAAATTTTATGGGACATGGATATCATTACTGATTAGCCAGTGCATCATAATCGCCCAGACATGGTTTTCCAAGACATAACAGGGAAAAAAGTCACAATAATACTTGGATAATGGACTTTGCAGTTCCATTAGACTCCAGTATGACTCCTTTATGATACTTTCTTAATTCGGCGGTAGCTGTTCCGATGTGTCCAAACTATCGAAGTTCTACTGTATTGTTTTTGGTTTAAATGTATAGTTTATATTTCTATACCCCATAAAAATTCATGAGCGAACATAATAAAGTTATGTTGGTTTGGTTTGACTATCGTTCCACTTATTAAGTACCGATTTTTTTAATTCTTAGAGCGTACTTTACAACCGAAGTGTATCAAACTTTGCAGCAAAAAAAAATAATATCTTAATTATTAACTTTTATAACAAGTAAACACTACACAATGTCGTTAACCTTCAAACATCATCTATATATTTAATTGGATATCCCTGAAAGAATCTCAAGAGGTGATAGACACAGTACTTTCTGGAGTGCCGACGCATCAGTCGTATTTGTCATAACATCACGTAATGTGCTTCGAGGGAAAGTGGTACAAGCTCACATTGGAATGTAAAAGATCTCATATTTTAAACTAGCTATTTTTATGTTTCTCGATAATCGAAGTCCAGCAATTGCGAGAAACTTTTAATGCAAGATGGTGTCTAGTTTTTTAAGGCCAATAAAACTTTATTGTAAAATGTCTAGTTTATAAAAAAGCAGAAATAAAATTAAGAAAAGAATGATAACTTTTTAAAATAGTACTAAGACAAGACAAGTGTGAGTAAACTCCTAATATATACCTCATTTGCCTTGACTTCATATTATAAACAAAATCACTCAAAATCATATTTCTTAGCTATTCAAAATAAATTATTTCAAAATTATTATTACGCAGAACTGCAACAAGTCAATTTGATTTAAATCATTTTCTTTCAAGTCATGTCATTTTCCTAAAGACTTAAATCAATATAGTTTTTATGACTTAAGTCTATTTCTGCTTTATAAATCATGATCATCTGCGAGTTAAGTCAGCAAAATGACTTAAATCGAAATAATTACCGTCAAATCAACACAGCCAAAATGCAAGTACCTATTTTTTCATGTTAACATAATTATTCATGTTAACATAATTGTTCTTATATAACCGATTGCCGATTTCTTTGTATTATATATAATTATTAATTTATTGTAGGTAAATGAGATCATGAGACTAATACCACATAAAATAAAACCGTTCATCTTCAGAATAACTACAACCACAAAAATATTTATTTTTTATAAAATTTAACCGATTTCGTAGTACTTTATATTATATATCCACTACAATTTAGATGTCATCGAATACATGTCCATTACAAAGTGGTGATATGTTTTGATCGCTATATAATATCTCGATGGCCTAAGCTAAGGGCTGGAGATTTTAAGGTACTCTTCAGTATATTCGTGATCAATTTCTTTCGTTCATATTTCGGGCTACATACACTGATAAAAAAGATAGACTTGAACTAAAGTCGTCATCGTTCTTGAAAAAAAAAAATTAGTGGCAAGAGAATTTATTTTAGCGTAAAAGAAAATATTTTGGCTGAAGAAAAACTCTCTTAACTCAAGAAAACTGGTTCTCTTGAAAAATTCGAAAATTTCTCTTAAATCTATTTTCATTCAATCAAGTGCAAGTTACTTTGTTTTAAGATAATAAGAAAAATACGCTAGGAAGTACTTCATTCAAGAAACATGGCCATTTTTCCAATAGCTAAATACTCTTTTGATGAAAAATAATAACGACACGCAAAGACGATGACGAAGGACGGTATATACAATCAGTCGGCAGTCCGATCAGTCGTACGTCGCATTTCATAGGTCGCACATCATAGTACGCACGGGTTTTGTTGCTTGGAATTTTCCACTTGGAATTTTGCATAATTTGCTTTTTAAATGCATATCGTATAACAAATTAGTGATCGTTACTAACATGCATTTGCCATTTTTTATGGTCAAATTTTAGGATATATGGATTATGGATTATTTAAAGGAGTTTCTGAAAAAATAGAAATTAGAGCATTTATTTGCTATATTTGAAGGTAAGAGACATTTACCTAATGCACCTGTTTAGATAATGCATGCATGACTATAGATAGAATAAGAATATCAGTATCGATTTTTTTATGCAAATAATTACAAAAATTTTAGAATTTCAAGTCGTCGTATTAAAAAATTCAAAATGTGATCAAAGCTTATAATTTTAATAATTTATTTGCTTTACTTTTATTAATGGTGATGTAACATTTTTTTGTAATTTGTAGAGTGATGAACCACCCCAAAAAATACCAAGCAGTGAAGAAGCAGAAATAACTACTATCGAGGAAAATAATATCACTTTACTTACTACAGACCAGGAACACCTAAAGTTATCAGAAAATAATATACCTCGTAATATGCCTGTATATGATGTATAGACTTCCCTTAGATCAAAATAAATTTTAGTTGAGTCAATAGTATTCGCTATTGGTTTAAGAAAAGTGCCTCTTTAATCAAGAAATGTCCCTTTTCAATCAAGAATTTTTGCATGAATCAAAGAGACTATTGTTCTTGTAGCAAGAACTTCTTTGCATATTCATTTTGGGTCAAGAGTGAAATACTTTGGACAGATAGATTCTTATATTGTCTAAAGTAATTTTTTAAAGCTTATGAAAAGATAGTTAATGCTTTGGGTAAAGAAACGTCGTTCTTGGCCCTATTGAAAAGCGCCAATCTTTTGGGTCAAAGTCATATTGATATTGAATATTGAATATTGTTTTTTGTCTGCCGCCTGAAAATCTGACTTAAGTCTTTTATAAAATGTCTTAAATCTTTTCTACTTCGGAACAAAGATTTAAATCGTTTTGAAAAAGACTTAAATTTTAAGTCTTAAGTTAACTTTCGAAAAATGACTTAAAATCAAATGACTTAAGTCATAGTCATTAGAATTATTTAAATGAAAAAAAGACTTAAATCTTATGTGAGCTTGCAGCTCTGCTATTATGTACTCAACTCGCCTATGACCATATTTTAAGTCTATGATATTTTAAGAAATGTGGTCTGAATTAAAAAATAAATTATCAGTTTCGGTATTAATGATTTGTTGAATCTATAATCCTAGTTTCTATATCCATGTTTAAAAACAGGAGAAATTTATAGAGATGAGCAACAAATCGCAGACTGCGATTCAATCGCAGCGATTTTAAAATCGCAATCGCAACCTGCAATTGGCTCGCATAAGAAACTGCGTCTGCGATTTCTTCTATTTGCGAGTTTCAATTTAGGAAACCAATATTACTATAGTTACGATTTGCGATTTTACTGCGATTTGTGATTTCTTCTATTTGCGAGTTTCAATTTAGGCAACCAATATTACTATAGTTGCGCGATTTTACTGCGATTTCTTCTAGTTGCAAGTTTTAATTTAGGCAAACAATATTTCTATAGTTTCGAGTGGCGATTTTGCTGCAATTTGCGATTTTGCTGCGATTGTGATTTTGTAAACTAGGGCCGTGATCTCTAAAAGAAGTAATTGTGTATTGTTTTTCGTGTGTTGTCCTGGCCGATTAAGAGATGCCCAAATCTTATTTTTAATCATATCTCAATGTTTTAAAATGGAAGGAAGGTGGCTCATTAGCATATTTAGAAAAAAGCATTTTTTTACGAAAAATTTTGGTATTTCGAGTCGTCAAATTGTCAGATGTTAAAATACCCTTAAAAACAAACAAGTGATTTTTATTAACTTTTTTAACTGTTAAGCTATAGATACATACAGGGACAATTATATCCCTAGCACAATATTTAAGTATTAAAATCGCAATCGCAGGTTACAGTCGCAACGATTTAAAAATCGCAATCGCAATTTCCATTGCGATTGGAGAATCGCAGTTTTGCTCATCTCTAGAAATTTATTAGAAACACTAAGAACCCATATTTCTTCTCATATTTTGGGCCTACTTGGTCACCATTTTGTATTGGATTTACGTATTTTTTTTTTATTAATACCTACAAAAGATTCCAACCTAAATTTTATTTATGTAAACAGGTTACCCAAAAAGTCACACAACTTCTTGATTCTTTTAATGTATTTTTTTAATTTTTAAATTAACCCTTAACTGGTCCGGTAATAGATATGTATCATAAACGGTCCGGCATAGTCTGTAGGACTACGCCTTCTAAAAAGTATAAAAAAACCACAAAAACTAAAAAATAACAAATTTTAATTTCATTATATATTATATTATGTATTATTGAACTAATCTAGACTAACAATCATTACAATACAGAAATAAGTTTTTAATACTATATATAAAAAAAATAAGTTATAAAACTGGAGTTAAAGAAAAAGTTTTTAATTACAGCATGAGGCAAAGTTCATTGTTTACCTGAACATATTATTTTACAAAATGGATTCGTACATTCTAGGCATTAAAAATAATTAACTAGGACATAACATTGTCTTTAACTAGGCTAAGAACTCTAGGATAAGAATATCTCCGTGGGCGTGTTCTGATTGTACGGGAATTGCAAGTATTCTACCAATTGTAAAGTATATTTCTTGAGGAATATATGACATTGTCAAACGCATTTGTCTGGCAGATTATTATATTGTCACTGTCACAGTCTTCATCATATCATTTTAATAGTCTCTTCATAACTAGAGTCTCCTAAACGCACTATTTTCGAAGGCTCAGCCATATTTTACAAAAGTTTGTCACACACAAAATCTTACACAAACGGTCCGGTGTCGTCTGAGGGACTACGGCTTAAGTAACTTCTGCCAGAACTTCTAAAAAACTAATCCAGTTTGGGCATAAATATGGCTATCAGTCGTTGACCGTGAGGGGGAGGATTAGCTGGAACGCCAATCCTGTAGGCGGTGTATATGAAGTCATGGTCAACTATAGTTTCCATTTAAAAAAACATATGTTTATGTCATATGTTAAAAAATGACAGACTTTAGAAAAAGATGGATAACACAAACTTATTAGGGATGTGATTATCTACAACTTTTATCTGAAAACGTTTTGTCTAAAATAGATTATAATGGAATTAGGGACAATTTTTAAAATAGCCAAAATTTGTTTTTTTCAAAATATCTAGTAAGCCATGAACTTTTTCAAAAATCTGATAAACGCATATTTTTGACTCCACAAAACTGCAATTTTTCCCCATTTAACTGACTCTCTATCTCCAGTAGGTTCCGAGATACCCATAGAAAAAAAAAACGTAGTTTCGTAGGAAACTCACTCTGTATGTTACAAATTATTTACATATTATTTTTATTAATTAAAACGTAATTGACAAATATAAACTATAAAAGTAGCTTAGCCCATTTTCAAAGAACTTGTTGAAGATATTAATGAAAAGCAAGTCATCCATCAAACTGGTATAAATTAGTTAAACAGGAATTGCTACTTAGTCGTTACGAATGCGTCAAAGGTAATGATTTTTTAATATATTTACAATACATTCATATTGATTTTCATTTATTTGCGTCATTTTAATATTATTAACGAGATTATTTTGATTCATTAACTATTAAGAAGTAATACCAAAAGCAATAAAGGGAGAAATAATCTCAAACAATATAAGATGATTATTAAGCATAGTTTAAACCATTGACGCTTGTTATATACACATATATATGTCTTGTATCATATCAGTGTGATCTTAGATATCTCAGCAGATTGTATTATCATGTCATAAATAGGTCCGAAAATATGGTATTATATATTTTTCATAAGAGAGCGACAATTGTTTAAGATTTTTTTAATTTACAGATTTTTGTGGATACTAATCAGAATTATAGTAAATCGAATACATCAGTGTCCGTCTAAGATAATTATAAAAAAATTGGAAAGACTGTTAGCAGTGGCGAAACTAGGGGGGCGGGCTAGGGGATCGTGAATCATAACCCCTCCATATGATTGGTGCGGGTCGTATAACATTGGTTTTATATAACCTCAAATCAGTTTTATCTTATAGTGACCTAAGCCCTCAAAGACTTGAGCCCCATAGAAGCACAGTTTAAAGAATACATACTGTGATAGAAGTCTGTGTCTAGTTGCACCCCTGACTGTTGACGATAATTTGAATTGATTCTATTTATTAAGTTAAAATGGGCTGTTTAAAGTTTATTCTACTTAAGCCCACACGATGGATGAGGTGGGGATGTCAAACACCGTCCAATCCTTAACCTAAAACATTCTGATTTTTATCTAACATTAAATCCTAAATTAAGAAAATTGTGTTGATATTTTTATTTAAAAGAGAGGCAATTGACTTAAGATATTTATAATTCCCGGTATTTCCTAATTCTATATACCTACTACCTACTTATATTATCAGTTGTCGATCTCAAACTTCAGAACAGTTTGTAAAGTAATTACTTATTATAAGTTTATTCTATTATGTTATTTTTTACTTTACTAGGCAGAGACGGGCACTCCATGGAAGCACAGCTTTCATTTAATTTTTTTTTATTTCAAAATCGAGTCACTGCAAAAAAAATCGGTCAGTAACTATTGAGATTTTTCACTCTATATGAGTTAGATAATTGAAGGGTTTCTAGCAAAAACCCCATTACTCAGATATTTCGAAATTTGGAAAAACTAAAAAAAACGTATATCTTGCTCCCATTTAAATTTAAATTGTCGTTTTCTTTTGTGTGAGCTCTGGTTATAATCTGAAATTACAGAAAACTAGTTTTCTTTATTTTTTCTTATTTTTAAGTTAGGAAGAGCGTGAATTTGTTTGATTTGTGGGGTTTTTGCTGGAATTTTGGCAAAAACCGTGGAAACAACCAAGTCCTCTTAGCAACTGTTCGAACGATTACGAACGACAAACAATCAAACCACAAGTAGCGGACTAGTGGGGTTTTTGCCGTTAAGACTTGTGGGGTTCTTGCGGAATTACGGTATTTTTGATCGTATGCACGGGCTGAATTATAGCACTTTTCCCGAATTCGTTTGGTAGGAACGTTATGACTAACAAATTACTCAGATAGCGCCATTAACTCATCTTACCCATTTTTTGACTAATGGGGTTTTTGCCAGACACCCCTCAATTAGTATTCATCCACAAATGCCACATAAGTATTTGTCATTTTGAAAAGTGAGTTTTATGATATCAAAGGCACTTCAGTAATATTAATATTATTTTTAATTAGTTTAATAAATTAACTGATTTTGGAAATAGATACTGTTTAATCAAAATTCATCAACAAATAACACATGTCATGTTTTATGTATATTAGTATATTACTAATGCCATGTGTGGTTTGCCACAAATTACTAATATGTAATAATTAATTTAATAATACGTTAATAATAAGACTACTTGCGAAAATCCATTAAAAAAAATAAAGCCCATTTGGATTATATCTTGAATTATATGGTATTTTATATTTTTTAATGAATAAGTATGTACTTAAATAATATATTTAGATTCAAAATCTGGCTCCATAGCAACCATAGGTAGTAGATTAAGTTTGGAGGTACAAAATACAGAAAAAAGCCGGTGGCTCTCAAAATTTTTTAAGTATAAAGCTATTTTTTTTAATTTTCGAACATAAATAAATCGTTTATCTCGGACTTATTTGAAAAACGGTAAAGAGAAAATAAGTTTCTTTTATCGAGATCTGAAAGGCCTGAAAATATTTGCATTTATTTAAGGCTCACCCTGTATAATTAATTTATTGAAAAAAATGCAATACTTGTATTACTTTCGAAACCGTAATTCAGAATAAGACGCGAACATTATCATATTATCTGATAGACCAATGGACCCCATTAATTTAGAGACAAAATTGGAAAAATCGGCAATTAAATTTACTAGGTATTTCCACGAGGGGTTGCAAAAATGTATCGAAATTGTTTTGCTGGCCTTGCTTACTTTTTAATACAAACTCTTTTAATTCCCTAAGACTAAATTATGGAAATTTCTGTCATACCACAGCCGTCCTTGACGCCGTTTTTTTTTCGATCATATGGTATATAGAATGTTTAGGAGGGGAGTTAATCACCGCGACCTTACAGATCTATTGTGTATTCCCCTTTCTTGAGTTATAACGAGTTGTAACACATCATACAGTCTCAGGGCTTTAACAAAAGCCAGTATCTGAGACTGACCCACAGAAGCCAGCTCTCCATCCACGACATAAGCCGTACCAAAGTTTATGACACGAACGGTCGTGCGTCGTCTCTGCGCACTCAGTGATAAGGTGTTCTGGTGTTTCCCCATTTTCCCTACCGAATCTGCATTCGCCGTTGTTTCTCAGTTTCAGTCTACTGAGGTGTTCGTTGAGGAGTCAGTGTCCTTTTAGAAACTCCGTGACAATCCGAAGATTGATTTTACTTATATCATATCATATCTCAAACCTATGTACATTTTGCCATCTCAGCTCCCGGGCTTTTGTTTTTGGTTTGGTTTGGTTGAGTCATTATGTCGTTTATGGAAGCACAGCCTGTTGAGTTGGTTGGTTGATCTTTATTGATTAATTATTTTATTAATAATATTGGCAAACATAATGGAATTACCCTTGCTCCACTTGGCTTGTTGGTCGGCTAGGTAAAACATGTAAACACCAAGCAGGAGTTTATTTATTTTATTATGACCTGGAAGCAAATAATTCTAAGATCCGTTATCAAATTTCATATTTGGCATTGGGTGAAAAGACTAAAGGTTGTGAAGTTAGTTGGAAAGAAGAAACATATGCGTCCAATTTGGTATCAACAACTGATTTATGTGAACAACATTCTTATGCAGAACTAAATAATGAAATCAGTCACAATGAAAATTACCCAGTATCTGAAAATCAAACGCCATACAATAACACTGAGTCATCTTCACTTGAAGCATTGTTAAAACTCATGCAAAATTGCCACACAAGATTTAACACCAGTGAAGCTTCTATCCAAAAATGTTTAGCTCGACTCAAAAAAGTAGGAACCAGAAATTCATGGGAGAGTCTTCTATGCACGGCAGGATCCAGTATCCCTTTAAGACGTTGTCGTACGCGCGGCACTTCGTGTACAACCAACAACCATTGCCAGAAGAAGACCTGGTATTACAAAAGGTAGTAAGAGGATGCCCAGCCAAAAACCAAGAGTATTAAAAAGAAAACGAAATTTACATCTAAATATGGAACGTAACATTGCACATGCAAAATCACATGGTAGTGGACACTAGAAACTAAAAAAATATGTTTATTATTTAAATTTGTTTAATTTCTATTAATATATGTGCATATTTTTTATAGTTTTTGTATTCCATTATACTCATATATATATACAAATATTTAAAAGATATTTTAAAAGTAAAACTGCATTCTCATGCAGTTTTACTTTTATGCCATATGTACACGGCGATGACGCGAGTCTGACAATAAGTACTGTTATCTGACAAACACATGCATTTTTAATTCACTAGCAAAACGTACATGACTGTGACTCCCCGCAATGGCAGAACGTACTGTTAACTGTCAGCAACCAATCAGAAAGCGTAGATACGGACCGTTTGCCATAATCATGTACGTTGTGCTTATATGCTTCCGGGTTACGGATGGAGTCTTCCAGATTCTTCAGTTCTGCTTTCAGTTGGTTCCCGCTTGAACGGTTCTGGTCCAGTTAGTGGAATGTTCGCTCCTTTTCTAGCTAGATCATTTGCTTTTCATTGCCTTCTATATCCCTTAGTGAGCAGGTAACCAGACCCAGAATAGGAGGACTTTATTTTCTTTGCCTAATGTGTAGAGCTTCTCTAGGCATTCTTTGGCCAACTTCGAATTGATGGTTACTGAGTTGATCGCGTTTAGTGCTGCTTGACTATCGGATAAGATGATTAATTCCTGTTTTCGTTAGTTCCTAGCTATCTAAGATAAATTGTACGCATCTTTCGATAGCGTATCCTCCTATATATAATAACCTCCTATATTTATATACGCAAAAATAAATATTTTAAAGAATATTTCACCATCATTTTTTACCATCTTAAGATATTCAAATAAAACATGTCCGACGACCAACGACAGCGCTAATTTTACGGTTGAAAACAATCGACCGGTAATCCAGATCCAGTCTGTAACCACGGCCGGAAACGGAGGCAGTTTTACACCGTGGGAACGTCGTGACTACTTGACCGCTCGGCTCGCGTCACAGGAAGTGTGCAATAGGCTTAATGATGGAGAAAGTGGGTACAATCACGAGCTCCTTAAACCACGTTTGCCACCGATGCATTTTTTCTTTTCTGTGAACTTTACTAAGGAAATTGTGATATTTGCAATTTTTTTTTTGGTGTGATATATCTAATAAATTTACCAATTAGACGAAATTAATCAAATTTGATTCCTTAATTGATTTTTTTTTCTCAAAATATTTAAAAATGCTAGCGTATTAGATTTAAAACGTAGGTAATTAGTTTTATTTAATTTAATCATCATCATGAGAGAGATCATAATTATTAGGGATGGGCGATATTATCGACATATTGATAACTATCGATAACTCGATGTATCGATAACTACCAATAACTCGTT
The DNA here is from genome assembly GCF_002938485.1 of Sitophilus oryzae. Taxonomy (NCBI): domain Eukaryota; kingdom Metazoa; phylum Arthropoda; class Insecta; order Coleoptera; family Curculionidae; genus Sitophilus; species Sitophilus oryzae. The sequence continues at coordinate 2,056,206 of NW_022147171.1, forward strand.
ATATCGATAACTATCCATAACTATTCAATTACCTTTCGATCCATATTTTATTGGATCCACATTTTTTTCCGTAGGCCGTACGGCTAATATTTTCCGACATACAGCCGAGAGCTATTCTTAGTGAGACTCCTGTACGAACTGTATAATTCACCCGATGGTTTTAAAATATTGTTGATGTATTAAGTTGTAAAGTTATTTCTTGATATTTTGTCCAATTCGGCCTCCTTGATGAGATAAATGCAATGATTGGCCGAAATCGACAAAATATCAAGAGGCAACTTTTAATCGGTATTAAATTGCTTACACTATTTTGCTAACAAGAGAAAAAAGTCAGTGACGTACATGCTTTTTTTAGAAAAATATTCATGTAATAACCTATGTATATGCACGTCCCTGGTGAATCTGTCGTCACTTTTTTAGCTTTAAAATATGTCGCATTTATAGTTACTTTTACCATCAAAATTTCATTCGAAACGCTAAAAGTGCTTGGAAGAAAATTAAAATAAATCAAAAAACTGATAAAACTTTAACACCCTGTAGCTAATCGAACCTATGTTGATATGAAAAATGAATTTTATTTTTACGTGAGAAATCTCCTCACGAGAGATGGCACATGTGTTTTGAAACAGCCTGTATATTGAAACACCCTGTATAAATTAAATTAACAAAACAACAATCAAACTTATATATCTGCTTATATTTTGGAGTTTTAATGTCATCGTTTAGCATTTTATATGGAGGCTACAAAAAGTATTTCATAATTTTCCTAAAAATGTTAAAAAAAACTATACTTTGGATGGGATTTGATCAAAATCCGTTTTTAGTGAGCGTCTAGTCCCGTGTAGTCCCGTGTAGTCCCGTAAGGAGTAACTCTACTAATTTTCAGCTCAATCTGCCGTGTAGTTTTGAAGATATCGTGATGAGTCAGTGAGTGCCAAATCACTTTTATACCGGGTGCGTCTCAAAAACACTATTAAAAAACGAGATTTGGTATGTCAGTATATGACATAAACTAGGATCGATTGAAGTATTCAGTTTTTTTTTGGTCACTTCCTGTTTCACCGGAAACGACTACAACTTTTGATTTTTAAAGGGCACACTTGGTATTTTTACTTTATTCGATAGAAAATGACACCCTGAATAGAATGACATATCATATGTCTACTTTTGACATTTTCGCTTAAAAACAAATTGTACTTTAAATTTCAATCTAGAGAATTTTTAATCAAGGAGTTTTGGGAAATATATTTGATCGTCTAATGCTTTTCGTGTCTTGTCCTGGCCGGTTAAAAGATACCCAAATGGTATTTTTAATCATATCTCATTTTTTTTAAATGAAACAAGGGTGCTCATTACCATATTTGGAAAAAGCATAATCTAATATCAAACGATATATAAAGCTACAACCTAACTACACACTTGGTATTTCAAGTCAAATTGTCGTTATGAATCGCATTACAATTTCAAATAAACCATAAAAGAAAATGTCAAAAGTTAACATATGATATCTCATTCTATTCAGAGTGTTATTTTCTATCGAATAAAGTAGAAATATTCCGGGGGTACCGTTTAAAAATCAAAAATTGTAGTCAATTCCGGTGAAACAGGAAGTAACCGAAAACAATTGACTACGTCAATTAATCCCAATTTTTATCAACATACCAAATCTCGTTTTTTTTATATGAAAAAATAAAAAAGTTATAGGGGGTGAGCCATTTTTGAGACGCACCCGGTATATAGGTATAAATATAGATAGATAGCTAAATATATTTTAAAAAATTACCACTACTATATAAACTACAGTCTCTTGCTATAATTAAAAGATTTAATCCAACTATTGTTAAGCAACTTAAAAATAAGATTCCAGACTAATATGCATAAAGTGCAGATTACTCTCATATTAAGTAAAGACCTAAGTAAATTATATTAATTAGTATGTGCTACCTTGTCAGCCTCGAGGGACGGCCTATTCGCATCTTTTTTCAACACTTTCTTCGATATGTGGGAAAATTAAGCAGGTGCTGCTTTAAATTTCTGAAGAATTTATATCTTTCATTTTTTTATTTTATTTTTTACGCTTTGATATGATAATTTATGGCAATAGTCTTGCAGCGGAAATGAACTTGATTTAATTTTTTGTGGAAATATTATCGCAGGCAATCTTAACATAAAATGTTGTATGTATATTTGCAGATTTTTATAATATAACCTTATTAAATATTATGAATTAAAAAACATAACTTTAAGATACTTTAAGATAAATAATGTATGTACCTCTGTGAAAAATTTAATTTTGGAAAAAAGCTGGGTATTTCGCGATTAAATCAGAAATTAAAAAATAAAATTGTTTTTTTTTTAAATGCCACTGGGTTAGAAGTCTAAACGGAAACCAGCTTCTCGATGGCTTTCCACTTGCAAATAAATTTGCATAACCAACAAAATCGCCTGCCAACCCTAAACTCTAATGTATACCCGAGGGGTGAACACTTAGGGGATTTATGGTGTACACATGAGAGGATTTCCAGGGGATGTACCGAGGATGTAGTTGATGTACCGAGGATGTAGTGGATGTACCGAGGATGTACTAGAGGATGTAGGGGATGTACCGAGGATGTAGGGGATGTACCGAGGATGTAGGGGATGTACCGAGGATGTACTAGAGGATGTAGGGGATGTACCGAGGATTTACCGGGGATGTATTTCGAATTATTTGGGGCGTAATTTGCCGAATGCGATGTTTGAAGTCATCCAAATTTGTGGGTTGTCTTTTGAATACATTTTCCATAAGGTATCCTCTTCGGTATCCTCTTAAAAGGTTTTTTCTAATATTTTTTCACTTTTTAATTTTAAATGAGAATAACTCAAAAAGCTTGGATTTGGGTATAGCACTTACATGGAAAATATTCAGAATTTTAAGAGCAATTCAAAAATGCAGAAAAATAATAATTATGTTGCCACGAGGGTTGCCATTAAAAGAAATTGTTTTTGGACAAAGCATTTTTGAGACACCCTGTATAATATTCATTTTTTGCATAATCTGCCCCGGAAAATTAAAATAATTGATGTGGCCGAGCGATTTCCAAAAAATGTGGTTCTCGAGATGTTGATATTTATTCAATATTTTACAACCACCCTGTACGAAATCAAATAGGATCGAATATCGATATTGAGAATATAGATAGTTATAGATATTTCCGATATGAAGTATTCATAAAGAGATATAGCGGTATCTGTTATATCGATAGCTATATCGATATTTGTGGACGAATATATCGTTACTTGGTTTTCACGTATGTGAATTAGCTTGTGCACATCCGTTTTTCTCAATGAATTTATTAAATAAAGTTTCACAAGCCGATTTGCACAAATTTCATGGGAGTGAAAATGGACCTTTATTTGATATATCGATAAAAATATGGATACTCAAGGCTTTGTGGCTCACCCCTACTCATAACCTCAAAATATCTCGCAAAATGTATGTATAAGTCAGATATATAGACTTTAATCCATATCTCTGGTATAAGTTTATGCAAAAATATGTTTGGCATGTGTGTTCATATCTTATTGCATAGTGCCGTAAGCGTTATGAATTAAAGGGAAGTGTGTGTAAATAATTATTATTGTACCCTCTATACGTCAAAAACGAAGTTCATAAATGCGAATGCCTTTAACGTTGCCTATTTTTAGGTCTGTTAAAGTAGATCCTCGGTAGCTACTAGATCTCAGTTATTTTTTCCGCCGACATAAACTGCATAAACCGAGGCATAAACTGCTGTTATACAGAGTAAGTCTTAAATAAGTGCAAATATTTTCAGGGGTGGTATATTTTGACCCCAGGAACACGTCTATGATGTTTTTTTTGCAAATAAAATATGTTGAAAATCGTGCATTTTCTTTTAAATTTCCCTGTATATTTTTCGAAAACTTTTTAAAACTGCCTGTTCACCGCTAATTTTCCCATGTTATAAATTCTTAATCTCTGATATTACCATAGTTACAGCTTTACTCTATGGTTACGGCACTAAAAGGGATGAAATACAGAAAAAAATCAGGTGGCTATCAAAATTAAAAAAAATCATTTTTTTTTAAATTTTCAAACTTAAATAACTCGGTTATTTTGGACTTATTTGAAAAATGGTAAAGAAAAAATATGTTTCTTTTATCGAGATCTACCAGCCCTGAAAATATTTGCACCTATTTAAGACTCACCCTGTATAACAAAAGTAACGACGAATTGTTGTGGGCACAATAATAGCCGAGATTGTTACAGCTCTGGTAAGATTTGATATGGGTTGGCGCGCTTTAGTTCGATTCTCGATGACCCCGTATAATTTTTTTAAATGGTTTTGATTTTTTTTTATCCTTTTGAATTCAACAAAAATATTAGGTGTCAACTATATTACTAGCCAATAAATTGTAGAGGTTTGAGAAATTTTGTGTAGTTATACATATAATAAAGCTCGTAATAAAGTGGGAGATCACTCTAACATAAATAACAATTCCGGTTTCGTCGTAAGTAAAGTAACCTTAATTTTGTTATTTTAAATAAAAAAACACCCTGTAAATTTTTATATCCCTCTAGTAAATGTAAGTCGAGATGGTGCTTCATCTTTTTTTTATATATTTAATAGTTTCGGAGATAATAGCGTTCAAAATTTTAACTTTCTTTTTACCATTCAAATAAAATTTTAAAAAAATATATACAGTGTCTCCAAGATAAGTATATCTCGAAAAGTATTTTATAGATACGTAAAACGGTTCATCACGAAAATTATTCTAAATGTATGGCGTACACATGAGAGGATTTCCTGGGGATGTACCGAGGATGTACTAGAGGATGTAGGGGATGTACCGGGGATGTACCGAGGATGTAGTGGATGTATCGAGGATGTAGGGGATGTACTAGGGGATGTAGGGGATGTACCGAGGATGTACTGGAGGATGTAGGGGATGTACTAAGGATAGAGGATGTAGGTGTACACTTTTTGCCCTATGTGTTTACCCCTCGTGTATACCTGGCTAGTTCTTATAGTGAAGGAATTTTAGTGCGCTCAAATCATAGCTCCTTAGTTTTTAAATATTTCTGATTTATTTTAAATCTGGAATAAGGAGCTAATTGCCTTCTATATGGGCACTGAAATTCAGCTAGGTTCGAAAATATCTTTTTAGAGAAAAATGACTAAACATGAGCAAAATTGTCACTTTCCTGTCTGGCGATTTGACTGAGACATATTTATGTTTTCACCACTGTAAATCTATATCTTTCAGTCACTCGCCTAGGTTAAGGGTGGCTAGACAAAAGTCAGTTATACAAAGACGTAAGAGAAACAAAGAAATAAAATAGAAGGATTACAAAATTAAAAACTGCTAGCTGAGCTTAATAAATACCGGAAGAAAGTCAGCAAATTGCGTAAGAAGAAAAATAATCTTAAGGAACTACTAACTCCAAACTCGAAAAAGTCTTAAATGGCTGATGACCGAACAACTCGAACTGAAGTAGTGAAAAAAGCATTATTCGGTGACACTATTAAAAAACAGATAACAGAAAATCTAAAATATCTTAAGACAAGACAAGGAAAAGAAATTTAAAATAGGTTGATTTAGGGGTCTTATTGTGAAAGAAAGAAAAGTGTGGAAAACCAATAATAAAGTGATCACTTATAAAAAAATATGGAATGCGGAGAAACAAAAAAAAAATAACAAAAAGACGAATGAAGAATTTATGAGAGATGATAATTATATAATAAAAAAGAATATAAGAAAAAAAGCGGTATGAACCTGATACGCTCCGAAACTTACATAAAGAATTTTTGAAGACGAGGTTTGTAGTCAGCTATTCGACGTTTGCAAGGCTCGCTAAATTTTGGGTTGTAGCTCCAAAAGTTACTGACAGAGATACCTACATGTGTACCACATGCACAGCAAGTACCAGCTGGTTGTTACTGCTCTAAATAAAGTAATTCTGCAATTCTTCAAACCACCACCAATCAAAATTTATTAGCTACAGTTTGCTGCGATCGTTATAATGAACGCTGCCTAGAACGAACTTGTGAAATTGATTTGACAAAACAATGGCTGTTAAATACCAAGAATGGGTAGTAAAACGTGAATTATTAACAGATACTAAAAGCAAGAAAGACCGTACTGTCGTTAAACATCTTTTTTCGTCCATGAAAAAAATATCGTACATAATTACACCAATATCAGTCCATGAAAAGTTTAAAGGAATCGCTTACTGAAAAAGACGAACTATAAGTTTATAGCAATACTTTGCGACGAAAAAAAATTAGCTTCCTTACAAAGCTATTTCATTATACTTATACAGGGTGTCCCAGAAAGGGTGCAAATATTTTAACTGGTAGTATAATTTAACCCCAGAAACACACCTATGAAGTTTTTTTCGCGAAAAAAAAATGAAAATTCGAAATTTTTTGAAAATTTTTTTGTTTTTTTCTTAGTTCTTAGTTAAAAAACATAATTTCTTGATAATATGGTAACATAGGTATTAGATTAAATTTACAAGAAAGAAAATTCAGAAAAGATCCAGTAGTTCTTAAATTTTTAGCAAAAAATATTTTTTTTTGGAAATTTTCACAGTAAAATAACTCGGTTATTTTGGACTTATTTGAAATACGGTAAAGAGAAAATATGTTTCTTTTATCGAGATCTACCACCCCTTAAAATATTTGCACTTATTTCTGGGACACCCTGTATAGGGTGGCCCAAAATTACAAATTTAAAGGCGATTGCTTGTTAAAAATACGGTGTGTTTTTTAAATAAAAATATGATGAACTTTTAACACTCTTTCATTATATTGTCACAACAGTAACTAATAACAATAAAAGGATGATAACAAACAACTGAGCACTAGCTGAATTAACGAAATTTCTCAAGTAGAAATCCTCCAACATTCGAAAAAATTTCTCACCCATGGCAGAAAAATCAAACCGTTTCCTCAATTTAAGTAAAAATAATCTGAACGAGGTTTTTAACAGGACACTGTCTCCTCATTGAACACCTCAGTAGATTGAAGCTAACAAACAACGAATGCAGATTCTGTGGGGAAAATGGGTAAACCCCAGAACACCTCATCACAGAGTGCGCCGAGGCGACAACTCTTTTTTCTTTTTTTTTGTATGTATTTTACGTATGGTCAGCTATTATTCCTGCTGATATTGGGGAGAAAGAGAAGGGTTATTTCTGGGGTATTGGGAGGACTATTTTAAGAGAAGGGGGGGAGACAAAGTTAATTGTTCAGAAGAATCGTCTTAGATGGGGATATTTGAAGTTTCTATAGTCCTCAGGATTCGGGATTGTAATCGAAGATTTTTAAGGTGTTATTGGGGATGGTACCAATTTTCTCGTAGAACTTCGAGACCCGATCTCGAAGGTATTTGGGGAGCTCCGGTAATGTAGCAAAGAATTTTGTTTGCATAGACTTGGAGTCTGTTGATTTGGTAGTCGGAAGCTCTACACCATAGTGAGGCTGCATAGAGGAGCTGGGGGCGGATAACTGTTTTGAAAATATGAACTTTGTTTGGAAGAGAGAGAGTGCTCTTTTTGCTGAGGAGGCCATAGAGGCTAGTATAAGTGGCCCAGAAATTATGTTGTTGATTTAAGGGATCCAGGTTAGCCGTCGGTCAAGCGTGACTCCGAGATACTTGGCGGTTTCTCCCCAAGAAATCTCTTAGTCGTCTATGACAAGCGGAGGAGGTAGAGGGAGTCTCATTCGTCCGGAGAAGGATTTTTGCTACATTGACTTTGATTTTCCATCGGGAAAACCAATCAAGCATTTGGACTATATGGGGTTAGAGCCTGCCCTAGATTCCATTGTTCAAGGCAGTGGAGTAGAGACAGGTATCGTCTGCGAATAACGCGAGACGACTCTCCTGGGATTTGGGAATGAAAGAGTCCTGAGGTACCGCTGCTTCTATAGGGTCGGGAGTGGAGAGGGAGTCTCCGATGCGAACCTGGAATATTCTATCGACAAGAAATGATTTAATGATGGGAGTAAGTGGTTGTGGGAATTTGAAAGTGTGGTAAGTTTGTAAACAAGGCCTACGTGCCAACGATAAAACGACAACGAATGAGACGACAACTATTCGTGCCGTAAACTTTGGTACGACTGATATTAGAGATGGAGAACTAACCTCTGTAAAACGTTAAAACCGTCTTGATGCTAATTTTTGTCAAGAGAGGAAAGACACAATAGATCTATAAAGTTGCGGTGATTGGGCAAGTTAATTCCCATACAATCTACAATCTACAAATTTCTACAACACCCCTACTTGATTATTAGAAACATAACTCAGTTAAATGTATCAATAGGTTCGACAAGAAACGGTCACCAAACAAATAATAAAACCGAAAGTTTAACTCGTGTGGACCACGCTTTAACCACGCTTTATAACCTGTTTTTCATACGAAAGCTGCATAAAAACCCTCCACAATAATCGTGTGTCTAACACGTCTTCTAAGATTACAGCCGTCTGCCAACGGCACCATTTCCTTAGGTATATAATCCGTCGCCGTTGTTACTAAAAGGAGCCTGACGATGCACGGTTCTCACGGTCTCCAGACACGGAACACCTTTTCATTATCGAGTTTTTAGCCCAAAAGGGTCGCCCTTGTGCTGGGCGCATGCAGAGCGCACGACGACATATGGCCATCGGGATCGTGGGAAAGAAAACGAAATCTCGCCTAAATAGCTCGAGATTGCTCTTATGCATCACCCCTCGAATACCGACGTATAGTCGGTCGGTAGGTATTATTAGAATCCTTCGAGGGGGGCGAGGGGTGCTTTTACGGTTATGGCATGCAGGTTTTTTTACGCAGCTCTTGATTAAACCGTTAAAAACGTTAAGACGTGTGTTTATTACTTTTGATATTTAATTTTATTGTTTAAGTGAGTTAACAGTTAAGTGAGTAACAGATCAAAAATTTAATTTCTTTATAAGACCTAGATGACTATCATTGCCCTATCATTTCGATAAAACTTACTAGCCAGCGGCAAGTGCCTCTGATTGCTAACTCAAAATTAACCGGCTTAAATCCTAGCCGCTTTATTTATTTATTTTAATTAAAAATATTTAGTTCTCTATAGAGCGACCATCGAGCCGCCACCACAATGGAGATGAGTAGGTCGGGATGGATATGAATCCACGGAACTATTTCCGAATCTACATTCTACATCCATCGGTATGGATGTAGAATATAGATCCTCTCTCTCTCTACTAAATATCGCCCCTCTTATCCGCGGAACTGCATTGCTGTCAGCCAACCGGCCACGTCGCGTCGTCGGCAGATAACAAAAACATAACGATACAGCAAAATAAATCAGTAATGGAGAGTAGTGGAATAAAGAGAGAATTGTAACTGCTGCTGAATCGTATTTACTGTTTTTTAAGTTTCCTGTCGCAGAACCGTAACCGTATTCGAAATTATTTTGTTTTATTTGCAATGTGTGGGTAACCGTATTGGATATTATTTTGTTTGAAATGTGTTGTTACTTTATCGGTAAATTCAAGAAAATATGTAATGTGTTATTATTCTACCGGATTCGTCAAAGAAATCAGAAGATGTTCAAATTTAATTTAATTTTTTTGTAAACAAAGAAGCCCATTTTATTTCTTAAAAATAAAATGGGCAAAATAATCGGTATTTAACAGACAATGTTAAATACCGATTATTTTGCTTCTAGCTGAAGCAATCCCTATGCGGAAGTTTTGATGGTAGGCGGTAATTGTGACTCGACTATCTTTAATTAGTATGTAAAGTCCCTAATACTTTGCCTAATAGTCATAAATGTAAAACTTAAAGCACCTTTGGCTTTACCAAATAAAAGAACAACTAAGGTAATACTGATTTGGTAAAACGCAAACATCTGATTTCCCTAACGGACTACAAAACTTGTGAACGCGGAGTGCTTCATGCGAATCAAAATTTAATTAAAATAAAATTTAAGGTTAGATCGAGGGCTACAATGATATAGATCCGGCAGAATTGGAACCTGGATGCTGCAATAATCTTGAATACCAACTCCAGACACGGTTCTTTTAAAATACCGGATCTGCCCATCTCTACACCATCAGGCATTCAATTGCAAACATGCAAACCACGCTGATGTTTACTAATGTTTAGAGAGGTCTATTAGTTTCTCAATTAATACCGTTCAGATTATACGATAGACGTAAGGCGTAGAGGAAAAAGTCTTGTTTACTTCTGAACATATGATGACAAATGTAATGGTTTGTCATGTCAGGTAACGATTGTGACTCGTACTGGCTGATTTTAACCGGCTAACAATTTTTAGCCGACCATACCAACAGGCATGGTAGGTTATTAAAATCGGCAAAAAAAAATTTTTTAATTTCACTCAAAATGAGTTATTTGGGTCATAAATGACCAAAATAGAAAATATTTTCATGGTGTCTGTCTGTCTGTCCGTCTGTAACACAATAACTCAAAAACCGCTAAACCGATTTTAATCAAATTTGGCACAAAAATACTGTGTCACCCGAGAATCTGGCCATTAGTTTTTGGTGGGAGGTGGGGGGTTGGTAAGGGGGTGGGAGAGGGTTATAAATTTTAAAAAATCATATCTCCAAAATTACAGTAGCTAGCGAAACGCGGTTTTCAATTTAGGATTAAGAATAATGTTTGCAACAAAATTTGTAATAACATCAAAATCAGTCAAAGTCGCAGTTTTTGAGATATTCCGTGTTTCCGTAGTCCGTTTTAGAGAAAATCAGTGTGGAGAACTCCAAACTCCCATCGGACTCGACCCCATGTGGCGGATAGGGGAAATAACCGCGGACCAAAATTGGAAAAATTCCTTTACTTTGAAACTAAAAGAACTGCCTACCAACTTTTTATTAACATATTTTAGTACGTGCCTCCCGGCGCCAATTTTTTAAATCATTTTTTAACTAGATTTGCAACTCTTGGTCCAATTTCTCCGGACCAATACAAATCGCTTGGTTTTTCTAAAGTCCAAAAATCGTATTTTTATACCTACCTCCAAGATGACACGCCCCGAGTATAAGAGCAATCCCCCATAAATGTCCTGGTCCTGAACCTAACAGTTATGAACGTTGACGTTCATAGAGGGTTAATATTAACTTAGATATTATAAATCAGTTAAGTATTAGAAAAATTGTAAGTATATTCATAAATTAACAAATAATATTAAACATAAAATATAACCATTATACATATTAAATAAATGCCGACATCTAATCATCTAAGTTCGAACTATACGCATAGTATGTGCTAAATAGCTCCTAGACTCTAATCCGTATAAGGATTAAGGATGATATTGCGCCTTTGCTGATATTTGCAACTGTTGATAGCTGCGATACGCAATGATCTAAATCTAAATATGGTCTAATGAGTTCTTTATACATTTAAATCCTAGGCTTTTTTATGGTAGTTCATAATTAGTGCATTCGCTCGAGATGTCTTAATTAACAATAAACACGTTTATTACAGACTGCGACATACCTTTTAATGATATTATAAAACATAATCTGTTAAAAAAAATTATTATATATAATATATTTATTTAAAACAATTCTAAATAGCAAGTCATTAGATGAAGTCTTTTTTTTTATTAAATCACTATTCAATAAACCCAAAGTCCGTAAACATAATATATGAAATATTCTCTTGTTTTTTAAATATTATGTTTATCTGGGATTTTGAATTTAAAAAAATTAAAGGATACAGGGGCACTTAAGAAGGATAGAGGTACTTAATAATAGCGATTGTGCAATAGATTGTCACAGTGCAAATTCTGTTTTTTTTTCCTCATTCTAATTCTATTTTTTACTACTTTCTGTTTTATATAAAAATATATAAATTTTATATTTCCATGGCCATATTGGCCATGGCCGTCTCAGCCATCAGTAAGAAAATTCTAGCAAAACCTTTTTTCTTGTTACCTATAAAAATTATGACCTAATATCCTAAATTGTTGTTAAAAAAATGGTAATGATACATCATATTCATAGAACTTACATTCACACTCGCTTATTATACCAGGAAAAATAATAAAGTGGAAGCACTTCAAGCATGGAGTAAATCTACCTTTCATTTAGCACGTTCTGACACTTAACCTTATCGGTAATAATTCAAAATAAATATTTTATTAAGGATACTCAAAAATATATATCTCGGATTTTAAAATAAACATGTAAAAGTATACCATATCTCCACAAAATAAGAGTCCTGTAATATCTCTATAAGTCATCATATAATATTCAAGTCAACCTTGTTTATAAATAATTGAGGATAAATACTAATCTGTTCAATTTCCCAACTACCTATGTGCGGTAATGATAACAATATTTGGCCCGCGATTTTGGCCGCGTTTGGTCTGGAAGTACGGTGATGGTTAGGCTACCTTAGTGCCAGAAAAATTCAAATCTCTTATACATTCCTTCCTTTTATGGTTATAATTAATAATGGTATCTGCTAAAATAAAGTGGTGGGGGGAGGTTAGATCTGTTTTTATTTAAATATTAATAACTCCGGACTGGATGATCGGAATTCAACAAGCGAGGGCTCGTTTAAAAGAGCGTTTCTTACTCTATATTGTACCATATAAGCAATAATAATAAGCGTTTGAACGTAGACGCTAGGGGGCGTTGTCTTATAATTTAACAAACATTGCGCTTTTTTACAAAAAAATTAAATACGATAGTATATGTAATTGTAGCTGATGGTAAAGAGTAATAAAAGCTTAACAAGTCAGCGAAAACTGCATCTTGATATCTTTTTTCAAACCAAAGTTATTAGCAAAATTATAATAAATACGAAAATATAAGCCCTTAATTACCCTATTTTTCTAACACGATATCACTAGCCCTCTTGATTATGATTACCCTAATAAAAAATAATATAAAAAAGATTATTTTATTCAAAATATCGACAATGAATCAGAAAACCATAATACTAGGTGTATTAATATCTAATAATTAAGATACCAATGACGGTGGACAAGAACGCTGGACAACCTCAGTGAAATTCATGGTAGGCTTTGGAAAAAAGTTGCCTTTAAACGGATAGTTTAAACATCAAAATATTATTATATCAACATTTTGATAGTCTCAGCAGCCTTTTTTCTTTTTTTATCTTTTGATTGCTTTTCTAAAAATGCCTTTCTACAACAGAGAAAAAACGTTGCTAAGACTATCAAAATGTTGATCTAATAACACTTTGACGTTTATACTAATACGACTTCACTGAGACGTCGTTTCTTATTAACTGTCATTGATATCTTAATTATTAGATATTAATAAATCTGGTGTTATGGTATTCTAGTATATTGTCGATTTTAGAATAATCTAATCATTTCTATCTTATTTTTTGTCAGAATGTTCATAATCAAGAGGGCTAGTAATACTGTGTTAGCAAAATAAGGTACCTAATTAAGGGCTTATATTTTCGTATTTATTATAATTTTGCTAATAACTTTTGGTTGAAAAAAGATATCAAGATGCGGTTTTCGCTGACTTGTTAAGCTTATATTACTCTTTACTACCAGCTAAAATTATGTATACTATCGCATTTAATTTTTTTGAAAAAACACGCAATTTTTGTTAACTTGTAAGACAACGCCCCCTAGCGTCTGCGTTCAAACGCTTATTATTATTGTTTATATAGTATAATATAGAGTAAGAAACGCTCTTTTAAACGAGCCCTCGCTTGTTGAATTCCGATCGTCCAGTCCGGAGTTATTAATATTTAAATAAAAACAGATCTAACCTCCCCTCACCACTTTATTTTGGTAGATAGGGGAAAATGACTCTAATAAAAAATATGCAAATTTTACTAAAGATTATGAATCTATTATTTATAGTATACCTTATCTAGGCAAAATTGTGTAAAAACTCCGTTTTCTTATTTTTTGTTGCAGTTGCGCCCCCTAGCGGTCGTTCTACAAACTTAAAAATAATTTCCAGCAATTTCTCATAGCCTCTTTAATTATAAATATTTTTTTCCGCAGACCTTACGGTTAATACTTTCCGAGATACAGCCGAGAGCTATTCTTAGTGGGACACCCTGTACATACATGAAAAGCATAAACTATGCATCAAGTACCGGTTCACACCTTATGTACCCTATACAGATCTAGAACTCAAATTTGACTATCATCCCCACTTACCCACTTACCACCTCTTAATGCTATCAAAATGACCGTCTGCTGTCGGTAGAGGTATTTAGGCAGATTTTAAGATATGTAACATTGAACCCGTTCTAACGAAGTTTCTGACAAAGTTTTACACCTACTTACGACACATTACCTTCCAAATATGTTTTAATTCTGTCATCTCGTTATTTTGTTCAAATGCGTAATTTTGTACAAAATTTTATAGTTCTAAGCAAGTTATAAGAAATTTCATACAAATTTTTACCCCTAATATCACAACCGAGAGTATGAGTTTCCAAAAATTGCTTCTTATACTTCTAAATTAGAACAAAATTGCACTTCCATACAAAGTAAAATAGTAGTAATTCAAAAAAGAATCCATGCAAATGTTCACTCTAAAATTTCTTCATTCTCACGCCAAAAATCGCTTGCTAATATATACTTAATTACGTCACTTGAGGAATCTTTTCATACTTCTAGACCAAATAAGAACAAATGTTCATATAAACATTTATCCCTAATTATATACAGGTAAATGTTATATATCGTCGGCTTTATGACGAAAAGGCGTATCTCGATTTTTGGTGATTTTTAGATATCTACGTCATGACATGCCCAATGGGTCATATTTTAACATAGCGAATTTGCGCATCTCAATATTATACCTTTTTCATTTTACATTCGTTTAAAAATTTGCCCCATCTCAAATACTAAAATTCTTCGTTATGACGAAGAGACGTATGTTGAGATAGGGCTCTTTGTTATATCAACTATTATACCAATTGTTATACTACAAGAAAAATGGAATTTGAGATAGGTCCTTTTGTTTTAAGTTATGAAAATGCATGCAAGAGAAAATCACACCATTCTGCCTAATTATTTTCTGATGGTTGCTTGTGTTAAAATAAAACTTCTATCATGGCAGCAGCTCTCTTTGACAGTGTGATTTTGAGTTTTTTTTTCAAAAGCCATTGTTAGAATGAGCTAGACTCAGCACATAGCTGTATTGGGTATCGAAAAGATTGTCCGAGAATAAATATGGTCGAAGAAAAATTGACCGAAAGCAAAACAACGAAACTTCGCCTTAATGGAAAATTTCCCGAAATCATAATTTCCCTAAGAACATTTTAGCGAACCAAAAAGTTGCCCGAAGAATACAATAACTTTCATCTCATTATCATTGTCAGGCAATTGTCATTGTCATCCCTGCAAATTTTTGGAAAATTTTATTTATTGTGCCTATCATCATCTCGCATAAACACGTAGAATGTCAGTGAACAGGGAAAACAGAAATTGTTACTCCACAGTTGTTTGTATCAAAAAAGCACGGGTGAAGAAATATGTTTGCTTTTTATTAAATAGACCGTGTGTTTAATTGCCCTCTATTAGAACAATATTTTACAAAAAATCGACATTTTGGGTAATTTTTATTTCTGTTGTATTGCAATTACTAATAAACCAAAATATAATTATTATCCAAACCAAACCAAAACAAAACCTATAATACCTATTAAGAAAATATCAAGATCTACAACCCCTTTGCACTGGTGATAAATCTGCCATTTAACTCAATGAACTAAATAATTATTAAAAATATATTAGGTAGTTATAAAATGTATTTTTGTATAAAAAACAATATTATTAAAATAAGCTAGATAAGAATATTTTAATTTATTGTCTTTGTTTTCAGTTGACCTAATCCAACGCGAATAAAAAAATTTAAAAATATTTTTTTCTGATTTTTTGGTGATTTCCAGATTTTTTCTTGTATGTATGTATTGTATTTTCTTATATGTCTTCCATAATGTGAATATTGTATTTATTATTATTTATTTTTCCTTATTAAGAACATTTTGCCGTCATTTTTAAATTTATTTTACATGGTCGTATGTATACTATTCGTTCGGAAATAAATTTATTATTGTTATAACAAAAAGGCCTATCTCTATTAAAGAACTAAAAATAAATTATTTATTAAAATTTACGCTCAATTTATCTTCAGAATCGTTCCTCAAGGTCTCTGTTTAAGTGTTAATACAAAAACACTATTAAAAAATTAAAGACTTTACATTTATTGGCCAAATAAAGCAAGCGATTTTCTTTAAATTGCTCTCCTGAAAAGTAGCAAAAATTGAGATACACCTTTTCGTCATAAATCCGACGATATAATATATATTAAAAAACTTAATTAAATGTATTACTCATGCATCGGTAGATGTTAGTAATGTATGGCAATCGCTTCTTTGATTTTAAAGAACATAACATAAATAAATATAACATACGTAAAATTTAAAAATAATCATACAGAAAGTTTGGGGCTTTTTGGTTTTACCTTATTAAGTTATTGTTATCAGGTAGTAATTGTTAATTTTGAAGTTTAACTTGATATAATGTCATTTTAACAGAACGTCAACGGTTTCTTATAGACTTAGAGATTTCTTATAGATATCTGCTTTAAAAAAACTAAAGTGTTCTCATAATAGTTTGAATTTAAATATTTTAAATAGTTTTTTTCTTTATTCTTTGTATTTTTTTTGCTTCTGACGACGGAAAGAGATAGACTTTCCGAAACGTTAAGCATAACTGTAAACTGTAAACATAACTTCTGACAAGCAGTGTTCGTTTAGGTTTAACGCCAGAAGTGTTTACAAAAAATAACTATTTTATTTTGTAGTTTTTCTTGCAGTGCAGTTGCGAAATGCCCATAAAGGATTTTTTTTGGAGAATAATATATATTATATTATTATAAAAGATTAAATTTAAAAAAAATCACTTCTTAGGCCTTAATCGATAGGGAGTACTATCACTTAAAGAACCCTTAAAGTGTAAAGCATCATACAATTTTACCTTCTTCGAGGACGAATTTTCAAGAATTCCATTACATAGTTGTGTTATTGAACAAAATTTCAACCATACTTCCATACTTGTATTCCATACCATATACCATGTATTCAATTCCATACCATAAAAAATGTAATCACATTTTTTATGTAAATTTTCACTCTTAATTTTACTCTTTTGGGGTATAAATTTCCATGAAATCGCTTCTTACTGCACTATTACATTATTTAAGGAACCTCTGTGCAAAATCTTTACCCCTTGAACAGATTTTAACAAATTTTTACACAAAGTTTCATCTCTAATTTCGCCCCCTTAGAAGTTGTATTTCCCAAAATCGTTTCCTTTATGTCTCTGAAAGATCAACTGTGCCAAATTCGTGGTTCTAGACCAAACCGTTTAGTCGCAAGTCAATCATTATTATCATTATCAGTATTGAGTTCTTTCAGTATTGAGTCTATCATACAGGTCCAAATATCTATGTAAGTATATATAATATAAGTATATATAAAATAAATTTCTTGCAGTTTTTAGGTATATAATAAAATTATATATAAGGCCTTAAACTGCTAATATAGAAATTAATTCCACGCTGTGTTCGACATAATGTGGATCAACCTATAATGTGTGGATCAACCAATAATGTGGTAGTGAGAGCAGGTTGATCCACATTATGTCGAAAATAGCGTGGAATTAATTTCTATATTAGCAGTTCAAGGCAAGAAACTCTTATATAATTTTATTATGTAAGTATATAGGGTAAAGAAAGGTATGTTGGTAGTATAGGTAAATTGGTGATAGTTCTTTAATAATTTTTCAGCAACTCGCCTATTCAGTGGGAGGCCTTAAAACATGTTGGTTAAATCTATCTAATATCCCCTACATTGTTTACGTTTAGGAAAACGTTTGCTTCGTGCCGGTAAATAAAGTCATTCGATTTGATCATTTTTGTAATATAAATTGATTATATTTGTAGTTGGAGAACTATTGAAAGGTAAGAGTTTGTTCCTGTGTTATCCCATAGGGATCCAAAACGTGAATGTTAAGTCACAGATTTTTAAATAAAATTATGATTGCACTTTTTAGAAGACTTTTTAAGGATGTTAGTGTTTTAGTCAGTTACTAAAAATGATGATGTTGTTCCTTTTGATCCCCTTTTGGAGAAATCCAGCGTCGACAATTTGTTTTTACTGCCTTCTGCAAGTTTAACCAGCAAAGCAACACAATGGACTAAAACCAGCGACTCCAGTGCAAAATGGCTAACTGATCCGGAATTACCAACACAGCTACAAGCAGGACCTTTATTAGTAAACTCTAGAGCGTCTAACATAAAATGTTCTTCGAAAGGAAAGTCCACAAAAAAGAACAAGAAAGAACAGGATGATGATGATTGACACTGTGGTGTCTGCGAAATCAGCTATCGAGAAGATGTCAACGCTAAAAATGGTGCCTTATGGGTTCAGTGCTCTTTTTGCTGTGTTCCGTATCGCACAAATTGTCAAACGAGACCTGACGATGAAGACATCTTTATATGCGACGGTTGTGATGAGCAGTCTTCAAATGACTCAGAATAAAAAATATTATTATTATTTCTACTAGGTAAAATACTTGTTTTATAATAAACTTAAACATTTTCAGCCATTTTATTTTCAACTGCTCGTAATCTCATATATATCACCAAAATACCTTTCCACTATCACTAAATTAACTTTACCTATAACCAAATTACCTAACCAATTTGTATTTTTTTCAAATGTATTTTTTCTGTCAAAATTGACATCATCTTATCGTTTTGTATATATAAGCGATTGTTTGAAACATAAACCTTCCGGATAGGTAAGTTGGAAAAATAATATATCTTCATACGAATTCAAATTGCCCATGTTCAAACAAAAATATCACCAACTTACCTTACTTTACCCTACTTACATACATATTTGGAATGCAATTTCATTATTTTATTTTGTAAATGTTAATCAATCGGTGTCATTTTAACATTAGAGATCACACAAAAGATCTATAAGGTCGCGGGATTAAGCCCCCTGCTAAACATTCTAACAATGGAGATAAAAGGATAAAAGTGATCTTCTACATTAAGTAATTAAACATACTAAACTTAAAAAGCGCGAATTAAAAATCTACAGAAATAAGTATGCCCATCTAATAATTTTTGCTTACTTTCCATGTAATATACATTCTGTTCAAATAGTCGATGTGAAATAAATAATCATTAACTTGATTTATTTTACAGTTGAGGGTTGGAACCTTTGGTGTTACACAGGAAAATAAAAACACTAAATCACCACAATACACCAAAACACTTTTACTTTTACACTGGACGCGCGTTTCGCTAACCATGTTAGCATCATCAGCAGATGATTATAAACTAAAGTACAATCTACAAGTTGAGCGTTTATATACGTAGATTGTACTTTAGTTTATAATCATCTGCTGATGATGCTAACATGGTTAGCGAAACGCGCGTCCAGTGTAAAAGTAAAAGTGTTTTGGTGTATTGTGGTGATTTAGTGTTTTTATTTTTCTTGATTTATTTTGAAATAATATTTTTTTTTCACTTTTTTACATGAGCATAAGCAACTTAGAAGCTCTTTCGCATTTCCCAATTAGGACGACAATCTCCCAACTCGAGTCATTAATACAACAGATCTACACGGTCGGTCTTAACCATCGAACTCTTCTTCAGGTGGCGCTGTTTTTTGCGTTCTCTTTTTTCTTATTTAATTTCAAGGAATTATTTATTGTAAGCAGTTATAACTCTTTTCATATTTTTGAAGTCACGCAAACTAAAATTAAACAAATTTGTCAAAATATTCATTTTTTATTTAAAATTATAAAGTTGTTGATTATGTTCTGTATCCAAAACTGTTTTTGTTTAAAATAAATTTAATATTTAATCCAGTCGATAGAAACAATATAATGTTTTGATTTCTGAATTCAGAAAAGTTTATCAAATTATAAACTAAATATTGCTTTTAAATAATTCTCTTTCATACAGGTTGTCCATTGATAACCCCGTCGCATTTTGAAATATTTTAAATTTTTGTTTTATTTTTTTTTGGAAATAGACTAAATAAATTTTGTTACATTGCAGTTCAAAAATAATTAGAAAGTACTTAATGGTTCCGAATTTTTAATTTAGCGCATATTTGTCTTTAGTACGAATTATAATGCCTTAATGCCTTAATTGTATTGATTTGGTTTTATCTGGATGAAGATGATACGTAACATTGACGTTGGTAACAGCAAACGGGTCATGTTAATGCCGCATGACTCTATTTACCATTCGGAAATCTGCTGATTTTATGCAACAATAGTGGCCTGATGTTTGGATTTTTCACTTAATCCCGACTAAATGCCACCTATTAAGCTTCAGTAAGCTGATTAGCGCTCAGTTGTTTGTTAATTATTATCTCTGTATTGTTTAAAATTTAGACTTCGCTTGGTACCACGCGACGTGTGTTTATATTATCATAATCTCCTTTGATATATTATTTATTTGATTTCTAAAAATATCCGTTGCGGAAAAGTTGAAGGGCAACGATTGTTATATAAAACTTATTTATAATTAGTGTTCTTGGTTAAGTCACATTCTAACAATTTAAGAAATAAAATCTTAAATTATACCACTTGCTAAGATTTCTAACTTCATTTGAACAGTCAATAAATATAATGATAGCTGTTGTGCATATACCCCAAAGCGCTAATAACTGTCAAAAAGAAAGAGAGCGATTCAATAGTATGCTTGTAACAGATCATAATGCCCGGACCCCATCATTAGCCAACACGCTACGCCACGCGATGCCATGCTACCCCACGTCATGTAGAACAGTGCGTATGTTTTTCCATTTAATTACATGTATTGCGTACACACTAGGCAACACGCCACGCCATCCGACGCTATAACACGCTATGACACGTGTGATGGTCGATTCGTCGGTCCCAGATCTCACCGACGTGTGTTACGGCGTGTTGTTCCCCGCTTATCTCTCTAATCCAGCAACTATCTACTTTTGTAATTGATGTAGGGATTTCCCAAAAATAAAATAAACCAATATTTTGAATCGATTCAACATCGGATATAAAAAGATAGATCCAGAAAAAATCGGCAACAAAAGATTGATCCCCAAAAGATTGTTTTAATAATATCGATATTCAATTCTAAATATACTGGTGTACCTACTGGTATTATGATTATAATCTAATATCGGTATGTGTATCGAAACTTCTAGTATTTTCGTAACCCTACTGATAACGTTTTTAACTTAATAAAAATTTCAGGTGTGTTAACACGTGTTACATAGTGCATACACCCATTCCCACGTCGCAACACGTGGGATAGCGCGGCATCGCGTCGGGTGTTGGCTAATGGGCTCCCCGCTTAAATGTGTCATACGTGTATTCAATTGTAAACTGGTGCAGAAAATGGAAAATCCGACTAAGTACTTAAAAATTGTACAAGGTGGCCGAGCGTTCCGAAAAAGCTATACCGTATATCGAAACACGGGACATAAGAAACCTCATGTAAATTTTGAAAAGGTCGAATATTATCTCCCCAGATGATTTTATGTAAAAGTTGTATTAGACTTTTTTTTGAAGAGGCGTTAAAGTTAACACCGAAGTTAAGCGACGTAAGGCGATACTGGTGGATGGACGAGTGACCGGTTCGAAATTCTGTATCGTGCTGTTGTCCAAGGGAAAAGTGTAAAATCTATTGATACACACTGTTCATTCATACGATTCATACCCGTTCGAGGCCGGATGAGATCGGATATCTCGTGAGTAAGAGTTAATTTAGACACTTCCTAAGTCGGTAAGCCACTGACCATGATATGGCCGAGGACCGCGGTTCGGATTCCGCGTAAACCAAGTAGGCCCCGTCCAGATTAGCCCTGGCAGCAAAAAGGAGACGCTAACTGAAATCTTTACTTTCTTTACTTTACATTTTGTTTACAAAAATTTGAAAGTACCAAATAGAGTAATTTCTGTAATTACAGCGGGAACACTATTTCCAGCAAATTGCCGTTTAACATCGTAACTTTTCAGAAGTTGTGAAAATCATAATTATTTTATACAAAATTACTCTATTTGGTACTTCATCTTGGTTCATCAAATTCTTGTAAACAAAATGTGACATCGACTTTGACAATGACAAAATAAGATTTTGGCTGGTATTTTAATTATTGTAGCTTTCTCTGGGCCGTATGTTCGCACAAAGGCTCAGTCTCTGGAAAACCTATACCAAATAAGTCAATAATTTAAAGAATTAACAAGAGGTTTGAAACTAAAAGCACGGTATTAAGCATATGAAGGTGTAAAGATAAAAGTAAGGAACAGGAAAAATAACAATGACTTGAATGTTCTTCTTCATGTCGAAGAAAAGTAAAACATTGATTCCCGTCTATTGGGGATTTGGAGATACAGTAGGAAAATACCACAGGATCTTTCGCAAAACGACTTCTTCCTGTGGAGCACAGTCAAAAAACGTCTTTGTGCAAGGTTAATAGCCCCCCATACATTAAACATATAAGTTGGACCGATTTGATCCATCCGAATTGTGTCAGCGAACTAGGCTCGGCACATACCAAAACTCCCGTCATTTTTGAGCTCGAATTTGAATCCCCGACATTATAGCCCGATTAGATTTGCCTGATTAAATCGTGTCGTTAATGGGACAAAATTCGACGTATTATAACAGATTTGATCTGACTCGCGATCTTTTGGAAGTGCTGAAAGATTTAACCAGTGATCTTAGATTTACTCTGCATATTTGTACTCAGTGAGTTGTAAAAACGAATAACAATCGTAGAAGACGCGCTATAGCTTTTTTTTTAAACAAACTCCCGATTAGCTTCGGGTATTGTTTTCCTACAATACTCAACCAACCTCTCATATGCTTTGTTAAATTTTTGTTCATGTACTCTTTGCATTTTACTTGCCACAAATATGGATAGCTTTGGTAAATGTTTATGAATTCTGTTAAAAATTCTTTGGAAAGGTAACGTGAGTCGGCAGACATTATTTTTAATTATTTGATCCAAATTCAAAATTCAAAACTTAACTAAGTACTTGATAGTTCGAAGACTTGATACGCGTCGCAAAACAGAGCCAAATATAATTTGACGGGTTTAAATTAAATATTTGGCTCGTGCCATATCAAATTGGTTAAATTATCCGCTGGTGTATAAGGGGCTATTAAAAGATAAGGTTGTCTCGTAACTCAATCCGCCATTATCGAAAACGTCATCTACTACGTCATAGGAATGATACCACTCATAGATAAAGGGATGAAAACTGAAAACGACATCTCTGTGGAATGCTAAAGATTCTTCGCTTAACAGCTTATTGTGAGGCTTGAATTTTGCAATCATTTGGGGTTTGGGGTCTTGGGGTATTGTCTGACGGTGAACATTTTATTAATTAATTATTTATTTTATTATATTATATAGTATAGTTATTTATAATAAAATTCCTTTAGTTACAAATATTTCTTTTATTCCGTAAATTAATGTGGATGTATGTGATATGAGCGAGGCCTGAGAATGATCGAGTACTTAATGAACAGCAACGTCACAGTTCAACTAATTATTTTTTAGATTATTATTTCAATTCAGATAAAAATTAACCACCTTTCCAATCAAATTGGCAATGACAAAATCACATTTTTGCTGGTATTTTAATTGTAGCTTTCTCTGGGCCGTATCATACATTTTTAGCAATTTGAAAGTAGATTTTTGCAAATAACTTTTAAATGCCTATTCCAAATAAAAGGATTCTAAACGAAAGTACAACTTTAACGCCTCTTCAAAAAAGTCTAATACAACTTTTGCATAAAATTATCTGGGGAGATAATATTTGACCTTTTCAACATTTACATGGGATTTCCTATGTCTCGTATGCCGATGCACAACACGGTCACACGGTGTATCAGCAAATATAAACTTTGATATCAGTTTCTTGTTTGATTTTCGCTCCGATCCGTTTCATAAAATATAGGGACAAAAATAATAATAATTAATAATAAACAACAGTGTCTGCAACAAAACTAGTGCCTCCTTTAAAGTTCAACCTACTAAAATTTGCCGATTTTTCCCCAAAGGTGTAAGAGCTTGACAAATTTGACTAAATCATAATATCTTAATTAACAAATTGCAATACTATGGATTCAGAGGAGTGCCGCTCGAATGGCTTAAGTCATATCTTGGCAACAGAATGCAGCTTGTGAGGATTGTCTATGTCTTCGTGTGAGCCTATAGAATGTGGTGTACCTCAGGGTTCAGTACTTGGCCCTATTTTGTTTCTGGTGTTTATCAACGACATTGCAAATCTAGACATTAGCGGTAAAATCTGCCTCTTTGCGAACGATACTAGTTTCACTTGGAGCGGCCCAGATGTTACGGCACTATATAATACTATATCCAGTGACTTACGAACCAAACCATTAAATCTTGGTGCGATTCTAATCTCCTATACCTCAACCTTTCAAAAATTAAAATTTTGTCATATAAAAGTATTATACAACCTTTTGTACTTAATAACATCACTATTGACGTCGTGGACTCTGTGAAATTCTTAGGACTTGTTATAGACAACTCGCTAAAATGGTACTTTCACATCGAAAGTCTATGTGAAAGAAACCAAGCGCTGCCTGTTTCGCACTAAGATCAGTTTCTAAGGAACTTATCAACCTCTAGAATAGCCTATTATGCCCTTTTTGAGTCACATCTTCGTTATGCCCTTCCATTCTGGGGTACTTGCTGCGCAACAAAATTCGATCGTATTTTCAGACTTTAAAAGAGAGCAGTTCGATATTTATTGGGACAGTAGAACTCACTGCCAGAATTTCTTTAAAAATTTCAAAATACTGACTCTTCCTTCTTTATTCATTTTTAAATCCGTTTGCTTAATCCGCAAGCACATATCTGCTATTACTCTGTCCGAAAGGCCATCTCATAACTATCCACTTAGGAATGGAGCACGATCTTTATCTGCCAACCCCGAGCTCAGAACTAGGTAAAGGTTCAATACTGTACAATGCCAAAATAATGTACAATCATCTGCCTTTGAATATCAAGTCGCTTTCATTCTTTCCCGCATTTCGCAAAGCTCTGAAATCATTCTTACTGGAGAGAGCCCTAAATGCGGTAAACGACTTTTTTGTTGATGTTTAATCATGAACAATTTTGAATTTTAAAATTTTGATCGTCTCACACGCTGGTCAAAGGTCAAGTATTTAATATATTATATATTAGTTATAACTCTTAAAATTATATCTATTTACTGCTTACTGGGCCCGTATTCTGTAACTTTGAAAACGCTAAGCGCTTTTAGACGCTCAGCGTATATGACGTTAATTTTCGCTGAGCGCGCACTTAATTATCGATTTCGGTATTCTCGTCTGACGCGCTTAGGGTATTTACTGATTGCGCTGAGCGCTTTCAAAACGGTTGCCTTAAAGGATCGTTTTGCTTCTCCAACTGTCAGTGAAAATCGAAAAAATTGTGATTTTGTGCGTTATCTTGCTCTTTAGTGAAAATTACTACTTCTATAAATTCCTCAATAAGTAATTGATAATTTACGACTTGGCAGCTATAAATATTGTTCAAAACATCGAAAATGCTGAGAAGCCTCTTCAACACTTCCGTCGTATAATAAGAATAATGATCCATAGAAATATAGATATCCATAGAAAAACAGCTTGACATAACTCAACAATAGGTTATGAAATTCAACATTGACAGTTTTCATTGTTACATCCGTCAGTTATCAACTTTTGACTATTATCTACATTAGAAATTGTGATGCTGCCAATATGTGCTCAACGCATATCCAGAACACGATTCGCATGGCAACGAGAATAACAAAATCGACTGCCTTGCGTTTCGCTGATCGAATACTTGCGCTCACCGCTTTGAAAGCGTAACGTTTTTATGTCAAAGTTACAGAAGACGGGCCCTGTTCTGCAATTGTCCATGTATGTTCTATTTGTAATTTTAATGACTTAAATTTTTTTGAATTGTATGAATTGTATTCTGTATTTTTTGTTGTTTCTATATTTTATTTTGTGAGTGCTTTGTCGATGAAGCTGTTTTGGCTTTTTGCACAATAAAGCGTTGTTTGTTTGTTGTTGTTGTAATATACTGTTTGATTTTTGATCGACCAATATACCTGGAGAGGCCACCGTTAACTGTCTTAATTCAAATGCCGATCTCAAATTTCTATTTGGATATTCAGTGCTCTTTATATCTACATAATAAATTGTGATAATATAACAGTTATAACGTACCAAGTCGAGCACAGCTGAACCATCCTTTTCTCTAAGCAAAAACAACTCACAGCATTTTTGACCCCCCTCCCCTGTAACATCGTTGTGGGAGAGGGAGAGAGAGAGAACATTAATTTTTACTAATTATACTATAGATGGCTATATTACCAATATATCTAGTCCCTAGATCATAAATATATACTTACGTCGATAAATCAACGCCACAAGTTTGGTAGTAGAAAATATGTCTCCAGCATCACGACATGCCATTTTCAAACCATTCATTCTTTATTGCACTTATGAAACGTTGAAAACAGGTTTGCTGTTTCCAAGGACCTTACTTTGCGCATGCACATTAAAAGTTGCACGTATTTCCAAAATAGTCACAATTTTATACGGTTTATAAAGTACAAATTATTGAAATTATACATTGTTATGGAAACCAACTTTTTATTGTCATCATATTGTCATAATCTTGTCATAATCTTGTCATAATCATATGTCATAATCTTATTTCCATTGTATAACGACGCTTGTTTTTTGCGTTTTTTATTTTAAAAATTGTGTTAATTACTCTTTTATCGTCCGCTTTTATATAGCCAAGGATGCAAGCGTCTTCAGTGAAAAGTTAATTTTAAGTTTGTGCAATTAGGTATATTTTTTATTTTTTTTCGTTGGACTTTCTAAATTCTCGTAAAAATGACTAGTAAGTGTTTGGTATGTAGAAGTTCTAATATAAAGGTCCCCGAAAGTAAAGTATTCAGTTCTTTTATTTACATTAAACCACATAGGCATACTTGCTGCACAGTTGCTGGTTAGATTTCCTAAGAAAATTGATATTCGTACGGAGTGGCTAAATGTATTTTTTATGCAGGGTGTCCCAGAAATAAGTGCAACTATTTTAACTGGTAGTATATTTCAAACCCAGAAACACGCCTATGAGGTTTTTTTCGGGAAAAAAAATTGAAAATTCAAAATTTTTTGAATTTTTTTTAGAAATTTCTTTAGTCTTTAGTTAAAAAACATAATTTCTTGATAATATGGCAACATAGGTATTAAATTAAATTTACCAGAGAGAAAATCCAGAAAAGATCCAGTGGTTCTCAAAATTTTAGCAAAAAATCATTTTTTTTAAATTTTCATAGTAAAATAACTCCGTTATTTTGGACTTATATGAAAAAGGATAAAGAGAAAATATGTTTCTTTTATCGAGATCTACCACCTCTTGAAATACTTGCATTTATTTCTGGGGCACCCTGTATAATTTAATTTAAATTTATATAATTTAAATTGTGACAGTAAACAATCAATTTATTGTTCAAATATAATATACATTTTATAAATTAAATGTTCAAATTTGGCGCGTGGACGATATGTCCTCGACAATGATAGATAAAGTAGAACCGCGTGTGCAAAAAAGAAAAAAGAAGATAAATAAAAGTTGTTGATATGTTTGCAACAGTTTCCATAGTGATTTACTTATTCACGTAAGTCTATTATGATCTAGGATCTAGTCATTATAGTTTATGAGTGATCGCTTGTCAAATTTTAATTTTGACAGTGACAACTTGTTTCATTTATCTATGACAGTGACTCACTGACAGATGATCAAAATTCTAAGGTACTTCTAGAAATTTTACCGATTTAAATTAACGTTATTTGTTAATTAACGAACAACGTTGTATATAAATTTACTTTATATCTAGGTAATATGATTAAGACAGTCGGTCGAAAAACAATGTAAATAGACGATAGCTTTCCGAGGAACGTGCCTAGTTATTGTTGGCTTTCCCACGATCGGCGAGGTAAAGTGTCACCCGATAAAACACGGGCCCCATTGTACTATCAAAACAACCCGTCCCGGAATGCGCTGTGTCAACATCGTTCAGTTCACACCATGTGCGCGATTTTTCTATGGGCGTACAGATAAGCGACAGTTATGGCATGTACATAATGGTTATCTTTATTATTTGTTGTTTCACTTGAGCGGTTTTAGGAAAATGACCAGATAAAGTTAAATTTAAAAATATTTTTATGGTGTTTTGGACGGAAATAAATAT
This sequence comes from Sitophilus oryzae, assembly GCF_002938485.1. Taxonomy (NCBI): domain Eukaryota; kingdom Metazoa; phylum Arthropoda; class Insecta; order Coleoptera; family Curculionidae; genus Sitophilus; species Sitophilus oryzae. The sequence continues at coordinate 2,084,540 of NW_022147171.1, forward strand.
ATGGGATTGGCAATACTTCTCCAATGATAATTAATAATGTGCATTTAATATGATATTTCGTACTTCCTCTAGGAGATGAGAGACCTTGTCGTTGATGGGGAAGCTCCTAGTCAGGTGCTGGGGGGGTTATCTATGCACTTTGTCTGGGACTACGGAGCACCTCATTATATTGCTCCTGGCTGTAGTGTCGTGGCCAGGGGATTGCACTAAGACGTATAACGATGCCGGATGAAATTATCCTATCCGTCATACCAGGCATCCTGTTTTCTGTGGTCATGTCTCACTGGTAGAGGGTGTGAGGGCTCTTTGCTTAACCCCCTGGACCAAGAGGAGAGAAACTCACCAAAAACCTAAATCCTACAATGGCCTGTCAAAGGGATGCGTGGCTAGATAGAAAACTAGTCTCTACCGGTCTCAACCGTGGAGCACCAGGGGGCATCCCATTGTATGTACCTCTTACATGCGGAGCTCTGCAGAAGTGGATCGAATAACCCTGGCTACTCGTGGGAACAATTTGAGATCAAGCATAAAAAACACCACCGGTGAAGCTGTGGGGAAAGCCTCTAGCAACACTGGAAACATTATTAATGCAGGTTCCAAGGGACCAATCCCAAAGGGAACTACAGAAGAAGCGGCTGACACTTGCGCGAGACCAGCCTCCACAAGTGGCACACAGGCTGCTCAGTGGCACACAGATCACCTCCTCTAGTAAGAGTCGGGAACCTACGTCTAGACCCAGCAAGCGACCAAACTTACCGTTTTGTCTACCCGGCTTTAGTCAACCAGACTGCTCCACGAAGGATTTACTCCGGACGTAGCAAAAGCGAAAACACTCCTCAAGGAAAGGGAGAGCAAAAGAATCAGGAAACAGCCTGGCGCATCTGCACCAGAAGGCAAGAGAGGTAGCGAGAACCTCTCACCTCTCCTCCGGCAAGAATAGAAAAAAGCCAGGATGGAAAACCGTCCAACACCGAGAGGCAAGCAGGGACGTATCACCAGCTTTGCTGTTATTGCTGGACAAGTCAAAATGGCGGTGCTGCCAAATGATTGCCCGCAGAGGTTGCACTGACCACCGACCAGCAAACGGCTCTAGAAGAGGCGATACTGGACGAAATAATAGCGAGCGGATTGCAACGCAACGGTCCACAAAATATTGGTCAGCTGCGTTTTGCGAGGATACACTTTCGGGTGGGCATGCTCTTCACAGATTTTGTATCTCAAGAATTAGTGTAAACGGCACCAAGCTTAAAAATTGGCAAGGGCCGGGGCTGGTAGCAGTGAAGGGAGAAAACATATCAAAAGGGGCGACCATCACGGTCTACGCCGAGGAGCAAGGAGAAAAACACCACCTACCTGTTGTGCTTTATCCATCAGGCTCAGAACTCCAATGTAAGGACATCGAGTTGTCAGGTCCTCACAATACAAATTAACCTCCAAATCCAAAAAAGGAGACAATAGAGAAAAAAGGATATATACTCTATTATAGATTCGGGATAACACCGGTATCATCTAATTAATAAAGTAAAAAAGTATTATTAATTATATAAATAATTAAGAGTAAAAAAGTATTATGATTATTATTATTATTATCTTAACTTTTCGAGACGTCACGTACCTGCGTGGATCCTGAGAAGATTTGATATTTAAAACCAAGATATCTTGCGCACTCGGCGCCGAACGAATACATTAAGAATGGCAATGGCGATTTTTCGGGACTTGATGGGAGGGTGTATACCTTCGGAGGAAGAACATCTGTTTTCGGAGGAGGATGGGACATGCCCTGTCCCCCCTACAATATCTTTAAAGTCACCGTGGTGCGGTGATAAAACTCCACCACACGATCCTTGATATGTACAAAAATTGAATCATATTAAATGTGGGCTCTTTAACTGTAAAATATTTTGATGTCGAACATATAGCAAATAACATTCTCTGAAGAGCTAAACTAAAAGAGTGGCGTTCATGGCCTCTGCAGTTTTGATTGAATTGAATGAACGATTTTTTTGCCAATTTTTGCCTGTACTTCATTGCCTGTTCATGAACTTCATTCACTTTTGTGCATTTTTATACCACTTTAATGCATAATACTGTCTTGCTCGTGCTGTTGTATTGTTAGTGCAGTTCGTGCTGTTATTTGTAGGGCAGTATAGTATATCAGCCAAATAGGCATTAACTGATTCTACAATAAGTGATTCTATTCCCGAAAAAGTTTAAAGCGGTTAAAATAAACAGTAATTAAATTATTAGTAACAGTAATTAAATGTAAATTTAACAGTAATTAAATGTAAATTTATATTTGATATCTAATTTTACGTTTGATTGATATTTGACTGATACTGAAAACTTGATACTGAAAACTGAAATAATGCGCCGAAATTTACTTTCAAGTAATAAATTTTGATAAAGACCCTGTCAGGTACGTCAATTAATGTAATTTATAAAAAACAGCGTTTTTCTCTCTTTTTTTAAATGACCTAAAGCCAAGAAAAATAAATTAGATATTAAATAGATATAGCAACAGATAAAAGAATTGATATTTACACAGTCACTAAAACTCGAAAACCAGGAAAAAGTCCAAGGAAGGTTTGAAGTGGTGATGACATATGATGAAATTGCAAAATAAAATAGTAAAAATAATAATAGAAAATATTTTTTTTTTCAAACGTCACAAAAGTATTATTTTTTTCGACGTGATTGACAAAATAAAAAAGTCGTTATAACGCCTAAGCACAAAAGTACGAAAATATATTATTAAACTGACATAAAGTGTCAAATTCAACTAGGGTAACCATAGTCTCTTGATATATAATTACATACAAGGTATTCCTTTTAAATCTTTTTATATTATTTGAAACGTTTCAAATTGTTTAAAATAGTACAGTGTTTTATTAGGAGTAAAAATGGCACTTTTCGTGGCATGTCTTGTTCGTGCTGTTATACTGTTAGTGCAGTTCGTACTGTTATTGGTAGGGCAGTATAGTACCTATATCAGCCAAATAGATATTAACTTATTCTACGTCGCGGTTAAAACAAAAACTAAATTCAAAGACCTTATTACATTAATTAAAGGTAAATTTATATTTGAGATCTAATTTTACGTTTGATTGATATTTTTCAATATTATTCAATCTCCTATTTACGTTTTGGGTTTTTCCTCAATAATTCTCGCACACTCTTCTATTTATTAGGGGTATTAAGTATATAATCTATTTCCTCGTTTATTTATGGCAAGTGATTAAGAAAGTATTTACGAAGTAAATTCGTTTTTAAAAGTGAGATTACTATCCATGTCTGTTATCCGATTTTCAAGTAATAATTTATATAATTTTATGATATGAATACCTATTAAGATATAGTTCTCGAAAATTACATCTAATCTTAAAAATAATATAGAAATCTGATTTTGTTTATTTAAGATCTTTGTAATATTATACAATTACTATAGGAATATATTGTATATAAATAAATAGATATAGCAACAGATAAAAAAATTGATATTTGGACAGTCACTAAAACTCGAAAACCAGCAAAAAGTCCAAAGAAGGATTAAGTGGTGATGAAATATGCAGAAATTGTAAGAAAAATAGTAAAAATAGTAATAGAAAATATTTTTTTTGACAACCGATTTGACAACAGTATCGAAAATGCATATTTAAGAGTCCATTTCACTAGTCCGAAAAAGTAGCAAATTAAGCGTTCGGCATTTAGGTAACGTTTTATGTAAAACTGGCTAGGTATTTTTACACAAATGAAGAAGGAAATTAAAGATAAAGGATTATACTATATCTGTATTGTAACACATTTTTAGACAACTTCTTTATTTTTAACATTTTGATGATCAATCATCAACAAATTATTCCCTATGTTTGGACTAAATTTTCTCGAAAATAAAGATATAATTTAAAATTCCGTTACAGTACGGAAATATATTGAAGTCTTGTGATTACAGTGATATATAATTTATATGGTTTTGTAACAAATTACTCGCTATTTTATGGCAAACGCTGAACCTCTGCAAACCTTAATCAAGCCTTAATCAAAGAACGCGTGTTTGGAATTTTGGGTGTGACTTAACACCACAGGATCGGGCTAAGCCTTAGACAATTCTGAAATATAATATATATTTCCTTTGGCCACACACCCACTTTACTCGACCTCTGAGAGCCACCCGAAAGTACAGCGTAAAAGACTCTTAACAACAAGCGCCTGGTAGGCTTCCAATTCCCGATCAAAAGATCTCGGGTTCGAATCTTGCAACAACTAAAACCTTTCTTTAATATATTCGGATATACCTAACACTTTTTTGTTTTCTTCTCAAGATTATTTCTGTTGTATTGTGTAAGAAGGGATGTTTAACTTTCTTTAGATATTACAGGGGAAAATATTCTTTATTATTAATAATTGTGCGGTTAGTTGGCAAATGAACATTAATACAGGGTGGCGCACCTCATTCGCCTCGGTTGATTATACGGAAACGAAATGATGTAGAAACAAAATATTTTATGGGTATATGTAGAGAGGCAATGTGCATAATTTAAAATTATTTTGAAATGTACAGGGTGTGTCAGAACTAAGATCCATACCAAAGTTATATTTTTTCTTATGGAACACCCGGTATTTTATTTCACTTTTAGATTCTTGGGCATAAAATAAGGTATTAATTATAAGGGTTTAATATGTTTAAATGCTTTGGTTTTTGAGATATTTAAAGATATTTAAATATGCATGCTATAATAAGAAAGTTAATCACACCCTGTACATTAGTTTTCAGAGATAGTTCGTGTGTTGACTTTGAAGCCAGATAAATAAACTTTACTAAAAAAATGTATTGCTTCCTTAAATGTATACAGGGGTATCAAAAATTGCTGGTCTATTTTAAATATTTATTTTACATAAAAACTTCGTTATTTCAAATGCAACACCTTGTATTTTTTAAAATAAATCGAAGCAGATTTAAATGCTCTTTCAAGTTATATTAGGGTTTCCTATACCATATGTGCATATTTAAATATCTTTAAATATCTCAAAAACCAAAGCATTTAAACATATTAAACCCTAATAATTAATGCCTTATTTTATGCCCAAGAATATAAAAGTGAAATAAAATACCGGGTGTTCCATAAGAAAAAATATAACTTTGGTATGGATCTTAATTCTGACACACCCTGTACATTTCAAAATAATTTTAAATTATGCACATTGCCTCTCTACATATACCCATAAAAAATTTCATCTTTCCGTTTTCGTATAATCAACCGAGGTGAATGAGGTGCGCCACCCTGTATATTATTTATAATGTAAATGTTGACAATTGATTGGTAAATAAGTATATTAATTATTAATAGCTCCCGTGTATAGCGTTTAACGCCTTGGAAGTAGCAAGGTACTAGCTTGCCATACTAGAGCCGTTCGGTATACAAGGAGGGTAAAGTGGCTAGCACTACGCTTCAACCGCCTATTGTAATGTATGGTAAATAAGTAAATAAAGATTAATATTAGTATTATTGTTAATGAATCATAGGATAACTGATGGGGCAACTAATAAAAAAATGTGCTATATGCAGAATTTTATGCTGAATCCAAATGTGCGCAGAAAAATGGGGGTTACAATTAAAAAATAAAAATTACAACTTTTTCATTACTTTTTTTGACGCACCCTTTATAAAACACAACATTTTTAAGAAAATCATCTTTATAAACCATGCAACATTTATATTAAATTTTATTTCATATTATCTTCGTCATCAACGATAATGTTGGACTTATGGAATACCCTGGAATAAGCTCTTACAGAAAATTAATTTTTAAATAAATTACCATTTGGAACTTCACCGCGCCATGTCCCTCAAATGAGAGTCCTATAAAATTATAGATCACGATATCCGCTACAAATCAGTGCCATACTTAAATGATCAATTGACTTACCTTAAGGAAAATTGATTCATATTATAGGAGTATTGCCGTTCGAAGAATTACAACAACTACTTGTAGTCGCAGTTTTTTCCAAGCTCGGTCTACACGAATTTTAAAGCAAATTTACAGGATTTCCTACTACGGCCCTGCTCTCTCAGCTCACTCCTGCCTGCCCGCTACCACAAGTCTTCACTGCAATTTTGCTGCAAATTCTAGATCAACCTGTCGGGACGGGATGATGGGCATTGGCGTAACTACAGGGGTGCCCGGGGGTGCAGGCTCCCCCAACCCCAGGTACTGCTGGGCACCCCCCAGAGAAATCCTGAATTATGACTCTTGGCTACGTATTAATTTTTATTTGCTTGTGATGCAGTAAAAATGACGTTTTCTAGTTTTGTTTATTTAATGTTATTTTGTTGTGTTCAAAAAATGTATTAATTTTTATTTATTTAGAAAATTTGTAGGTATTTAAGTAATCTACGGGAACACGGTTTGATAACCAAGTCTATGAAATTTATTGATAGAGAAATTCTTGTAAACGTTTTATTCAAAAAAATTCATGTTTTTTAATATTATTTGTCATTTAAAAAAAAAACAAAAGCCTTAGGACCCCCTGGGCTCAACCCCAGGCCCCACCCAGGCCCACCACAGGATAAAAAAAAACAAAAGCCTTAGGTCCCCCCTGGGCTCAAACCCAGGCCCCCCAGGCCCACCCCAGGATAAATTGCTAGTTACGCTAATGATGATGGAATGGGTTTGTAATTCTTCGAACGGCAATACTCGTATATGAATCAATTTTCCTTAAGGTAAGTCAATTGATAATTTAATTATACTTCGTATTGCTGTTCTCGAATTACAATAACTACTTGTAGATGTTCAAAGAAACGGATATAGAATTTCCACGAAAAATATATTTGGGAAAAAGACAATATCCAAAAAACAGTATTTTGCTTAATAACTAGCACTAATAATTATGTATATACTAATAAAGAACATAAGTACCTAAAAACTAATTACAAGTATTAATTACAACTATGAAAATATTTCTATTCTCACACCACAACCAAATTTGTTTTGTGATATTATTAAGACTCTTACTTTAAATTAATTAAACTTTACACTACCCATACGATTGATGCACGCTATGGCTGTTTACATTATCTACTCTAAGCAAAATTGTACAATTAAAATAATCTGAGGCAAACGATCTAAGTGCATTAAATACTGCTAGCAATTCCAAATAATTAATATGCTTTTTACTCTCATCTACATTCCTAAAACCGTGTGTCACTTTATTTAAACAACGGGCACCCCAATCTGTTAGAGAAGCGTCCCTATACATTTCAAGAGCAAAGTCTGTATCTACTACAATAAATAGGCCTACCTATGTTCTGGCTTAAAGTGTGATACCACCAATTTAGCTAAGATTTCATCGAATTTGAAATTAATAGGGACGACTCATACACATGGTTATTAGAGCGTAATGCTAAATACTTTTTTCGTTCTAAAATTTTCAAATGAACCCAACCGTATTTAACAGTGGGACAAGCAGCTACAAACCTTCCTATGAGTTCAGCTAACTAGGGACAGAATAGAGCATCTACCCTTTGATAAAAGTTTTGTAATTTGAAACAAAATGAGAGTCTTTTTTTGCATCGGAAAATAGACCCTGAACGAGGTTCGAGGTCGGATGAGATCGGATATCACGTGAGTGATTTAGACACTTGCAAGTCGGTAGGCAATTGACCATGATATGGCCGAGGACCGCGGTTCGGATTCCGCGTAAACAAAGTAGGCCCCGTCCCTGGCAGCAAAAAGGAGACTGTTAACTGAAATCTTTACTTTACTTTACTTTTTTTCGTTCTTTGATAAATTGTTATTGATAAAATTTTAATTAACGTCATAGTTTTTGCTGTGTTAAAATGTTAAAGAAGCACAAAATTTATTTGGTTCAATGACAGGAAAGGGTGATAATAGTTATCGGAAAATTTGATACCTACTTTAACCAGGGTACGGTCGGACTGGTTATATAGTCAGGGTTGTCAGCCGGGCCTCATCAGCCTTCGTAGGCCCCCCTGTCTCAGAACCTATTGTAAACTAATTCATTAATTATTCTTAAATAGAAATAAAACAGAACAAAGTGACAGTAATATTCTGAGGTTATCACCAAATTTTTTTTAGATTAACAATATTTACATTTGCATTGCATCATGGTTTGCATTGCATTACGGGTAGTTTCCTAACTTCAAACACTAACAACAAATCGATAGGGAAAAGTTGGCAAAAAAATAAGCAAAAAAAATCAACCCGGGCCCCTCTGGCCCAGTCCGACCCTAACTTTACCAACTGTAAAAAATATTACGTTATCGAAAGTTAATAATAACCATCTAATCATAGAATGAAATCGAAATTATACCGTATGATCGAAAAAAAACGGCGTCCAGTTGGCTTGGAAATGACGATCGGTGACATTTCCCATGTAATTTTACATATAAAATGACAGCGATCTTCATTTCATAGCCATCGCTGACGCCATTTTTTTTCGATCATACGGTATTACCATAGACATGTCTTTTGATTTTTAGGACTTGAAAATTGAACCATATTTTTATTTTTTTTTTTTAATTTTCTCTAAAATGGAATGGAAACCTGAAAAAGTATAAAAGAAATTTTACGAAGAATGCATTTTCCTAAAAATGTCAACAATAAAAATAAATTTCATCAAAATCGGAGAAATAAAGTCATAGCTTGATGACACGAGAGCACTTAGAATTTTATATATTAAATAATCGGAGAACGTCCATGAGTTTTTTACTAACAAACCTTAATTACTCATAATATAACCCTTACAAATATTGTTGAATACTAGGAAATATCTAACTATCTCGCTAGTGTATACAGATGATTCGATTTTAAATTAGGTAGTATTATTGCACAATGTTACATTAATCCACAAGTATCTTCTGGAAAACAACACTGACACAACACAATACTTATGACGTGTCTATTGTATGTTCTTTAAATAAGAACTGTTTTATGAAGATTTTAGGTATTTAAATTGTATTTTTGTCTAAAAATTAAAATTTATTTACTTTTTTATTTATGTTTTGAACGAAATTGATACAAAGCGTTTTTGGATTTCTGTTTTTCAGATTTGAAAACAAAAGTTGGAATTTTTGGACACAGTTACCAAGATAATTTTTTTCATCTAGTATGGTCGTAAAATCAATAATAGATACTGATAAATTGACCTCAATTTTTTTAGCTTTAAAGTTATTTGTATCCCTAAATTTTTTATGCAAAATACTAATGGTACTATACCTAACTGCCCCGAGTCTGTAGGGTTAGGAATAAATAAGTGTGTCTACCTAACGACTAATGAATGCATGCTATTTGCCAATCTTACCAAGCTATAAGCTATAAGTATCTGAAATAGTATTTGGAATGTCTGGAACAAACCATATGAAATTATAAATACTGTTAACTATTGAAAGTAGGCACTTTTAACTAGTAGGCTTTGGATCCTTTATTGAAAAAGTACCCCTAATGGAACTCAAAAACATATTTTTCCAGCAAGACGAGGCACCGCCCCAGAACGCTGAAGTTATCAGCAAATTTTTGCAGTCTGTTCATAACAGAAGACTGTCGATATGTCCAACACATGTAGCAAAATCTCATGTCTCGGTTTGCTGACGGTTTGCTATTTGTTTTTGTTGTTATTAGATATAGTTTAAATGTATTGATGTTGGTTAAATATAGTATACATTGTTATAAGGTTCTGCATCTCTCATTGCAAATATTATTTTCGTTTTAATTGCGGCTCACCGCTAGATTTTTTTTAATTTTAATAATTATTATTTTTAATAATTATAATTTATAATTAGTATTCTAAGTTACTGCTTGGGCGGTGGGTAAATACCCAATAGGTATAATAAACAAATTTGGGTATGATATACTCTATACCCATTGAAAGTACATCTTGGAGTATCTACATTCTGTAGGAAAACCCCATTGTAAAATTTGATTATTTACCTTACCTAAACGGAATGTTAAATAAATTAGATAACAACAAATTGTTATTAAAATTTCTTATAATACGTTAAATTAATAAAATAAACATACTTGGGTATATACTAGGTATATAGTATTTACTCAAATCCAATATACGTAGTAGTGTATATAGTATTTACTAGAGATGGGTAGACCCGGTATTTTAAAAGAGTTTGGCTGTTCTCTTTATTTAGTAGAGGTGCCCTAAAGTTCAAATTTCTGACTATGAGGCAAATCATTACGAAGTTTACATACTAATAAAAGATAGTCGAGACTGCCGCATAGGGATTGTTTCATGCTAGAAGCAAAATGATCGGCATTTAACAGATAATATTTTTAAGAAATAAAATGGCATTTTTTACAAAAAAAAACTAAAACTAAATTTGAACGTAGTCCTCGTCTGCTGATTCATTTGACGAACCCTGTACGATCATAACACATTTTATAATTTCTTGAATTTACAGACAGTCAACTGACAGTCAACCGGCCAATAAAGTGGTCGGTTGACTGTCAGCAATGCAGTTCCGCGAATAGGGGTCTATATAAAGTAGGATCTGCATCCATCAGTACTGGCACCAGAGAGAGCTCCGTGGATGCATATCCATCCGGACCTACCCATCTCTAGTATTTACCCATTGGGTATCTACCGGATGCAAAACATCGGGTATTTACCCAAATTATTGGGTTATGGGATTAATAATACAGTGCCGATTTTAATAAAGAATTATTTATTCTTTTACTAGAAACACGCACTCGGAAGGTATCTATGCAACTGAATTCTAACTATTTAAAATACGTACAACTTCACTAACAAAGAACGCATTTAGGCACAGCTGTAAAGGGTCGATCGTCTTACATAGCAGTTTTTGTTTATATTATTCTAACTTAATGCATTCGTAGCTTTCGTGCTCTAAACCTTAACATCATCGAATATTAACTAAAGACATAATATACTGGGCGTTGGTCTAAATATATATCTGTGTTTATAAAACATATAAATTAATTTTTGTAAATATTCCAACACAAATTTCAATATACTGGGTGTTTGCCCATCTCTGATTCTAAGGTTAAAATTGTTTAAACATATAGATATTAAAGCGGACAGGAAAAAGAGATTATAATATATCTACTATTTGGTTTTATTTCTGTTACTCTACAAAAGCAACGAATCCATAAAAAATATAATAAAACCGACTTTTTAATATAATTAAAAGCATAATGTTGGAATTAATTAAAACGGGTATGGCGCGGCTCGGTCCATCGCGAGCAATGCGCGAGCCCCGGTCGCCGTCCGCCGAACTCGTGTCGGAAACGAAAGAGAAGAAAAAAAAAACGCGCGCCGCTAATCCGTTACTGGCGGCCGTGTGCGACAAGGACGCCGCCGTGACAGAGATAGCGCGCGGGCAGCTGCACGCGCTAACGTTGCCACAGGTGGCCCAAGTGTGGGAACGATCGAGCTCCTGCTTTTCCCACGATCAGAGACCGCGGCGACGTCGTCATAACCGCACACCTGAGGCCCTTATAAAAGCGCACCCTACCACCGCTCGCCTCATTTTGCGTCTGACCGCTTCGGCAGTTGCGTCGTGCTTTGCAGCTCAAGTTTTCGTTTGTGTTCAATTTTGTTTCGTTTTCCGATCGTCGCGACCATGATGTCGACCGCCGTCGAAGATCCTCAGCCCATTTCCAGAACATATCAGTATCGGAAAGTTATGAAGCCGATGCTAGAAAGAAAAAGACGTGCTCGTATCAACAGATGCCTGGACGAATTGAAAGAGCTTATGGTCACAGCCCTTCAGAGCGAAGGCGAGAACGTATCCAAGCTCGAAAAAGCAGATATCCTGGAGCTCACTGTGCGTCACCTTCACAAGCTTCGCCGCCAGCAACGTTTGTCCTACAATCCTGTTATCGACGCTGATCGTTTTCGTGCAGGATATACGCATTGTGCCAACGAAGTGTCCCGTTGTTTGGCTGCCACTCCAGGAGTAGACGTTCATCTAGGAACCAAACTCATGACACATCTGGGCCATCGGCTCAATGAAATGGACAAAGTGTCGCCCTTAGTTATAAACGTGCAAGGATCATATACGCCTCCCGGTTCTCCAAATCTGGATGGATCTTCCACTCCATATACGTTACCTCTAACTCCAGCCTCATCAACGTCTTCTTTGAGACATACGCCCTCTCCAGCTCAGCCCATCGATTGTACCACTTCTGGACTTTTGAAAGTAGCTTCTCAAGACGAAAAAGTGTGGCGGCCGTGGTAATTTTCCTGAAAAACTGTTAATTATTATATAGATATCTTGTTATAAATCTCATACTCCTGTTGTCTTTCATAATAGTGTCATCATATACGTTTAATTATATTTTCGTATAGTGCATTGCTCAATAGCTATTAAGATACAAGGGTTGATCTCCTTTTAAATGACAAAGCTTTAAATTTAGTTTTAAGTACCTAGTTTAAGTAAAAATGTTGTGTTTGAAAAGTAGATTTTATAAAAGATTGTGATATTTATATAATGCTGGTACCTGTGATTTTTATAATGTAACGATTGTTGTGGTTCACGTTAAAATGTAAAAAAATACCACAATGTATTGCATGTTCAAACTGTGATACGTATGTGAAATTTTTAATAAATTTTAATAAAAAATAATTACTAAATATATATGTTGTTTTATTTTCGACATTTATTTTTACTATATTTCCAGATACCTAATTCTAATATGTCTACTAAAAATAATCATCAAAAACTCTAAATTTTAAACACATTAGAAATAAATTAAAATATTCATATTAAAGATAACTTTAAAAACTTAATAGATTTACATGTTTATTAATTTTGTTCAAAATTATTAAAGAATTAATTTTGAGATTATTTATTTTATAAGATTACCCTATCAGATTTATTTAATAAAATTATACAAATACGTCAACAATTAAGTACCTCGTACGTATTTTTTATTCTGAGAAGTAATGACTTATAGTAGTAGTAACAAGTTATGCTCCTTAAGATGAACGTCTACTCCAATGAATTAGGCATATTTGTGCAAATAAAGAACAATTCGAAATTTATCTGTATTCCATTCTAGGTTAAACCATCAGTAGCTTTATACATAAAAGAATAAATCCGATATGATCAAAAAATTTATGATCAAGCACGAAATTTTCTTCTCTCTGAACTATAACAGAATTAAGAAACAAATACTTCTAATAGTATGTTTCCACCCCGAATATGAGGTTTCTTTGGCGAAAAAAAAATTTGGAAATTGTAGTTTTTTAGAAAAAATTTTGGAGATTTTTTTAGTTTTTAATTAAAAACCATAATTTCTTGATAATATGGCAACATAGGTAACAGATTAAATTTAGGAGAAAGAAAACCCAGAAAATATCCAGTGGTTCTCAACATTTAAGCAAAAAATCATTTCTTGGAAATTTTCAAAGGAAAAGAACTCGGTTATTTTGGACTTATTTGAAAAACGGTGAAAAGAAAATATGTTTCTTTTATCGAGATCTACCAGCCCTAAAAATATTTGCACTTATTTAAGACTCACCCTGTATCTATGTATTAACTGTATCAACTGTGAACGTCCACGCGTAAATCTAATTGATCATTTAGTATTTGCTTTTGGGCAAAATATACAGAAAATAATTTTTAAGTTAACCGGCTGCTAGAAATTTCTATTTCACTACTCCGAAAAAATAACAAAATACATAAGGTCTGTTCTCAGAAGAATCCCTGACTAGTCTCTGAAAGTTTCTCATTGTTTAAAATGCGTAGAAACCTGATTGTTAGTCTGGTTTCTACATATTTCAACCAATGAACCAATAAGAAACGTGCTGACTCGTCAGGAATTCTTCTAAGAACAGACCTTAAATGTTCGGCATTTAACGTTTTATCGTTGGTTTTATGCAAAACTGGCTAGGTATTTTCACACAAATGAAGAAGGAAATTAAAGATAAGGGATTACACTATATCCGTATTGAAACACATTTATAGACAACTTCTATAAACAATATTGAAAAAAAAACTATAACAAAACAAAAATGGCAGAATGTTTCCAAGAAATTACAGCCCCCTAAAAGAAATTACCCCCCCTAAAATCTGTAAATTGTGCTCCAAATACAAGTGTAGCCATTAAATTTTACCGCGTAATTTAATCCATTATTTTTGACGCGATATTTATTGCGATATGAACGTTACACGTTAACGTTAGTGTGGCCCCAGCATAAATAAAAAAAATATATCAGCTTGGCTTTTAAGTAAAAATATTGCTGGCTTTATTTCTTGTAAGTATATTGGTTGTTTTCTGCATTTTGTTCGCTGATATCTATTGATTACCTCTTGAGGCTTGAGAAAATTCCTTAAAGTGACAATGCCACCTGGGCATCTCTGCCCCAGTCTAACGTTATATGTGGAACACTAGGCCACTCTGTATAATACAAAAATATGTATGCATTATAGAGCTTTAGTAATTTAGTAATATATAAATAATACAAATAGAAATTTCCGTTTTTGAAAGATGTTTTAATGTCTCCTACCACATAACACAATCTAATGTATAAACAAAGCCATAATAAAGCTAACTTAATGAGAAACCAGTTAATATGAACGCGTGCTAAGCAGACTGGCAACGCGTTCCCACGATCAAAAGGAAATACTTGGAAACCTAACATATGCGGGTTTAGCGTTGCATAATTACTCACCCATACACGGTACTATCAGCGTGGACTTAATCACTGCTTCTTGTACCGTGTAATAGTCGTCGTATATTTTTAGACTTTCTTACTATTTTTATTAAACATCTTATATATGAATAATATCTAATCAACCGCTACCAAAACTAAAGTCCTAAGTATTTACTCTTAGATGCTCAAAATCTGAAATTACCTATACATATTTATAACGGAACATGAAAAAAACGCAAAAAAAACTTTCTTTCTTCTTATAACTGTGAATATATATTTTTTTCGGAAACAATTACGGAATACAAAATTAAAAAAAAACTTTCCTACAAACTTGAGTTTTGTTTCTTCAAACAATCCGATTGGGCTCTAGCGCTTGCTCAAGATTAGCATATTGTGAGGTATCGCTTAAAAATCGATTTTTTTTTACTGAAAAGTTTGGACGTATACAAATTCCTTTATAAAAAACTTATGTTACAACAAAATATCTTGAAAAATAATACCTACTGTTAAAATATTACATTCATACAGCAACTTAAATTTATAATTTTGTTGCTTGAGTCCTACTGGTTCTACATTCGCAATTGCATTCGACAGCTATTCTTGCACTTGGAAGAAATGTACTGAAGTATCGAACCCGAAATTCACTAGAACCTGGAACCAGTGACGGATCCACGGATCGGGGGCTCAAGCCCCAAGCCTTATGTTCAGTCATGGAAAACGATGTTATTAATTTATTTTGTCGAAGCGATTCCAGGGTATATGTACTTTGAGTAAAGTTCTTTGTCTGCCCCCTCCCCTGGAGGAGGGGGCAGACACAAAACTTTACTCGACTCCGTAAATGATATTGCTGCAGATTACTTTTTTGCATTCTTCTCGATCTTTCTATGCTCTTGATTAGCACCCAATGCGCTGTGAATGGTATGCAATACATAAAATATTAGTTAAATATAATATAAATTTGATTTTTCTCTTGTTGAAAGTGGTATAATTATTGAAATCGCTATATCTACGTGATATTCAACTTAAAACTAAAAAAAACTATACTAGACTTTATTATTAATTACGCTCCAAGATCGATACCAGCGATTAATAATTAATAAATTAGGAGTTATGGAGTAGAAAAAGTAGGCATTTGCGGAGACAACCAAAAAGCGCTAATTTTCATCATTTTCACTTTTTTGCAGTTTTTTCAATGTTCCGTCACGAAATTTTGTTAGCAAACTTGAGATTCGAATATTCACCACCCCAAAAGTCGTAACGAATAGAAGAAATCAGAACCACCCCAAAACTTTCCCCGAAGAGGCTTTTTTGAGTACAATTTGACTAGACTAATATACCTTTCTAAAAAAGGCGTCCATTATTCTCAAACAGACCTGGTTTATAAGTTAGAGACTCTGAGTTATTTTTCTTCTGTTTTTAACTTAGAGTCACTAGTCCGAAATGGTAGCACAATAAGCGTTCGGCTTTAACGTTTTGTGTAAAACTGGATATTAGGTGTTTTTACAGAAATTAAGTAGGAAATTAAAGATAAAGGATTATACTATATCCGTATTGTGGCACATTTTTAGACAACTTCTTTATTTTTAAGATTTTGATGGTCAAACATCAACAAAATATTCCTTATGTTTGGACTAAATTTTCTCGAAAATAAAGACATAATTTAAAATTCCGTTACAATACGGAAATAAATTGAAGTTTTGTGATTACAGTGATATATAATTTATATGGTTTTGGAACAAATTGCTTGCCACTTTATGGCAAATGCTAAGCTCTGCAAACCTTAATCAAGGCTTAATCAAAGCACGTGTGGTTGGAATTTTGGATGTGACTTAACACCACAGGATCGGGCTAAGCCTTAGGGAGATTTCTGAAATATAATATGTATTTCCTTCGGCCACACACCCGCTTTACCCGACTCCTGAGAGCGATCCGAACAGTACAGCGTAATAGACTCTTAATACCTTTCTGTATTAATTATTTATTCATCGTACTGATTTTCTGTATATTTATATTTCCAATTGCTACTTTTCAAATTGTCGTCACCTTGTATACGGACTAGTAAGCAAACAGTAAAGAAAGAGACGAAAGAAAATATAAGGCACGTAGGTTCGTTATCAAATCACAATCGCACGGCTGGCGGACCGTATCCGTTCTGACCGTGGGAACTCGTGTCGAGCACGTGTTCGAAGGCTCGTTGAATAATAAGAGAGTTGAACTCTGAACGTGCGGCATATGTCGCATTTTTCCACAAAATATTTATCTGTATATTATGAAATAGTATAATTTTGTTTATTATTTGCTGACTACTATGTATTATTTTTGTTATATTAGTATAATCTGTATTCATTTTATCTCTAATACATAAAAAAAAACATTACAATAATTTACATACAGAAGAACATTAACATGAAGTCAGATATTTTGTGTTCTAAACAGGGTTGGCATGATTTAAATCAAATGATTTAAATCATGATTTAAATCGTGATTTAAATCAAGTGATATTTTTAATTTTAATAATGTGATTTAAACAAAAAAAATATATTTTATTGAAACTTTATAAAAATAAAAAAATAACTGTAAAAGTTATAAAAATGTGTCCTAGAAAACTATAAAAAAAATTTCTATAACAGATATTATAAGATAATAAATCGAAAAATAAGTGTAAATGTTATAAAACTATATAAAAATATCTATTCAGTTCAAATGTTGGACCGATTTTTGAAGTAATTTCGTGTGAATCCATTAATCGCTAAACGCAGAGATTTATATTAAAATTTATGTATAAATGACAAAAATTCGCTGTTCGAATACATATCATTCACAAAGTCTGCTGCAGATTTAGGTTCTTCTGATATAGAGACTATATCTTCATTCCCGAGAATCTAAAATAAAATTGTTGTCAAAAAATATGTTGTTTTATATATTTTTTTTAAACGGTTGTATGTTTCCAAATTCCTACCGACATTTTGATCTGCAGTAAGTACCTACTTTACACTATGACATTAGATAATATATAGGTACTAATTTCATTCTCGACTTAAGGCTATTTCCGAACAATAGTGTTTTTTATTAGGAGTAAAAATTATACTTTTTTTGACGATGCTGTACCTTTGAAGGACCATCGTAAAGCTATTCCGACGTTGCAGGGAGGCACAAAAAGTACATTTTTACTCCGAATAGAACATACTATTTTTCTAAACATTACAAATAATTTTTTAATCAATTTCAAACATTGCAAATAATATAAACAGCAATCGAGCAACAATTTTTTACACCCGTTGAATTTGACACTTATAATAATATATTTTTGTATTTTTGTGCTTAGGCGTAACAGTGCTTTACTTTTATGCCTAGGCGTTAAAATGACAAACATTAATACTTTTGAGACGTTTCAAAAAAAATCCTTCTTCTTACTTTCGTCTGTCCGTCTAAGGATTCCATTCGGGTACATCTATCCACGTGCTGAGTTTGGTTCCAATTGACCCATCATTAAGAAAAATCCTGATGATTTTGTCCATTTGGAGGCATCGCTTCGAAACGTCGAGGGCGGCATACTGTAGGCCGTCCCCAATTATGCCAATGTCGTTCCACATTTTTCTTCAATATTGAATCGTTAGTCCCACCCTGATGAAGATGTAAAGGAAACGTCGTATCCAATTTTGCAGGGTTGGAAAAAAAATTTTGATCTGAAGCGAGCGACTTTTTTTGCGGAATATATTGGTGACCGATGTGAAAAAATGACAGGCGCTGTAGAATTGCTAATGTTATCGGTATCGGGCAGAGTTATAAAAAGATTTAGCCATTTAGGATAAGGCTTTAATTGGAAATAATTAGTCCTAGTCATTTGGAAATCCGATTTAAATATTGTTTTGAATTAAAATAAAAAAACTCTGATTTTTTTATTTTTTTTTAAATCATGAATTTTTCCCACCCTGGTTCTAAAGAAGCTCCATTTCAAGTTTTGTATTTGAAATTTTCACTCAATTCTTTTTTTTTCAAAATATTATGGAGTCGGCAAATGCTAGAGCACACTTTATTTTTGAAGTGAAATTAGGCGCGATGGGAGTAAAAAATCAAAGCTCAAAGAGCTTTGATTTTTACTAGCTCTTTTCATGATATTTTGACGACGTTTCACCACGGTGCACTACGAAACCCTATCATCAAAGAATCAAATCAAAAAATCGTCCGATTTAAATGAAATTTGGTACGTCGATAGATTGGACCAAAGCCAACTTGACCGTGTTCTACACGTGTTACTGTGACAGTTAGTTTTGACGTAGAAACGTCAAAAGTTGAAGTGCTCCGACCGGGACCAAATGGAGGGGGGGGGGGTTAGGCAATGTGAGCGACGGTACACACGGCACATCCCAATGTCACAATCCAACCCTGCAAAATTGGATACGACGTTTCCTTTACATCTTCATCAGGGTGGGACTAACGATTCAATATTAAAGAAAAATGTGGAACCACATTGGCACAATTGGGGACGGCCTACAGTATGCCGCCCTCGACGTTTCGAAGCGATGCCTCCAAATGGACGATTTTTCTTAATTATGGGTCAATTGGAACCAAACTCAGCACGTGGATAGAGGTACCCGAATGGAATCCTTAGACGGACAGACGAAAGTAAGAAGAAGTTTCACTTATAATATGCGCACAAAATGCACACCCAATTTTGTTTATTTATAAATATGCAGAGTAATTAAAATTCAAATATATTTTTACACTAATCACTAGTTGTTACTAAGTTGTAGCCTCTTTAAAAAGAATGCTATATATTTTTTTGCTAAGTGGCTATTCTGGGTGGTTTTTGTTATATTTGAAAAAACCAAACCAAACCATTTTGGAATTGGGTTTCCTGCACATTCGAAACTGTCCCAGAATTATGCAATAACGAATTATTATTTTTTAATTGGAAATATTTTATAAGTGGCCTATTCAACGAAAATTGGAAACAAAGTACGCAAATATTGCATTCTATACACAGTGTAAGTTAAAGCTACATGTACTTTTCTCTACGCTTTCAAATGGAATACTCTGAATTCCTATACCTAATGTAAATAAACGTACATTGTATTCAACTATATGTTTTGATAAGTAACTCTCTTTTAGTTTCGGCTGTTCTTACGGAAATCTTACTTATATCTTAAATTAACATTCATTGGGACGCTTTAAACAAATTCTCAATTTTGTCGCAGATAGATGATATTATAACCCTTTTATAACTTTACGCATCTACTAGTAAAGCGTTTTATTTTCAAAATTAATCAATAAATATCAGCAGTTGTTTGAGTATCAGTAGTGCTTAAATTAACATATAATTTTTTTTTATTAATAAATAATCTCAAAAACGTATTGTACATTGTGATTATGGCATTATGGAATTTTTGAAATATGTATGTATATTTGGACAAATTTCACTAAGCCGAAAAAGTACACGCATTTATATAAAACTACGACTCTAGTTTAAAAATATGTTTGAATCATTCATCCTGTATATTTATAAAAATTATATTAAAATTGCGGCTCATCCTTTGTAAAAATATGTCAAACTACATTAAAATTGTTATATTTCTATTAGAATTTTTTATAGGACTGGTACAACACCCATTCTGCACCTGGAATGTGGCAGTGAAAAGATACCTACAAAAAGAAACTGCATACCCCCACGTGCCATACACGAGTTCCCACGTTTTCGCCACGCACTCACCCTTAGCGTCTTTTATTGTGATATAGTTTCAGACTGAATGTTTTTGTGTTATAAATAACACAGAATACAAACAGCCTTAATAATAGCCAACTGTCATAAAAAAACTAACAATTGAAATCCTTGGTGATGAGTAAAAAATTTAGTCGATAAAAGCATAAATATAAACATTTGTTACTGGCTACTCTTATACCTCACTCAAAATAAGGAGTCGATCTAGCCACGCACCGCTTTAAACAACTGCATTCATACCCATAAATTTTATTTTCATTCTTCACTAGTACCCTTGTTTATATATTATATACAGGGTGCTACAAATTCGAGGTACGAGCATTGGTATCTCGGTAACCGTAATAGATACGAACATGGTTAAATTGGAGCAAAGTTGCGCTTTGGGATGTTCACCAAGATGCCATCAAAAAAGTTTTAAAAATTTCAAGGATTGCTGAGTTTCTTGGAAAAAACGGATTTTTTTAAAATGAATTTTATTTTTTCCTGTCGTTACTTTTAAGAAAATCAAAAAACTAATTACACATTCTCATAGCCATTTTATGAGGGCTATCTGATAGTATTTTTAGATTTTCAAACTAGCTGATACTTTGTGAGATACAGAGGCCAACTTAATTTTTTTAAATACGGACCTGCATTTTTTATTTCAGATTTTGAAAAGACTCGGTCTCCTGAGTACAATGATATGCCACACTTAATATTTTTTTTTTTGTTTCAGACATTTGAACACAATTTATTTAAACTAATTTCAAGTCCGGATCTGTTTTTTTTTAAATATTTAATCTATTCATCGTTACAATATCGATAAGCTTTCAAACCTAAAAATGACGTGGGGTAAAACATTGAATATTAAAAATAATATACAAATGAATGCATTACTTCACGTCATTTGTAAAAGTGAAATCAATACATCTCAAGATATAGAATAAAGAGTACAAAATGCTTTCGGAAGTATAAGAAGAAAGTTCAAAGAGCTATAAATAAAATTGAACGAAAAATAAATTTGTGCAATAGGGAGGGTCGTCACCCTTTCGTAGAACATTAGGAACTAGTTTGTAGAAGTTTATTTAATTTATAATAACTACGATGAATATTACGCATATTATTATATCGCACACTGAGATTTCAAATTCACAATAAAACAAATAAAAATAATATCTTTAAATTGCTGACCTGAATAAAATTTATTTGAATCTTCCAATTGGCTCGATTTTCCTTATTCAATGTTAATTAGCGCTGATCAATATGTATATTACGATGAATATAATCAGATTAAACTATTCCTCTGCAATGAATGGAAGCAGTTTAGAGAGTCATTCCAAGGGGACAGTGGTGGACAAGTCTTTAATGCCAAAAATATGATGCAAGGGCTACTAAGTGGTGAAACATCATGGAAAATTACATATAGATGCATTCGAGAAATAATAGAAACCAAAGGAAATAGAATGCGGGGCCTAACCGCATAGACAGCCTTCCAGCTGAAGTAATGCGCAAGTGGTTTCCAGCTGGATAGAGCGATGGAATGCGAGGAGGGTTTTTTTAGTCGGTAGGAATCCGACACTACCCAACGGTGTCTTATGCAAGATTTTTCCCTTCCTCCTCAAAAAAAAAAAATAAATAATCAGATTAAATAATTAAAAAAACAGAGTCGGACTTTATTGTCGGTGAAATTATTTTAAATAATAATTATATAGTTTTTTGTTGTTAAGGCACCAAAAACAAAAAATACGTATAAAGTGTGGCATATCATTGTACTCAGGAGACCGAGTTCTTTCAAAACCGAAAATAAAAAATGCAGGTCCGTATTTAAAATAATTAAGTTGGCCTCTGTATCTCACAAATTATGAGCTAATTTGAAAATCTAAAAATACTATCAGATAGCCCTAATAAAGTGGCTATGAGAATGTGTAATTAGTTTTTTGATTTTCTTTAAAGTAACGACAGGAAAAAATAAAATTGATTTTCAAAATTATCCATTTTTTCCAAAAAACTCAGCAATCCTTGAAATTTTTAAAACTTTTTTGATTGCATCTTGGTGAACATCCCAAAGCGCAACTTTGCCCCAATTTAACCATGTTCGTATCTATTACGGTTACCGAGTTACCAATGCTCGTACCTCGAATTTGTAGCACCCTGTATACAAGGCTAGTACCTAATTTGCTTTCATCAGGTTTAAAATTTTAAAATAAAAACAAAATCATCTATGCTATTTCTGTCTATATTTCTATAACGTGTGGTGCATCGGAAAACGGGACATAGGAAATCCCATGTAAATTTGGAAAAGGTCAAATATTATCTCCCCACACGACTTTATGCAAAAGTTGTATTAACTTTTTTCAAGAGGCGGTAAACTTGTACTTTAGCCTAGAATATCATTTTATTCGGAATCGGAAATCAAAATGTTATTTGCAAAAATCTACATTCATTAGTAAAATTTATAATACGGCCCAGATAAAGCTACAATTAAAATACCAGCAAAGATATGATTTTGTCATTGTCAAATTCTATGTCACATTTTGTTTACAAGAATTTGAACGTACCGAATAGAGTAATAATTTTATACAGGGTCCGGCAATAGAGCGTCGGGCATCTGTAGCTCCCAGAATAAAAAACTTGAGAATTTTGTGTAAGTGCAAACCTAAAGTATGTAACAGGATGTATTTCAGGAAAATATTTTAACTTCTATAGGGTGGCTCAAAAAAGTGTGTGGATCTGGATGTTTTTTTTTAATTGAAACACCCTGTATATTATTGCTTTTTTGTCTTCCTTTCAGATCACTCTACATAATCTTAAGATATGATTAAATATGTTTTGATAGTTTCAGAGATATTAATAAATAAATCAAAAAAATATATTTTTCAACACTTCAAAAAAAATTAAACATATGTACCGGGTGGCCAACTAAGAATGGACGCCGGCTGTATCTCAGAAACTACTTATCGTATAACTTTGGGAAAACAATTCTAATAAGTAAATCGACCAAGAGAAATCGCTGGAAATTATTTTCAAGTTCGAAAAATGCCCGCTAGGGGGCGTTTCTCTAAGAGCCAATCAGAAAACAGGATTTTTCTCAAAAATATGCAAGTGAACAGGTATTTTAAATATTACTATTGTAATCATCGAGAAATTTGTAATTTTTTTGATATAGAGTATTTTGCTCTATCTCATAAAATAAAGTGGTGGTGGAAGGTTAAATTTGTTTTTATTAAAATAAGGATAACTCTGGTTTAGGTTATGCGATTTAAACAAACTAGGGCTCGTTTAAAAGAGCTTTTCTTCCTTAATGATCTCCAGTATAAATTTTGTTTCCACAATTTTCTTCGTGGTAGCTAGAGGGCGCTGTTTGACATCATAACAGATATTGCGCTTTTGCGTAAAAAATTAAATAGGAGACTATACTTCTCTTTACACAGTTAAATATAGCACACAATTTCCAAAATATCAGCGCAAACCGCAACTTTCTATCTTCTCTCTAACCGGAGATATTAAGAGAACAAATCATGTTAGGCTGCCGCTTAGGATTATATCGTCTAAAAATTATAGTAGTAGGCTAGGAAACAAAAAGAGATAAATTGGTTGCGTCAAAATATCAAAACGTTTAAGTTCAGTTTTCATGCATCCGAATTTCGGGCGTTTTCTTAAAAAAAATGACGTTATAATTACTTAAACGTGTTTATGTAACATTATCATCCATCCATATAATTTTTACGAATTTCTTGTTTAATTATACGTAAATAGTTGTCAGATTAAAATGGCCGAAAGTCGGAAAATCAATAATTTTATTAAAATTTTTAGGAATTTTGTGCCGCCATATTGTTTTTAACAGAAAACGGCCGAATTTCGTATTGTCGAAAACTAAGGATTATTTTTTTTTTATTTCATATAACGTCATTTAGTTATTAATCCAAGTTCGTCCTTGACTGGACTTGTTTTCGTGTTTTACCTGTTGTTTGTGTTATTTATTATTATATTATAAAGTTTATGTTGTTTGGGTCCCTTTTCATATAGCACCGAACGAAGGTGCGAATCTTAACAATATGCACTATTGGTTCAAATCTACCCTTGATGCAAAGTAGTTTAGCACCAAGACCGTTGGACGGTAAATGTTTACGCAGGAATTCTAGGATGGCGAATGTGATTGGACTTTTTAATTAATTGAAGGAAATGAACTATCCGTAATTTCTAAGAAATGAATTGCCAATTTTGTTAGAGGATCCATCATGATGAAATTGCATTTGTTGCAATTTCATCAGCATAAATGCAGTTGGAGAAGTTGAGGCAGTGGTGCCGCTTATTTTGCTATGAATGTGTGGGGCTTCTTGGGTACCACTTACTTAGTAGATAGAGACGCTGGAGCGGCATATTTCCATGGCCAGCTGGGTCATCGGATTCAATATGCCTGGGTTTTAATTTATGGGGTCGAATCAAGAACGAGTAGATAGTATAGGGGGTATTTCCCTCCTCAGATTCCTCCTCATACTACCTCACCGGGGCCGCACACTCCCCCCACTACCAATACACATATTTACACATATACCCACATATACGTCTTCCTCAGATCGCATAAGGGACCGTTCACTCCTAGTGTGTAATGATTTGTTCTCTTAATATCTCCGGTTAGAGAGCAGATAGAAAGTTGCGGTTTGCGCTGATATTTTGGAAATTTTGTGCTCTATTTAACTGTGCAAAGAGAAATATAGCCTTCTATTTAATTTTTTTACGCAAAAGCGCAATATCTGTTATGATGTCAAACAGCGCCCTCTAGCTACCACGAAAAAAATTGTGGAAACAAAATTTATACTGGAGATCATTAAGGAAGAACAGCTCTTTTAAACGAGGCCTAGTTTGTTTAAATCGCGCAACCTAAACCAGAATTATCCTTATTTTAATAAAAGCAAGTTTAACCTCCCCCACCACTTTATTTTTTTTGAGATAGAGCAAAATACTCTATATCAAAAAAATTACAAATTCATCGATGATTATAATAGTAATATTTAAAATACCTGTTCACCTGCATATTTTTGAGAAAAACCCTGTTTTCTCATTGGCTATTAGAGAAACGCCTCCTAGCGGGCATTTTTCGAACTTGAAAGTAATTTCCAGCGATTTCTCTTGGTCGATTTACCTATTAGAATTTTTTTCCCAAAGTTATACGATAAGTAGTTTCTGAGATACAGCCGGCGTCCATTCTTAGTTGGCCACCGAGGTACATATGTTTAATTTTTTTTTGAAGGGTTGAATATATTTTTTTGATTTATTTATTAATATCTCTGAAACTATCAAAACATATTTAATCATATCTTAGGATTATGTAAGTGATCTGAAAAGGAGAACCATAATAATACGGGGTGTTTCAATTAAAAAAAATCATCCAGATCCACTGACACTTTTTTTTAAGCCACCCTATGGGGTTAAAATATTTTCCTGAAATACATCCTAGAACATACTTTAGATTTGCATTTAAACAAAATTCTCAGGATTTGTTTATTCTGGGAACTACAGATGCCCGGTATTGTGTCCGGACCCTGTATAAAATAATTATAATTTTCACTACTTCTAAAATTAATATGATTAAATGACATTTTGCTGAAGCAGTCGTCGCGTTGTGTTGGATATGTTTGCGGCTCTGTATCCAGGCACAAACCTTTTAGGTATAGTTTAATTATTAACTCAACAATTCAAAAGAATAATACAAAGATTTAAAACAAAGGCACGGTATTAGCAAATGTAAGTGTGAAGATGAAAATAATGCACAGGAAGAAAACTTAATAGTCAAAAAGAAAGAAATAAAAACACTGCTTTGGTGTAGGGAAAAGACCACAGCACTATTCTTCGGACACTTAAGATTATTAACTTTTACAAGAAGAAGAAATTGGACGGGCTTTAAGGAAAAGAAGTCGTCCATGAATCATGGGAGATCCGATTTTCAATTAATGGTTGTCATGTACACATATCCAGTGGCATAACTATCGATGTGCCGTGTACGCGGCTTGGGCCAGGCCTCTCCAGGGGGCCCGGGCGGCGACCCCGAATCTATCATGCTATCGCGAATGAAACAGAATCATTCTGTTTCGTGAGGAATATAATATATCCTCCTATAGAACCTGACCTATTTCATATATTATATGAAATGGGTCAGGATACTATACCCATTATTGCCTATACGATTTCTTCTCAATTACTCTCCTTCAGGCAATGTTTCCGAAATAATTTATGTGAAATCAATTGCATTTTTGAACTCACTGAATTTATTTTAATTAAAAACCTTTCATCGTCTTCTAGTTTCAGCGAGATTTTAACAGCGTGTCATATTTTTCTGTGGCCTGGGCTGAAAGATCATTTTCCAAATTAAAACTTGTCAAAAATTATTTAAGAAATACCATGGGCGAAAAACGGTTATCAGCTTTGGCAATTATTTCAATAGAAAATGAAGTTGCCCGTACAATAGACATTGGTAATATTGTGTCAACTTTCGCCCATGCTAAAGCAAGGAAAAAAGAATTTTAACATGTTCATGTTCCTATTTACATTGTTTATTTTAATTTAATTAGTTTTGTTGTTGTTTTTTGTTTTGTTTTTATTTATTTTTTTATTTTTGATATTTTTATATGTTTTGTGTTATACATTCTCTGTTGCAGTAATAAATAATACTATATAAAGAGGTAATTTGATAATGTTATTTCTAACCTAAAATTAATATGAGTGCATATTATTCAGATTAGTATAGTATAAGTATTATTGAAATATGTAGGTGTAATAGGGGCCCGGTAAAATTTTGCACAGGCCAAATGAGGTGTTGTTACTCACTGTACATACCCTTATAATTAAGAATGGATGACGTCCAAAGGAAACGTAATTAGCCTATATCGCGCCATTAATTGGCCTGTCAGATGTCTGATCTTTCGTTGGCTGTGAATAGAATATTATTTGAACATTTTATTAATTAGTATGGTTATTTAATGAAGTTCCTTAAGTTTCAAATATTTCGATTATTTCTTGAGTTATTAGTATGTGGAGTTGTAGGCATGGGCATGTGGTATGAGGCGAAGCCACGAGCAAGCCAATAAAATAGCAAACAAATCATACACCGTGAATACTATTCTCAGCAATTACAGATGATCATTCAATTTATAAAAAAATAACCTTTCAAACCACACAAAGCTTGTAAATTGTAAACATAGCTTGTAAACAAAATGTGACCCAAAATCTGGCCATGATCACAGCCTTTGAATGTAACATCAAATTTGACAATGACAAAATTATATTTTTACTGGTATTTTTAATTGTAGCTCTCTGGGCCGTGGCTGGGAGGTCTCCCAGAAGTAAATGCAAGTATTTTTAAGGGGTGGTAGATCTCGATAAAAGAAACGATGAATTCTATTTTTTTTCGATGTTATCTTCTTAGCTTCTCTCGGTTGTGGTAATTTAGTTTTAAATCTTCTTACTAATTGGTCTCTAGCTTCGTTCAAGTGGAACCTGTCTTGCGCTTTTATAATTTCTATTATAACTTCGGAATCCTTTTTTATCCTCAAAAATGGAACAATGTAACTTAGTTCACATGCAAAATATGTTTTTCCCAATACACGCACAAACTCCAAAAGATTAAGCTTTTGTAATAAAAAATCAGCACAGAACTCAATTATCCTATAACAATCTTGTATGAGTGGAAACAATAAATCAGGGTTTTGATTACTTGATATCACTTGGTGAGAAATTACTTGACGAAAATCAATATATTTCTTAAATAACTTTTTAATGACATTAGCTATTTTTTTAGTGTTGCACATTACTCTTCATTATTTTACAAAATTATAAAGAACTACCTTACATTCTTATGTTTGAACTATATATGATCTGAGAATAAAATAAAGAATAATAAAAAATGTGGAGGGGACAAATCGTGTGGGGATATAAGCGAAAAGATGTGTATTGGAAGTGGGAGGAGTGAGCGGCCCCTTATGCGATCTGAGGAAGACGTATATGCGGGTATATGTGTAAATATGTGTATTGGTAGTGGGAGGAGTGTGCGGCCCCCTATGTGATCTGAGGAAGATGTATATGTGGGTATATGTGTAAATATGTGTAAATATGTGTATTGGTAGTGGGAGGAGTGTGCGGCTCCGGTGAGGCAGTATGAGGAGGAAGCTGAGGAGGGAAATACCCCCTATACTATCTACTAGAACGAATATGGATAAATAATAATTAAATGGTATTAGAATGATATTAAAATATATGTTTTGATAATTTGACGTAACCAATTCACCTCTTTTTGTTTCCTAGCCTACTACTTTAATTTTTAGACCATATAATCCTAAGTGTGTAATGATTTGTTCTCTTAATATCTCCGGTTAGAGAGAAGATAGAAAGTTGCGTTTTGCGCTGATATTTTGGAAATTTTGTGCTCTATTTAACTGTGTAAAGAAAAGTATAGCCTCCTATATAATTTTTTTACGCAAAAGCGCAATATCTGTTATGATGTCAAACAGCGCCCTCTAGCTACCACGAAGAAAATTGTGGAAACAAAATTAATACTGGAGATCATTAAGGAAGAAAAGCTCTTTTAAACGAGCCCTAGTTTGTTTAAATCGCGTAACCTAAACCAGAGTTATCCATATTTTAATAAAAACAAATTTAACCTTCCCCCACCACTTTATTTTATGAGATAGAACAAAATACTCTATGTCAAAAAAATTACAAATATCTCGATGATTATAATAGTAATATTTAAAATATCTGTTCACCTGCATATTTTTGAGAAAAACCCTGTTTTCTGATTGGCTCTTAGAGAAACGCCCCCTAGCGAGCATTTTTCGAACTTGAAAATAATTTCCAGCGATTTCTCTTGGTCGATTTACTTATTAGAATTTTTTTCCCAAAGTTATACGATAAGTAGTTTCTGAGATACAGCCGGCGTCCATTCTTAGTTGGCCACCCGGTACATATGTTTAATTTTTTTTGAAGGGTTGAATATATTTTTTTGATTTATTTATTAATATCTCTGAAACTATCAAAACATATTTAATCATATCTTAGGATTATGTAGAGTGATCTGAAAGGAAGACAAAAAAGCAATAATATACAGGGTGTTTCAATTAAAAAAAATCATCCAGATCCACTGACACTTTTTTAAGCCACCCTATAGAAGTTAAAATATTTTCCTGAAATACATCCTAGAACATACTTTAGATTTGCATTTAAACAAAATTTTCAAGTTGTTTATTCTGGGAGCTACAGATGCCCGACGTATTATTGTCGGACCCTGTATAAAATAATTATAATTTTCACTACTTCTAAAATTAATATGATTAAATGACATTTTGCTGGAAACAGTCGTCGCGTTGTGTTGGATATGTTTGCGGCTCTGTATCCGAACAAACCTTTAGGTATAGTTTAATTATTAAGTCAACAATTCAAAGAATAATACAAAGATTTAAAACAAAGGCACGGTATTAGCAAATGTAAGTGTGAAGATGAAAATAATGCACAGGAAGAAAACAATAAGTCAAAGAAAATAAAAACACTAGCTGGTGTAGGAAAAGACCACAGCACTATTCTTCGGACACTTAAGATTATTAACTTTTACAAGAAGAAATTGGACGGGCTTTAGAAGAAGTCGTCCATGAATCTTAGGAGATCCGATTTTCAATTAATGGTTGTCATGTACATATCCAGTGGCGTAACTATCGATGTGCCGTGTGTGCGAAGCACACGGGCCCGGGCCCTCGGGGGGCCCGGGCGGCATTTCCGAATCTATCACATGCTATCGCGAATGAAACAGAATCATTCTGTTTCTGATGAGGATATAATATATCCTCCTATAGAACCTGACCTATTTCATATATTATATGAAATGGGTCAGGTTCTATACCTTAAATACCCCGATTATATTGCCTATACGATTTCTTCTCAATTACCAACTCTCCTTCAGGCAGTGTTTCTGAAATAATTTATATGAAATCAATTGCATTTTTGAACTCACTGAATTTATTTTAATTAAAAACCTTTCATCGTCTTCTAGTTTCAGCGAGATTTTAATAGCGTGTCATATTTTTTTCACCATACCTGTTTCTGTGGCCTCGACTGAAAGATCTTTTTCCTAATTAAAGCTTGTCAAAAATAATTTAAGAAATACTATGGGCGAAAAACGGTAATCAGCTTTGGCAATTATTTCAATAGAAAATGAAGTTGCCCGTACAATAGACATTGGTAATATTGTGTCAACTTTCGCCCATGCTAAAGCAAGGAAAAAAAGAATTTTAACATGTTCATGTTCCTATTTACATTGTTTATTTTAATTTAGTTTGTTTTGTTGTTGTTTTTTGTTTTGTTTTTATTTATTTTTTTTATTTATTTGATATTTTATATGTTTTGTGTTATACATTCTCTGTTGCAGTAATAAATAATACTATATAAAAATTAATTTGATAATGTTATTTCTAACCTAAAATTAATATGAGTGCATATTATTCAGATTAGTATAGTATAAGTATTGAAATATGTAGGTGTAATAGGGGGCCCGGTAAAATTTTTGCACACAGGCCCGTGAGTCTGTTGTTACTCCACTGTACATACCCTTATAATTAAAGAATGGATGACGTCCAAAGGAAACGTAATTAGCCTATATCGCGCCATTAATTGGCCTGTCAGATGTCTGATCTTTCGTTGGCTGTGAATAGGGAATATTATTTGAACATTTTATTAATTAGTATGGTTATTTAATGAAGTTCCTTAAGTTTCAAATATTTCGATTATTTCTTGAGTTATTGAGTATGTAGGTTGTAGGCATGGGCATGTGGTATGAGGCGAAGCCACGAGAGTGACTAAGTAATAAAATAGCAAACAAATCATACACCGTGAATACTATTCTCAACTAATTATTTTTTAGATGATCATTCCAATTTATAAAAAAAATAACCTTTCCAAACCACACAAAGGCTTGTAAATTGTAAACATAGCTTGTAAACAAAATGTGACCCAAAATCTGGCCATGATCTGGCCTTTGAATGTAAATGACAAAATGGCACAATGACAAAATTATATTTTTACTGGTATTTTAATTGTAGCTCTCTGGGCCGTATTATACAGGGTGTCCCAGAAGTAAATGCAAGTATTTTAAGGGGTGGTAGATCTCGATAAAAGAAACATATTTTCTCTTTATCGTTTTTCAAATAAGTCCAAAATAACGGAGTTATTTTAATTTCCAAAAAAAAATATTTTTTGCTAAAATTTTGAGAACCGCTGGATCTTTTCCGGATTTTCTTTCTTGTAAATTTACTACTTACTTATTTATTCTACTACTTATGTTGCCATATTATCAGGAAATTATGTTGTGTAACTAAAAACTAAAAAAAATCCAAAAAATTTTTAAAAATATTTCGAATTTTCAAAAAAAAATTTTCGTGAAAAAAAACTCAGGCGTGTTTCTGTGGTTGAATTATACTACCAGTTAAAATACTTGCACTTATTTCTGGGACACCCTATATAAATTTTATTAATGTGAATGTAAATTTTGCAAATAACATTTAAATGCCGATTCCAAATAAAACGATATTCTAGAAGAGAGTAAAACTTTAACGCCTCTTCAATAAAGTCTATAACAACTTCTGCATAAAATCATCTGGAGCGCCTATTCTGTACACGGCATCGACAATCGTCGGAATCGGTAAGTTACGACAGCTCTCGGTACGTATGGCCAATGAGCGTTTTATTAACGTAGTATTTTTATATAGTAAAATGGTGTTAATTGTTGTTGTCATAATTTTAGCTGCCATTAATAGAGCATATAGTAAATTTGTACCGACGACTATCGGTATCTCTACAGTGGGATTAACAAGGGCACGGTAGAGATACCGATCTTCGTCGGTACAAATTTGTGATATCTAGATTAGATATATACCCTATGACCGATCGATAACTATGACAACAACTATGACAAAATTAATTTTACTATATACAAAACTGTCATAATTTACCGATACCGATGCCGTGTACAGAAAAGCGCTCCTGGGGAGATAATATTTGGCCTTATCAAAATTTACATGGGATTTTCTATGTCCCGAGTTCCGATGCAACATAATGTATGTGTATCTATATTTCTATATGTATAATAATGTTTCTATCTAAATGATCCATTGTTAGAACCGTTTTTGATCGTCTGTGCAGAAACTTGATGTTAAGGATAACTCTGTTTAAAATGTTAAAATAAAAACAAGGTACATGTTGTCTTTTTTATTGTTTAAATAGAGAATAAAATCATCTTTAAGAAGTCAAAGTAACATATTGCTGTTCATTATTGTCGGCCTGCATCCTGCATATTATAAGTTAGGTAAAAAAGCATTGAACGGCAACCCTCACGTGCCTTACACGAGTTCCCACGTTCCCGCCACGCATTCACCCTTGACGTCATCGGTGCACGCATAGTCCACCCGGCTCAAACCCCGTCACATTCCCACGGTTTGCGCGCTGCGGTCCTGCACCTGGCTTCGTCAGCCCCTTATAAAACGTCATCGCACTCCTCTCCGAGCTTCATTCAGAAACGAACGCTCGCTTAGTACGCTTCGAGTTCTTGAACGCTACCATTGTGCCGTTAAATTCGCTTACGCGCCATGTCTACTGTGTACGATTATCCCGCCACAACCCACCACCTTCATGCCTACGACGCCAAACCCATGTCGAAAACCATGCAGTATAGAAAAGTGATGAAACCATTACTGGAAAGAAAACGACGAGCCAGAATCAATCGCTGTCTGGACGAATTAAAGGATCTGATGGTTTCTGCTTTGGCCATGGACGAGGAAAACATAACAAAACTAGAAAAAGCCGATATTTTGGAGATTACCGTCGCCCATTTACGAAAATTGAAAAAAGAAAAACAAATTCTTAACAATCCCGTCTTGGAAGCTGACCGATTCCGCTCCGGATATACTACTTGTGCCAAGGAAGTGTCCAGAGTGCTCGCTTCAACCCCCGGAGTCAACATTCAACTGGGTACAAGGCTGATGACGCATCTAGGTTGTCAGCTAAACGAATTAGACAACTTGTCTCCTAAAGTATCCGTTCCGCTAGTAGTCAAAGTTGGACCTACAAGTGATTTCAGTGAAGATAGCTACCATCAAGGATACAGTATGCCGTTAACACCACCAGCATCAAGAGGCTCGCCTTCTCCGATTAGTGTAAGTGATTGTGACAATAGTCAAGTTTGGCGACCGTGGTAAATTCGTAATAACAAACTGCGTTTTTGTAAATATGGACAATTATCGCAAATTCTTTAAAAGCTTTATTCTATTATAGTATTTATTTATGTGATATTAGATTAAGGAGAATAATATTGAATTTGTAAAAAAATTAAAATGGTACAAAACTAATATTTGTTAACTGTGATATTAAATCCTAGGTTTTTCATATTTTAATAAAAAAATTAAATTTATCTTACTGGTATTTTATTTATTTTAATTATTTCCTCAAATTATATACCTATAGTACGTGCCTATAGGTAGAGGTTATACAGGGTGTTCCAGAAATAAGTGCAAGTATTTTAAGGGGTGGTAGATCTCGATAAAAGAAACATATTTTCTCTTTATCGTTTTTCAAATAAGTCCAAAGTAACGGAGTTATTTTACTTTGAAATTTTCTAAAAAAAAATGATTTTTTGCCAAAATTTTCACTGGATCTTTTCTGGATTTTCTTTCTTGTAAATTTAATCTACTACGTATGTTGCCATAATATCAAGAAATTATGTTTTTTAACTAAAAAAATTTCCAAAATTTTTTTCAAAAAATTCCGAATTTTCAAATTCTTTTTTCACGAAAAGAACCTCATAGACGTGTTTCTGGGGTTGAACTATACTACCAGTTAAAATACTTGCACTTATTTCTGAGACACCTTGTATAAATATACAGAATAAGAGAATTAAAATGACAGAAAAACAGAAGTTTTTCTCATCATGATTTGTTTAGCTCAAAATATTACATAGATTCAGTTCCTACTTTGGTTCCTACAATTAGAGGAATAAAGGTTATACACATAACATGTTGCACACAGGGGCGTGCGGTGTAAGTTTTGGAAGGGGAAGCGATTAAATAAAGGTAATAAAAAAAGTGAAAAAAATATTTTTTTATACCTACAGACATTCCAATTATTAATTAAAAAAGTTGTTTTCTTTTTGTCTCAACATATAGCAAAGCGGCGCTTTCCCCGCTTCCGCATGAGCCGCACTCCCCTGTTACACCTACCGGGTGTTTTTCAAAAGCGGCTCATATCTATAACTTTTTTTATTTTTTCAACCAAACAAACGAAATTTGGTATGTTAGTATACAGAGTGTCCCAGGCTGAGCGTGCAGTTTCTAGAGAACTACAAGATCTAGATCGGAGATTTTTTGCACAGCGTTGTTTCACAATGAGCTCTATCAATTAAACATATTTTCAATATGGCGGCACTTTCGGAAATACCGAAAGTTGACAGCAACTTCCTATTTTAAATGGGAACCCCCATTTTTTATTACTTAAATTCTCTGTAAAATTATATGAATTTTGATATCAAACACTCTATACCTAACATTAACCGTTTATGAGAAAAAAAAAATAAAATTTTTGGAGGAAAAAACTGCCTGTCAAAAAAATATTTTTATAGCCTAAACGTCAAATTTAGTGATTACTACATCCACAAACATCCCCCTTTAGAACTTTTTCTTTAATGGCCATAAGAGGGAGTAAAAGACCAACCGCCCGAACAAACACTAGAGGCGCCACCGGTCATCAAATGGTGTAAAAATTGCGAAAATTTAATCATCTAATTTTGACACAAGGGGTCGCGCTTAACTTTTTCAATTTTAATTCAATATTCATTGTTTTCAAACTATATTATTAGACTTTGTTGTATTTTGTGAATGTATAAAGTGGCGTAACTATCGATGTGCCGTGTGTGTGCAGCACAAGGGCCCGGGCCCTGGAGGGGCCCGTGCCGCATTCCCATATATCTATCACATGCTATGGCGAATCAAGCAGAATCGGGCGATCCCGAACTAAGTTCTTATCTATCACATGTCTTCTTAACTACTTAACTAGCACACGCTATCGTGAAAATATCTTATTACTTTACACTTGTTCTTGTGCAATTTTGTAGCTGTGTTTTCCTTTTTATTTTGCAAAATAAAAATAACTGGAAATATGTGATTTTTCATTAGAGCATTAAATTTGACAAAAAAGGAAATTTGCTGTATTGTCACTGGATTTCTGTACCATCGAATAGATATAGAACTAAGCTAGTTGTAGCATCAAAAAGAGCATGAAAAAATATACTGGCCAAACTAATTAACTCAAAATCACAAAAACTCTAGTTACCTAATGGTTGTATTAAGGGGACGATAAGGCAGCTAAGTTACGAGAGGTGTCCGAAACTGCCACTTTTTTTGGCAATTATTTCAATAGAAAATGATGTTACTCGTACAATAGACATTGGTAATATTGAGTCAACTTTCGCCCATGCTAAAGCAAGGAAAAAAGAATTTTAACATATTCATGATCCTATTTACATTGTTTATTTTAATTTAGTTAGTTTTGTTGTTGTTTTTTGTTTTGTTTTTTTTTATTTTTTTTTTGTATTTTATATGTTTTGGGTTACATATTCTATGTTGTAGTAATAAATAATACTATATAAAAATTAATTTGATAATGTTATTTCTAACCTAAAATATGAGTGCATATTATTCAGATTAGTATATAAGTATTGAAATATGTAGGTGTAAATATGTAGGGGCCGGTAAAATTTTTGCACACAGGCCCGTGAGTCTGTTGTTACGCCACTGAATGTATAAATGTTTTCTTAGTATAAAGTTGCATTATAGTAATTTAAATTATATTACATACATATTTAAGATTAAAATATGTTTAGATTAAAATTATTATAATAAATATTATGACATATACATATGTCAGTTGCCGTCTAAAATGTCATCTTGATAAAAAGTTAGTTATTGTCAAAAGTAGTTAAAATCATGTTAAAATGTTAAAATTTACATGTTATAATTAGATATTTTATATTATTTCAACAACAAACACATAATAGTACAGCGTAATATTAATATGCAGGTCCAAAACAAAAAGTGCCCTTATATTTTTCAGATTTCGTTGTCAGCCGCGGAAGTTTCAGTGATTTTAGTGTTGTCGGATATTTTTATTTGTGAAATAGAAATATTGCGTTTGGATTGCAAAAGTAAAAGTGGAAGTTTTATTGCAATGTAAGTAAGCGTTTGTCCCTTTTATATTTTACTTTTTTCATACCTACGACATATATACATAATATATTGAAATTTTATAATTCGTTTTATTTAAAAAATGTTAGAAAACAAGCTTGAAATCCTATAATTGACATAATTGTTATGTAATATACTTTTCAATTAAAAAAATGTAAATTTAAAAAATATATTAAAAATATATACAGGCATTAATTGAAAATGTTTGAGTGCGAATAAACACGAGAGGTGCTTTATCATTTACTTTCATTTCTTAACATGACAGACGAAGTTCTAAAGGGGGATGTTTTGTGACTTCATCCACTATGACATAAAGAGAAAAAATATGACTATCTATTTCAAAAATTAAATTGTTTGAATGTCATATAATATTGGCCGTAGCGGTTGGAATGTGATGGAATTATAAGATTGAATTATATGAGATTAAACAATTCATAAATTCATAAATCATTTTTTTCAAATGGAAACCAACTTTTTTTATTTAATTAGAAAAAAGTTTTTCTTTTTCAAGTCTTTACTTTTTATTATACATTTTCATATATAGGGAAATTAAAATAACTTTCGTTGCGCATCATAATACGACCACCAGCAAACTCCATAAGACGACGCATGGTGTCATTGATGACGTGCAACGAAAGTTCCAATTTTCCTATAAGTACATAAAATAAATCGTTTTTAAGTTATTTAAAATTCAGTTTTAAAGCGTAATTTTTTCCTGATTTTAACTGCCTTCCTTTGACCTTAAGTGTCAGACCATCAGACGGTTATTTCCTTCTGTCAAAAAATTAATTATTTTAATTTCCTATATTATAACTACTGCCTCCTAAAACTTTATAAAGTGTATTTATAAAAATATATCTCGTATTTTAGTGATATCTAATGGCATTATGATATGGCCAGATATATAAAATCATAGGCTACTAGTTAAAAAGCAGAAAACTTTACGCTTTAAAACTAAATCTTAAATAACTTAAAAATGATTTATTTTAGGTAGAGGAACATGTACAATGAAGACGTAATGAATTAAAAAAACTTTTCCCCTAGTGAAACAAAAGAAGTGGGTTTCCATTTGAAAAAAAAACGATTTCTAATATGTTTTTAATCGCTCAATTGATTGATTTTTATTGGCCCTAGCTGGCCAATATTATATGACATTCGAACAATTTATTTTTTGAAATAGATATACATATCTTCTCTTGATGTCACAGTGGCTGTGGTAATCACTAAATTTGACGTTTAGGCTATACAGGTTTTTGACAGGCAGTTTTTTTCCTTCAAAAATTTTAAATATTTTTTTTCTCAAAAACGCGTTAATATATAGAGTTAGAGTGTTTAATATAAACATTCTTAAAATTTTATGCAGAATTTAAATATATAATAAAAAATGGGGTACCCATTTGAAATAGGAAAATTGTTATTAACTTCCGGTATTTCCGGAAGTGCCACCATATTGAAAATATTTTTAATTGGTAGATCTCATTATGAAACAATGATGTGCAAAATTTTTCCTATGTATACCTAGATATTGTAGTTCTCTAGAAACTTCTAATGCACTCTCAGCCTGGGACACCCTGTATAACATAAATCAGGATTGATTGACGTATTCAATTATTTTCGATCGCTTTCTGTTTCACCGGAAATGAATACAACTTCTGATCTCTAAACGGTTCCAAGTTCATTCAAATGAAATTTACCCCCCCCCTTGTACTTTACATAAATACTGGCATTACCCCCTCCCAGAGTTAATCTCTAGATGTACCACTGAACGGTACCCTCAGTATCTTTTTACTGTATCTGATGATATTCTGAATAGAATTACATTTGCTTAAAAAACAGTATTTTAGATTTTATCCTAGAGTGCAATGGCTGTAATCAACGACAATTTGACTCGAAATACCAAGTACTTGGTGCCAGTTATACGCTAAAAAATGCCTTTTCCAAATATGTTAATCAGTCACCCTTGTTCGACATCAAGAAATTGAGTTATTATTTAAAATACGTTGGGGCATTTTTTAACTGGCCAGGAAGCGTCACGAAAACATATTAGACTATCAAATGTTTTTTTCCAAGGCTCCTTGATTAAATATTTAATTTAAATTACGTACTATTTTTTAAGCGAAATTGTCAAAAGTTGACAAATCTTGTCATTCTATTCAGAATGTTATTTTCTATTAAATAAAGTAAAAAATATCAAGTATTCATTTAAAACTTCCCAATATGGCGGACTTCAGTATGAGAGGCTTAAAAAACGAAAATCTCTAAACTGGAATCGACTGTACTTCAAATCGCTCAAATTGATAATTTGTGGTAAATCCAATTGAACTCTGACACTTGGCATATACAAACTAAAATATATGGGAAACTGAAATTGAGATCTTTGAAAGGACCTTTTTACCGCAACCAGTTATACACAAATTTATTAGTTCTGTGACGAACCACCGGTCGCGCTTAAGGCGAAAATATTTAGGCAGTTCAAATCAAATCAAGTCAGTTCTAATCAAATAATATGTACCTTCAAAAATCGAAAAAAGTTTTACTGGAATTTTAGTGATTATTTAAACTTTTTATTAATAACAATGATGGAATCAGGCCGTAAACCCTTTCATAATTATGTTATTCCGATGCCGGATTTGTTTTCCAAAAGACATACATTCTCGAAGAACGATCCTACATTATTTCAAAAGTGATATCAAGTGCGAAACCTTAAAATGGAAAATACAACACAGCAAGATATTTAAAAGATTTATAGAGTTTGTGATTTACATTTTTGTAATCAAGATCGTACGTGGAATAAAAAGAGGTTTAGAAGTTAATTCTAAAGGTTTTATATACACCAGTTCATATGGGTAAGTATATGCATTGAGTTAAATAAAGAACGTTTTCAGATATTTTGATCTAATAAAATCAAAATAATCTTTTAGATGATCAACCTACTGGTAATTTGGTGTCCAGTGATGTCGATCCAGGTACAAACCCTGTATTTAAAGACAAACATTTGTTGTAGAACTTGTTGGTGGACAACTCGTTGGTATTAGACATTTCGTTGGTATTAGACATGTACTGTTACCTGAGATAAAAGCAGTAACTGAAAAGGGTAGGTACCTACACTGTAGGCCAAATTAATGTCGCAAAATATTCAGTAATGAAGGTGAACATTATTTTAAAAAAAATATCATATCCACTTTATAACAAAAAATATTTTAATTGAGCTGTAAATAAACAAGTTATGGCACTGGCTACTTTAATTTGGCCAGAGAGTGATTCAATTATTAGATATTCCAAAGATTATTAAAAATGTTAAATATGTATTACGAATCCAAACTGAATTTGGCTTATTAAAATTATCGTTTTAGATTTTTTAAATTGTATCTATCATTTTAGAGAAAGGATCAGATAACTCAAATCAGGAATCTTCCAGAGTGCAGATGATGCAGTTTTTGTGAGTGAGGTATAATATCTTTCTCTTGTAAGACCTTTCTGTCTCTTTAAGCGCCTTTTAAGAATTTAACTCAGGCAGTTGTTTACAACCAAGTTAGGTAAGATTTAAAAAATATAATAAGTGGAGCATACTACTCAAAAATGTAAATTTGCTTTATTAGCAATTGTTTTTGAATCCTGCTTATTTTTAAAAGGCATATAAACACCATAATTATTTCTTATGAAAAATAATGCTTGTGTTAACTTAAAACCTAAGATAAAAAGTTCATAGCCAATTTCTGTTGAGATTTTAGAGCCCTTATCAACGGCATCAACTTTTAATTTTTTCCTCCTATAAACCATACTCGAGGTTTTTTTGATGTGTCACATAATTAAACATATTTATTTGTTTCAGATCTCAAGCATAGCGAAGGAATCATACAACCTGTGAATTCAGTTTAATTACTGAGATCAAGGATGATGAAACATTCATTATGATTATACAGAGCTACAAAGAGTTATGTTGAGAATACAAATTATCATAATGAATTGAGACGAGACAACACCTGGGTGGAAATTGAGGAAAAATGCAGATAAAAGGCATTTTTATATTAACATTATGAATCCAATGTTTTTATCAAATCGTCACATAGATAATATTTCTCTACGCATAATACTAAAATTAAAAAGGTCAGGTTAAAACAACTTTAATTATCCATCGCGTGCGAAAAACAGTGCTTCGCATGGCTTCGGCTTCGGCGCGCTTCGCTCAAGTGCTCATCATGCTTTAAACTTTTGCGAAGCGCCAAAATGTCATTGGATTAATTGCATGTATTTTGATTCTTCGCGTTACTTCGCTTGGTCTGCACTTTTATACATAGATACCATTGATCCAATTCACATTTTTTCGCCGCGCTTCGAATAAGTTCGCGACAAAACTTTGTTAGTTGTATTTTATATTATTTAATGCTATTTGTATTGATTTATAATTATTATTGTATTTATATGAACAAGTTAAGTATAGCAGTGCCGTGCGAGGCTTCGTCTGAAGAAGAAATTTTATTTATTGTATAATTTGTATTATTTACTTTTTTTAATAAAGCTATTACTAATAATAATTATTCAACATATCCACACAGTTAATTATTTTTATTTTATTTACTATAGCTGTTTTTTCTATTTCATATTTTTTGATGAGAATAAGTTAATTCTAAATGAAACGTCACCTGTTTGAGAACAATACGATATAATGGAGCGATGTCGAATTTAGAGTAACTTATTCTTATTAAAAAATAGGAAATAGAAGAAAAATCATCTATTTTCTGTACAAAAAAAATAAATTACGTTCCAAAAATTGATAATAGATGGCGCTAGAGTCGACGCAACAATATAGTTACCTGTCGTTAAAATGTAAAGTTTCCTGTAAAATAAAATAAAATTGTATCATAAGTTGTGTAACGACCCGATGCATGGCGCCACTGAATTCTCAAACAGACGGTATCATTTCAGTTTCCTATATATTTTAGTTTGTATATGACACTTGGCTGATATTGACGTTTACGGTTCCTTTTTCTAAATATTTTCATTATTTTTTGAGTTTTTATTCACAAATTCTACTTGATTTTGTTCTTTTATTTAACCTGCAACCTGCAGTACTAATTATATAGTTATAAATAATCTTTTCACCGATCAAGAATTGACGAATAGGCTGGAAGATTTTCAAAATGTGTAAAACGCTTAAAAACGTATTAGAAAACATTGACTCGTTCACAAATTCGTGAAAATAAATTAGTGCAGATGTTTGTAAAAAGGTTTCTAATTATTTTGAGAAGTTTCCTCGTATCAGTAATTTTCAGGTTTGTAATATGTACTATATGATAATAAATAGATTAAAACTTATATTTCAGGAAACAGCGCGGGCATTACAGATTGTTGTAAATTAGTTTTAAAATATAAAGAAGGTTTAAAACAGGTTTAAAAGTTGAGTTAGTAGAGAAGACCTAAATAAGGTAATGTTGGTAATGGGACCAAACATCAAATAACACTTGAAATATATAATTATGTACAATAATTGTAAGTAGTTTTTATGAATCTGTTTGATATTTATTGCATTGTTTTTATATTTATTAAAATATATTTTTTTTTACTTTACAGGATACACAAAGAATAATAAAAAATACAGTTACTCACTAAAAGCACTTAAGGTTTGTAATAGATGTAGTTAGAATATCAAACACCAAACCAAACCAAAAATTATGTTTTATTTTACTGGTATTCCTCACATTTGAAGGGAAAGTCATTTCATAAATAAGCAGGACATTGTATAGTACACTCTATATTAATAATTGTTTTTTATCCTATACTTGTTAGTTAACGCATCACTTACTAGGTATAAAATTTAGTACTGATTAACCTATAGTTGTGGTTGTGATATATTCTGATGTGTTTCTGACAATTTAAAATAAGTTAATATTTAAACAAACATTTCTGGCTTTCCTGACAGGAGTGTGGACACAAATTTAATAAAGGTATAATGTGGATAATGTTCTGATTATTACAGTTTGCATGGATGTTTTTGTATGTTGTTATTTTTAATAAAGTATATTTAATGAGTTTTTGAGTATTTCTTTTTCCTTCAGAGGATTGTGTTCTAATCTTTATATATTATAAATTTTCATAAATTATATCTACAAAATTTATTACCTTATAATTTTTTGCTAAATACTTTGTAGTTGATACAGTTTAACAAACTAAAGAACTATTTAAATAAGATGTTTGAAAATATATAGCTGTTTTTGCACAGATCAATTCAATTTGTGATTAACTGTACTGAAATAAAAACAAATTAAGAGAAATGGGGTGATCTATCAACTATAACATGAAAAGCATCATCCTATTTACAAGTCTTCTATTAATTTCACTTATTAAACAACTATAATTATTCAATAATCTTGATAATTCTAGGAACTCTCAGATATCGTCAAAACATGAAAACAAAAATTTACTTCCTATAGTTTTTACGTCCCTTTAACTGAAATAGGCTGAAATATAAG
Source organism: Sitophilus oryzae (assembly GCF_002938485.1). Classification (NCBI taxonomy): domain Eukaryota; kingdom Metazoa; phylum Arthropoda; class Insecta; order Coleoptera; family Curculionidae; genus Sitophilus; species Sitophilus oryzae. The sequence continues at coordinate 2,127,623 of NW_022147171.1, forward strand.
AAACAGGGGAGTTAATATTCTCACTGAGAAAGTTTATAAAATACCTTTAAGTAAAATCTTTTCGGATCTGCGATAAAATACCATTATTCTTATTAAATAATTTCAATAATCTATGTTTTTATTTATGACAACCACCTAATAACCATAGATAAATGAAACAAGTTTAGATTGGAAAGTGCCCATAAGGACAATGTAAACACTATTGGGCGCTATTCTTGCAACGGTCGCGACCCAAAACTTTTGAAAATTTCGGAGCGGTTCGGCTTTTTCCGGAATTATATCGCCAAATATTGTTTATTCAAATTTATTATTATTTTCGTTTAATTTTATAAATAAAATACAGTGTGTTGCATACAAGAAACTTTATTTTATATAAGGACGCATGTATGAAATACCTATGAAACATTGGAAACCGACGTTATGCCACGATCCACGATGGTTTTTGCAGTTCACAGTTCACAGCACAGCTTTTTAAGTTTATAAGACAGTTTCTATTGAAATTAAATTTTGTAGACGCTCCGCTCTCCGCTCCATCTGAAAGATCTGTAACGCAAAATCATAAAAATGAAAATATCTACGAAAATCTTTGTCTAAAAGTGACCAATGTTCAATCTCAATATTAATATTGTCTCGCGTTGTATAACTTTTGGGTTTAAATTTTAATTTGATTTGACATACAATGGTTATTTGTTATTTTAACTATACAAGGTAATTTAGAAAGTAGGTAACTGTTATTGAAATTTAAAACTTATTCTTCATTTGGATTGTTTCGCAAAATGTGAAATATGTCAAAATCCTTACATTTTAGGCATATATGCTTCATTAATGAAATTCATCTTTATTTGTTTCCTCTATAGAATACAAAAATCAGTTAATATATAGGGTGTTCCATTACAAAAAAAAAACAAACTTTGATGCGTTACTTTTTTTGGAGGCGTCCTGTAGAAATCTATATATTTTTATAAAATGCTTTCAATTAACATATTAATTATTATATGCCCCCAAAATTTAATTTCGTTGTAAACTACCGTTCCCCTTGGAGCCTCTGCGTCGAGAGGCACCACCCTGTATAATAAACTTAATTTAAAATTCAAGTGCTCTGTGATTACTTTAGATATTCGTACTTAAGTTGCATTATTTTCTAACAAATTACACAAAAATTAAGTATCAACATAAAACATAATAGTTTAATGTGGCTATGGCAAAGTGAGTTGTGCGGCGGAATGTCGGTTTTTAATAAAAAACGGGAAATGACAATAGATGATGATTTTCGGGAAGTCAAGCCCTAGATTTGGCCCGTATTATTCTTTATCTTTTAATAGCGTTTTCTTCTAGTTGGTTTGGTTGTTATTTAAGTTATTTAGTATAATAATAATAATAAAATAAATAATAAATAACGCTTTATTGTACAAAAAGCCAAAATAGCTTCATCGACAAAGCATTTACAAAACAAACAAAAGCACAAAAAATATATACAAATAATAAAAAATATACAATACAAATCATACAACTCAAAAAAAATTTAAGTCATTAAAATTACATATAGAACATACATAGACAATTATTGCAGAACAGAAAAAAAGGCGTATCAATAAAATTTTACAATAGGAAAATTGTAAATGGATATAATAATTTTAAGAGATATCAAATATTAAATACTCAACCTTTGACCAGTGTGTGAGATGATCAAAATTTTAAAATTCAAAATTGTTCATGATTAAACATCAACAAAAAAAAAACGTTATTTATATTATTTAGGTTGTTACTGAGCAATATTAGTTTTAAATGATGTAGTTTTAAAGTTCTAGAAAAAACATTTTTTGTAAACAGATTTGTGTGTCTGTAAACGTTCTATCATTTTTTAATCAGTGTTAATTTTTGACAAGTTTTATGTCAATTTTTAGTAAATGACGTTTAGAGATTGACCTCCCCGGAATTATTGTCGATTTTTATTATCCAGCCGTCTTTGACGCCGTTTTTTTAGAGTATACGGTATTAGGTATTAATCTCCAATAAACTGTCAAAAAATTTCTCAAATCAAGTTTTTTCGTTGAATGCAATACTAGGCTCCAGCTCCTAGTATTGCATTCAACGTAATCGAACCCATCAACAGACCAACAGAGTGTTCGAGCAACTGTATTTCATTTAATTTGAAATATTTATTTTACTAGTATAATTATTTTGCTCCTCAATACATACAGTAAAATAGAGAAAAAAGAATAAGAGTTTTCGTTAACATAATAATCAAATAAAAATTAGAATTAAAATTTATTTTAAAAAAATATAAATTTTACAATAAAGTACAAGAAATTTAGTTCAAGTGAAAAACTATTCCTAAAACACACGTCGGAAAAGTTCTCAAATTCAGATTTCTTTCTATAATAGATAGAGATTTATTTGCAACAAAGTTTTAACTGTTTTAAGATCTAATTATACTAAATTAAAAGTCCTCTTTATCAGTTGGTGTATCGGCGTTGGAAACATAGGAAATCTGTCCAAAATATAGGCTGTAGGCTCCCTGTTGATTTTACAATGAAGTAATTTTTTCTTAAATTAGTTAAAATTGTTTTGTCCAAAATTTTTAAAATTTGGCATGTGTATTCAGCATACACAGACCTTTAAAACGCTATTATATGATATGGCTGTATTACAATTTAATTATGTATTTTTTTTAAATAATTTCTATGACCTTTCCCTGTTCTGGATATTGTTAATCCATTATTTACTGATACATTACAAGTTGTTGGTATAAGTTGCGTATATATTTTGTGGTATAAGTTTGTCCATTTTACTGCATACGTAAATTGTATTTTTTTTATTTTTTGGGAGGTCGTCTGTCGTAATTCAAAGAAATTTCTCAACAGACAAAAATATTAAAATTCTGATATCCCAGACAGTCATAAGTTATTAATATTACAGTACAGGAACGTATTGTTTTTCTTATTCAAGACAAAATTAGTTTTCACCATTATGTCAAGAAACTATAAGTATTATATTTATACCACAAACTAATATTAGATTAGCCTGTGTCTAAACTAATATCACAGCTAATATATATAAAATCCTTAAGTGACTGACTCACTGATTAATCACGATCCTGCTCAAACCACTCAACGTAAGAAGCTCAATTTTGGCATACAAAAATATTAAAATTCTTATATCCGAGACAGTCATAAGACTCATAAGTTATTAATATTACACTACAGGAACGTATTGTTTTTCTAATTCAAGAGAAAATTAGTTTTCACCATTATGTCAAGAAACTATAAGTATTAAATAAATCTATACTAATATCACAGATAACAATAATATATGTTAATTAATATATATTATTTATTATATTATTACGTTATAATAATAATATATGTTATCTGTGCTAATATCACAGCTAATATATAAAATCCTTAAGTGACTGACTCACTGAGTAATCACGATCCTGCTCAAACCACTCAACGCAAGTAGCTCAATTTTGGCATACAGGTTGATTCTAGGGTGTAGAGGTTCGATAAGAAGGGATTTTTCGAAATTCCAGTTCCAAGAGGGTGAAACCTCCCCTCAACTATTACAATATTTTTTATTTAAAAAACGGTCAAGTTTCCGAAAAAACGCTTAAACACGTATATTTTATTTTGTTTTTTTACATATTTTAAGATTTTTTAAAAATGTATACAGGGTGTTTCGAAAAATCTGGTCATTGATTAATCACGATCCTGCTTAAGGCGCTTGACGTAAAAAGCTGATTTTTGGAAAACGGATTAACTTTAGGGTGTAGAGGTTCGATAAGAAGGGATTTTTCAAACTCGAATTCTAAGGGGGTGAAACCACCCCTCAAATATTACAATATTTTTTATTTAAAAAACGGTCAAGTTTCCGAAAAAACTCTTAAAGACGTATATTTTATTTTGTTGTTTTACATATTTTAAGATTTTTTAAAAATCTATACAGGGTGTTTTATAAAATATGACCATTGAGTAATCACGATTCTGCTTAAACTGCTTGGCGTTTAAAGCTGATTTTTGGCAAACGGATTGACTGTGGGGTGTAGAGGTTCGATAAGGAGGGGTTTCTCGAATCTCAAATTCCAAGAGGGTGAAAACGCCCCTCAAATATTACATTTTATGAAATTATGAAATTTTTTAGAAAATCATACAGGGTGTTCCAAAAAGTTGGGCAATTGATTAACCAGGATTCTGATTAAACTGCTTGACGTAAAAAGTTTATTTTTGGCAAACGGATTTTTCGAAAGTCAAATTCCAACGAGATGAAACTACCCCTCAAATATTACCAAGTTATATAATAATATCGCCATATTGTTTTTTCTCGTGCTGACATAAATGTGAGAAAATTTTATCCAGTTTGTATGTTAATGGCAATTCTTGCTTTACTTTATCATCAACCATTACAAATGATTAATTCGACGGGAACGAAGTCGTGGGTACACGCTAGTTTCTAATAAATCTGCTGACTCACAGCTCACAGTACACTATAGAGGAACCAACACTGTGCAGGACACTCAAAAAATATAAAATTAGTTTGTAGCAGCCTAAAATAATTTATTATTTTTGTGCTACATTTCTAGCAGAATTTAAGCAAATAATGACCATCCCTAGTCGGTACCGCTGCAATTTTGGTAGTACCGTGAATGCCGTTCAATGTGGTGGTGCAGGGTTGCCATTTATATTAATCGTTAGAATTATTCTTTAAATGTTATTAATAACTTTCCTGAAATTTCCTTATTTCGAGCACAGTTTAGTGTGTGTTGATTTTTTGTCTTCAAAAGATAATCTCTGGAATAATTTTAACGTTTTATTCGGATTTTTCGACACTTCCATTTCGACCACTGGTGAGAAGTCCCAGGGTGGTTTTCACCTTCCCAGAGAAGTTTTTTTGTACATCGTTTGTGGCGGAGAATAGCCCTGAGAATGTATCCCTTACCAACTTAAGGGGAAGATTTGACATTTTGGGAGTTTTTATTGGAGTAGATTTTGGAGGAGTTTTTTTTGAGAACACAGCAATAGTTTTTTTTGAGCCGAAGATTTTGAGCAGTTTCGGGTTTTTATGAATGATTTCATGTAGGTTCCCTGTTGGCGGCTGGTGTTAATTGGAGAGTTTCCCCCTTTTCCGCAAATTTCCAAGTTTTCTGATGGTTTGAAGCAGTTACGTAATGGATATGGGCCCAAGTACGATACGAAATCAACACTGATTGACTACAGCTTCAGAGCAAAAGCTAAGTAGGTACTCATTTACGTTTTGCTTTAGAATCATTTTGCCTTTTTTTAACTTTCTACTGAAATTTACTTTATATTGAAACCTTTTTAATGAAACTTAAACAAACGATTACGTTTAGTAATTTATATTTAGTAATATTTAAGTTTCGATATATCAAGGTAACATTAATTTATTGTTTTTCTTTTAAAGACCTTTTTTATTCACTTTCAAATTTTGCTGTTTTAATTTGAGATATATCATTACTGAACATCTTTAGCCTGTGGTAATTTTCTTAATTTTTTAAATATCACCTTAACTTGGCTTAAATTAAATGGTGCCCAACAATATGCAAAAATAATTAAATGAACCTACACCTATTGTTCACCAGACGAAGAGCAGCCGTCCGCTGCGGTTTTCTTTTTAATTTTTAACATCCTTTTTTATAATTTTTTCTAACCTTTTAAAAAGTCGCCGCATATAAAATAGTGGCCACAACGTAAGGGCCGATTGTTTTTGCATTTAATTTTTTTAATGATATATCTCGAATATACTTTTTTGCATTGCGGTATTTATTGATGCACACGTTTAACAAACAAGTTTTTCTGTCTATTTGTTCCTATATCGGTTTTGCAGATAAATTGTTTGTAGATGTTCTTACTTCGTTTTTTTTTTCATAACGAACTTGAATTTCTTGAGGTTTTTTTAGATTGATGCGGTAGCAATTTATTTGAACTATACACATTCCTCTTTTATGCATTTCTATTAATATTTATTTGAATAAATTGAATATACAGGGTGTAACAATTATTTTTACAGTTAATAAATTTTTCAATTAATTTAAAATTTGAATAAGTATATATACAGAGTGTTATAGATATTTTTAAACAATTATTTTGTCATATAATTTCAAATTAAAAAATACACAGTGTTTCAAACCTTTTTTATTTAATAAGTTTTTCTAATTAACTTAAATCTGAATAAATAAATGGACAGTGGGTAGCAATTATTTTTGAATTTATGTTTTTGTCAATTAATTTTAACTTGAATAAGGAAATATACAGAATTTCTTAAAACTTTATCAATATAATATTTTGTCGATATTTCTCAGCTCCTGTATAGGCTAACATAAGATTTCTAATTTTACTTAAACTTATAAAAAATTTCTCTGATGTTTTTGAATTTAATATTTAAAATAAAGCTGACATTAACAGAATGGAGTCATTTAATTGTAATCATTTACTACCATATGAATTAGATTATGAGTTAAATATTCGAGGAGTTTATACAACTCGAGGGGTAGATGACAAAAGACAATTGTTACGTAAATTATTAAAAAAGGAAATAAATAATCCAGGTGGAAGAATTATTTTGGAACAATATCCTTTTGACATAAAAAAAGAAATCAAGGAAATAAATGCCTCTTTAGTTTCAATTACCACAGCTATTCTAGATTTTGAAGGTTTGATAACTGATACTGCTTATTCAAGAATTAAATCCAGAATTGTTCACGTTAGTGGACGAGTTAAGCGTTTTGTTATTCCCGATGTTGACCCTGATGATGCTGTTAAGTTTAAAAACGAAGCATTTGCTACTTGTTTAAAACTGGAATGTGATTTAGATGATAAGATTATTCCCGATATAAATACTGATACTATTTTAAATAATACACTACCTCAAGCAGTGCCAGTTGTTAATGTAAGTCCTGTAGTCTCGTGTTCTGCTAATGTTGCACCAATTTCTTCTTGGAATATTAAATTTAACGGAGACCCAAAGAAGTTATATTATTTTTTGGAAAGAATATCAGATTTAGCGCAAGCTAGAAAAGTATCTACAGAAGATTTATTTAATTCAGCTGTAGAATTGTTTATTGGCGATGCGTTCGTTTGGTTTCGAAGCATCAAAAATTCTGTTTCTGATTGGGATAATTTAATTTCTCGTTTAAAAAAATGATTTTTTGCCACCATTTGCTGATGGCTAGATCTGGGAACAAACTAGATAGAGAAAACAAAAACGTACTGAGGGTGTCACTATTTTTATTGCTCAAATAGAGAATTTAGTTAGTCGTTTATCTGTTACTCCTGCTGAAGTAACTAAAGTTAAATATTTGCGGAAAAATATTTTACCTGAGTATGTAACTCAATTAGCTCTACAGCAAATAGGCAATGTATCTCAATTATTATCTCTGTGCAGAAGGCTAGAAGAGGCAACTAATCTAAGTTCTAGAAAAAGTAATATGACTTGCGTTTTGGAAAATCAAAATTTGCATTTTAATTCTAGACAATCTAAAAACAAATATGTTAGTAAAAATAGTGTTTCCTCTGCTCGTAATGCAGCTATTGATGAATCTGTTAGTTTTTCGGGCTCCCAAAATGTCAATTCTGTCGTGAGTACAAACCAGGACACGAAGAAACAAATTGTTTGTTATAATTGTGGTTTACCAAATCACAGATTTAATGATTATACCGAAAGACGAAAAAAGTTTTGTTATCGTTGTGGTAAAGTAGATGTGACTGTTTCTTCCTGTCCAACTTGTTCAAAAAACGTAAGAAAGTAGTGTCTTTTAGTGGTGGAGACACTATGTTAAATTTTCGTAAAACCACAAATTTAGCTAGTAGATCTGTTTCTGTCAAAAGTTTTAGTAAAAAGGAAAGGGATTCGTGGTTAAGTTTTGTAGAACAATTTTATAAAAATACCTTGTCTGATAACTTAGAAACTTCTCCTTTATTTGTTCGCCAGCCATTAGATAATCGGCCCTATATTCCCGTTAAGATTTTTAACAAACAAGTAATTTCTCTATTAGATTCTGGCAAATTCGTCGGTCGTTGGTGGCGATGGTATTGATTTGTTGAATATGTTGAACATTAAAATTAAGCCTACCAATGATTGTACTGTTTATACTGCTGATGGAACACCGAAGGAAGTCTTAGATTGTGTCGATTTGCCTGTATCTGTTGGTGAAAGTTTTGGAGTTATTAAGGCGTATGTCGTTCCTTCAATAACGCATAGTTGTATTTTTGGAATGGATTTTGCTAAACAGTTTAATTTAATTTTAAATTTTAAAGATAATATTTAGGTAGTATAAGGGTAGTATCAAAGAATAAATGTAAAATAAGTACCGAAAATTTTGAGAATAAAGACAATGTCAGTTTTAGTAAATTGTTCACATTAGATGATTTTTCGATCGAAGATAGAAAAAAGGCTCAAACAGTAATTGATTCTTTTAATGAAATTAGTAACTTGGAGAGATTAGAGCGTACAAATAAACTTAAATTAACCATAAATACCGGGAATGCGAAACCTTTTAAAAAAAGACCTTTTTTGATGTCACCCTATATGCAAAAATTAATGAATGATGAGCTTGATTCTATGTTAAAGTTGGGCGTTATTGAAGAATCACAGAGTCCATGGTCTTCCTCGACTTTCTTGGTAAAGAAGAGTAATGGAGAGTATAGGTTTGTTTATGACGGTCGTGCCTTTAATGAAATAACCAAATATGATTCTTAGCCTATGCCACATATTGATCGTATTTTGAGTAACCTCCGAAATGCTAAATATATTTCGTCTATAGATCTGCGAAAGGCTTTTTGGCAAATACCTCTCGACGAGAGTTCTAAAGAAAAAACGGCATTTTCAATAATTGGCAGGGGTCAATTTCAGTTTACGGTTATGCCTTTTGGTTTCAGTTCTCAGTTCGAACCCTTTGTATTTAGTTATCTCGATGATTTTTTGTGTTGTAGTCCTACGTTAGAACATCATTTAGAACTTCTTACGACTGTCAAAAATCGTCTTAAAGAGGCCAACCTCACTATTAATTTGGAGAAGTGTATTTTTTTTAAAAGTACCCTTAAATATTTAGATTTTATTGTTGGAAAATTCTAGTACCAAGAGACCGTAGAGTTCAAGTTATTGAGTCATGTCATACCCCGCCTACGAGTGGTCATTTTGGAGTTAAAAAGACGCTTGCACGTATACAAGAAATTTACTATTGGCCTCAGATGCTATTTGACGTTATTAAATTTATAAGGAATTGTAAAACTTGTGGAGCACAAAAACATAAAAACCAAGCTCAAATGGGACTAATGGGAAAAGAAAAGGAAATTCGTAGACCTGGGGAAATTATAGCTGTTGACCTCATGGGACCTTTTCCACGCTCTAAGAAAGGTAATAAATTTCTCCTTGTGATAGAAGACTGGTTCACCAAATATACTTTGTTGTTTCCTGTGAGGAATAGTAATGCTCCTAAAATTGTAGATATTATAGAGGACAGAGTTTTTCTGAAATATGGCGTTCCAAATTCTATAATTTGCGATAATGGACCACAATTTATAAGTTCAATTTTTGTCATTATGTGAAAAATTTTGTGTTAAAATTTCCTATAGCCCTTTATACTCAGCACAATATAATTTTGTTGAACGTAACAATAAAACTATTGGTACTGCTATTCGTTCTTATGTTAGAGATCATACTGATTGGGATCTTTATATACCACACATTAGGCAAGCTTTTAATACCGCGAAACATGATGTGACTTGTTTTACACCTTCGTACTTAAATTTTGGCAGGTACATTCCTATTTGTGGTTCTTATTTTGATAATTATTCTAGTGAACCTATAATATAGAAATTTTACCAGGAGACAGATCTACATGCTGAAGATTTTTGTAATTTTCGTGATTCATTTAAAGAAGTGCGTCAAAAACTTCATTTAGCTTATGAGAAAAATGCCAAAGCTTATAACCTCCGGAAGAGGGATTTGTCATTTAAAGTTGGTGATAAAGTTTGGCATAAAAATAAAGTTTTATCTAATGCTGGAGTTAGTTTCTCTGCGAAACTGGCCCCTAAATATGTTATTTCTATCGTGCATAAAAAATTATCGCCTTTAGTTTATTTGTTGAAAAATATTGATGGGTCTAATGCTGGAAAATGGCACATTAAAGACCTAACAGTTTATTTAGGCTCAGATAATGATGTTTCAGTTCTCTCTAATGACACAGAAAGCTAAGCTTTGCTGTAGATTTTTAGGATTTCTTTAGTAATTTAAATTGTTTAAATTTGCTAATTATTTTGATATTTGTTGATACATTTTGATTGATATTTATATTTTCCCTTGTTGGTTTTACCTCTTACCTTTTTTTGAGCTTTTGCAATCTACTAAATGTGAAATATTTGATTTGTCGTCATTTAATGAAGTAGAAAATTTGTATATTATTAGTCTTTATCTTTTGTTTGAGTAATTTTGATTTTATTTGATCAAAAACTATTGCATTTTCCTAATGACCTAACGCACAGAGATAGGTTTATACTTATGCATAAGGCATGTTCTAAATATTTTGTATTTTTAGCTTAGTGGTTCCTTCTGCCTGGATGTGACGATGCTTGATGGATCATAGCAGACGCTAAGTTGATGCACGCAGCCACATTGGCATGTTGTAGATTTGTTACCTTAGTCGGGATGGTATCTGTTATGTAAACCACAATCATTGTCCATCTCCATTCAGAAGATGGTAACCAACTGTATGTATATATCTATGCTTATTGAGTCTTTCGAAGTTTTTCGATTTTTGGAATGTAGTTATCGGTACAAATGTAAATAAACCAGAAATATTTTGTAACTTAATTTTAAGTAGACAATTGTAATGATCTTTGGTAGCTAATTGAAGACTGTTTTGTAGTTTGATCATTTTCCCAATTATGACTTAACCGATTTTGACTTTTATTCTTCTTTTGTCTCACAATTTTGACTGTTAGCAGACGTTTGATACGCGATAGTTATCATGACTACAAAACACGATTCAAAACTTTATTAACGATTTGTTCTCATACATTTTTCATACCTGTGAGAATTATATTATTATCTTTGAACTTAGAGACAAGAGTTTTAGTTTTAAATTTGTTGATTAATTAAATTTAAATAATTTATACTTTTGGATCTAGTGGTGTTAAATTATATATCAGATATATTACTGTAACAGCAATAACAATGTGGGGAATCTTATTTGGTCGTAGCTCTACCTGGAGAGTCAGTTTTTTATTTAAATCTTTTTGCGCCTGGCATATTTGAATTCGATTCTCATTTTACTCTCGCTACTGTACGCTGAAGACAACTATTCTTATTGTATTCATTTTATTATCCTGTGGCCATAAAGTGTAAAACTGTATTTTTTGATAGGTAAGATTGTACCATATATATAAAATTTTCCCCCTGCTAAGTAAATGTATAGTATTTTAGATACCAAGAATAAAGAATTTTCGGAGTGTTTTTCGAAGAGTTTTCTTTGACTTGAGCGAACCCCTAACCCCTTATCAGTGGCGTGCAGTACCATTTACAGTAGGATAGGCAACAGAATCAAAAATATGAAAAAAAACTAAAAAAACGTATGTATTACATAATATATATGTACAATGTACGTATATAAAATTTACTGTCTAACGTATTTTAACTTTAAATTCAAACAAAAGAAAATTCAAATAACAGCAAATAAATTTAATTATTTGTAGATGCAAAACGAATAATCTGTCTATTATTCAATCATTATTTCTTCCCGATAGGCGACTCAACGACTGGCGAATTAGCTAAAACAGTAACCGTACACAATATTGCCAGATTGCCAATTGCCACTGCCTAATAGATTTTATGTACCAAAATGATTTTACAGTCAAATAAAATAATAAATGAAATCATTTGGAAACAAATACAGATGACAGACAAGCAAATTTCTAATTTGCTACATAATACAAATCTTTCTAAAACACAGTTATTTAAAATTGATCATATAAAATAACATGGACTGTTTCTTACATAGTTCTGTAATAACATCGGAACTGGCAATACTGCATCGGCGGGATCGAGACATCCGGTGCATCCCAGAAGCAAAAGTGTCTAGCCCTAGCAGTCAACTATTAAGCTTGACCAATCAGGCTGGTTAGCGTGGTTATGTGGAGTGTGTTAATTCATTTGTGTTTGTCAAAAACTCTAACGTGATTGGCGGGCTTAATAGTTGCCTGCTAGGACTAGACACAAGTCATCCGTGCTGCGGTAACGCACTGCTTTTGCTTGTCCTCCATATCCATGTAATGTTAAGTTGCGGCCGTGCGTTCGATTTCGAATAATGGGATGCGTTTTTTAGGTAATAATAAAGGTGTACGCGCACTGAATCGGTACCAGTCCGGCGAGAAACGGCGAAGGCGGTGACTCGACTATCGTAGATAGGTAGAGGTAGGAATCTGGCCTACAGACCGAAATGTTTTAGTGAACGCCGGCGCCGTCTATATGTACGATGGTCGCAGTCGCTTTTGCTGGTCGGTCCGATCCGATGCAGTGCGCGCCCTCCTTAAGGTGTACGCGCACTGAATCGGTACCAGTCCTTAAGGCTCCGCGCGTACTGCATCGGAAATTTGACCATCTTAATATTGAAAATAAAAAATCACCAGTTATTACTGCTTCAATTTTTAATTTTTCTTTTCCAGCACTAATTGACAGCGGCTCAGAAATATCCTGCATATCCGGTGACGTTTACGCCCAATTGGGAGATTTTCAAGAGAAAATTCCTAGTTTTCCGGTAACGGGGATTCGTATTACAGAGGCGTTTAAAAGAAAACAACGTAAAATAGCGAAACAATTGTTTCTTGATTTTAAAATAGCTAATAACTATTTTAGTTATGAATTTTTATTAATTAGTGATTTAGTTTTTCCGATAATTTTAGGTATTGATTTTTTTATTTTCAGTGAAAAGTAAAATAAACTTAGAAAATGATACAATAACATTATTAAATTCTAATAAAAAGTTTTTTACAGTCTCAACAATTAATACGATTCATTTTTATATTCCTCCGAGCGACATTAAAAAAACTTTCTAGAACGATAGCCTTAAAAAAAGAATACCTATTCCTTAAATACTTTAAATACTGATCGAAATGGTTTTAATACAGAATTTATAAACGAAAATAAATCTTTAACATTTGAACAAAAAAATCAGTTTAAATGTCTTCTCTTGAAATATAAAAATATATTTTCTGATATACCGGGGCGAACCGAATTGTACTATCACAAAATTAAATTGATTAATGAAACTCCTTTTAAAGTTAAACAATATCCTATACCAATTGCACATCGTGAAGCTGTAGATAATGAAATTAAGCGAATGCTTGATTGGGGGGTAATTGAAAGGGCTTCCACCCAATATATTAGTCCGTTAGTCACAGAGGCACACAGAGGTTAAGAAAGATGGGTCGGTTCGTGTCTGTTTGGATGCGCGACATTTAAATCGGGTATTAGAAAAAGAATACGAGTTACCACGACCTATTGATGATATTATAAAGTCTTTGTTCGGGAAACCATTTAAAACTAGTCTTGATTTGTCGTCGGGATACTGGCAAATACCTCTGCGCCCAAGCGATAAAAAGTATACGGGATTTTTGGTTGGTACTAAGTGCTATCAATTTACGGTGTTACCTTTCGGACTTTCTACTGCTGTTTCTTCATTTTCGCGATGCATTTCTGAGATATTGGGTTCTGAGTTTGATGACTTTGTTATACCGTATCTTGATGACATTTTGATAGCTTCCAAGAATTTTGAAGACCATTTAAATCATTTAGATCAAGTTTTTTTCCCGTCTAAACGAAGCTGGGTTGACAGTTAAATTTCGAAAGTGTCAATTTATGCCAGAAAAATTAAATTATTTAGGTTACATTGTAAGCACAAATAATATAGAACCCGATCCTGAAAGAAGTCAATGCGTTCAGGATTATCCAAAACCGAAAAATAAAAAAGATATTCAGTCATTTTTGGGACTATGTAATTACGATCGAGGGTTTTGTGAGAATTTTTCGGGCATAACAGAACCTTTAAGTAAATTATTAAAAACAAAAAATAAGTGGGTTTGGAATACTGAACAGGACAGGGCTCTCGATGAGTTAAAACGGTTACTAAAGAATGCTACACTACTATATCACCCCGACAATACTGCCACTTATTACGTACAATCTGATGCTAGTGATTATGCTAGTGAGTACAGTTTCAGCTCTCGTACGAATACGACGTGTTTATAAAAGTTTTAAAGTGTAGTCAAGTGTTTTTATTTGAACTAAATAAATAGTTTCGCGAAAGATGAGTGCAAGCAGTGCGGGTAAATACAAACAATTGGAACCGCATAAAGATATTACAACAACAAAAAAAACAGCCATAAATTCCGAGCAAGTGGATAAAAACCGGTCTAATTCTCAAACGGCAAAATGCAGCAAAAATGATGGAATAAAAACAAGGTCACAAGTTAGGACTGATTATATCGATATACAGGGTAGTACTGAAAAATTAAATGAACAGTTTTATGATAATAATGTCCTCAAACCCCGAAACTCTATTACACGTTCTCCTCCAAGTCATGAGAGGCAAATTGATGCAAATGATGCCTTAGTGCTAAATTCAAAGAGGACAAGATCAGATTCAAGCCCAGGAAATATAGAAAAACAAAAAATCAGAACACAAAATGAACCGTACGAGCCACCCGAAAATAAGGAAAAAAAATATGAACCAAAGGAAATAAAAAACGAAGCCTTAATTGAAAAAGTATGCAATTCTATGGAAATTCTTCACATGTATATTCAAGAAAAAAATTGCGATTGTAAAGAAGAGCCAAAGGAACAACAAGCTAAAAATGCACTTTTTGACATTCATAAACTACTTAGTACTTACCCAAATGGCATATAAAGTAGGATACTTGGAGAATGAATGCATACATTTAAGGAGCTTAAAAGACGAAAATACACATAAAGACAAAGTAACAAATATGATTTCTCAGCAACAAGAACCAACTAAGATATTACAGAAAACATACAGTGAAATAACTCTTGCCAAGAAAAATACAGAATCAACACAAGTAAATTCAAACACAAACTGGAAAACTCCTCCGAAAGATAATAACTGTGACTTTTTAGTTAAATTCAAAAATGAAAATGATTCGAAGAAAGTAGTGCATTAAATTAAACAGAGCTTATTTAAAAATAAATGTCATGAATCTGTAAAAAAAGTTAAGCAGTTAGATGGTGGTAGAGTTATCATGGAATGTCATAACCCAGAGCAACAAACAAAACTAAAGAAAATATTACATGAAGATGGTAATTTCCAAGTTGAACTAAAAAACAGTACTGATCCGATGATTATGATAACAGGTATTGAAAAAGGATACGAGCCACAAGACTTTGTCACAGAATTGGTAGAACAGAATCCAGAGTTCAAGATTAACTTTGGAGAAAATGTACGGGAAAAAATTAAATATGTAACTAAAAAACAGTGTCGCAATAAAGAGAAAGAAAATTGGATTCTTCAGTTACGTCCGCCGATTTTTAAGTTGGTCGTAAAAAATGAAAATATTAGTTTCGACCTTCTGAAAGTATTTGTTCAGGAACATTATAATGTTTCAATATGTTTTAATTGCTGTAATTACGGACATGTATCTAAACATTGCAAAGCGGCTGAATGTTGTTACCGTTATAGTGATGCACATCTTGGAAGAAAATGTCCAAATATCAATAAGTTAGACTGTCCAAACTGTAAGAGGCTTCGATTAGCGGATCGAATTCACAGTGCTTTAGATTATCAGTGTCCAGCATATCAATTACAAATGAAGAAATATATATCTAATGTAAACTATGATACTGAGAATGCGACCAAGAATATTTTTTTTAGAAAAAAACTAACCAACTTGGAAAACAATAAAATATCAAAGCATGTTTTTATACATCAAAATCTTCAGTCTATTGGTAACTGTTTGGACATAATTGAAGCATTTCTGGAAACCCAAAATAACTGTACAGTTTTCTGTGTCACAGAACATTGGAAAACTTCAACACAATTGTGCAATTATAACATAAAAGGTTTCAGTCTAGTGACTGCTTTCTGTCGCAAAGAAGAAAATTCTCATGGAGGTTGTGCCATCTATGTATCCTGTGAAATTGAATGTAAAATAAGAACAGATGAACTTTCAATGGCTGTTGAAGGCAGTTTTGAGTGTTGCGCGTGTGAATTTCAGTGTAATAAAAAAACGTTTATTATAGTGTGTGTCTACAGACCCCCTAATGGCGATTTTAGTATTTTTCTGTCAAAACTGGAAGAGGTATGTCTAAATTTATCTAAGATTAATGCTGTAATTTTCTGCATGGGAGATTTTAATGTAGATGTATTGAGTTGCTTTCATTGATGGAGTCGTATGGAATACACTGCACTTTTTTCCAACCAACGCGAATTACTAATAGAAGCTCTACATGCATTGATAATATATTTACGAATTATGAAGGTAATTACAAAACTTTAGTCTTAAATTCTTTAATATCTGATCACACAAAAAATAGAAATAGAGCTACCAGCCATAGAAAAAAATATTACTGAAAAAATTCGAATATTTAACAAAAGAAATAAAGAGCTTTTTAGGTCTTCTCTGACGAGTATAGACTGGTCAAAATTATACAACTTGTCTTCCAAACATATAAATGAACAGTGGAATTTATTTATGAACAATATATGTCACCACTTTAATCAACATTTTCCTTTGGTAAATAAAAAAATATATAAAAATAAGCGAGGTTTTATAAATGATCCGAAAATAAAAAAAATGCAAAAATGAACTTCACATATTGTATGTATTAAAAAGTAAAATAGAATGTGTTACTTTACTGTACAACGAGAAGAAAAAAGAATATAATAAATTGCTAGGTGAATGTAAAAATAGACATTTTTCTGAAAAAATAAAGATCTCCAGCAATAAATCAAAAACTAGGTGGTCAATTATAGGCGAAATAACTGGAAAATATGCTAGTAAAACTAAATTTAATATGAACGGTAAAAATAATAATATTGCGAATAATTTTAATTCATTTTTTATTGACAGTGCTTCTGAACTACTTGGAAATATTGAAAATGTTCTATTTTCTTCTCATATTCCATATTATCCACATAATATTGAATTAAAACAAATAGATATTACTTTGTTACATAATAAATAATTCGCTTAAAAGTGGAGTTTTTCCAGATGAATTGAAGTTGGCTGTGGTTGTTCCCGTGTATAAAAAAGGGGATTCATCGAAATATGAAAATTATCGTCCTATCAGTATGCTTTCTTCTTTTTCGAAAGTGTTTGAAAAAGTTCTGTCTAACCATATTATTAAGTTTATGATTGAGACAGGGCAATTAAATGACTGTCAGCATGGTTACATAAAAACACGTTCAACAACTACTGCGGTAGGTACTTCAGTTTATAAATAACATTTTATCGGCTTTGGAGACAGGAAATATTCCCATGGGAATATTTTTGGATCTATCTAAAGCATACGATACAATTGATCACAACATTCTGATCCAGAAATTACACATGTATGGTATCAGACTCAACTTTACAGTGGTTACGATCATACCTGAGGAATCGAAAACAAAGAGTAAAACTCATAATAAATCGCGACATAAGTTACTCAAAAGATCTGACAATTAATGTAGGAATCCCTCAGGGTAGTGTTTTAGGGCTAATATTATTTATATTGTATATCAATGACATTCAGACATGGGACGGAAGAGAAGAAATGGTGTAGTATAACAACGTATGCTGACGATACTAATATATTAATAAAAGGGAAAAATATAGGTGATACACTAGAAATGGCTAAAAATATTATGAATATGGCGCAAAATTGGCTCAACAAAAATCATTTAATATTAAATAAGGATAAAACAAGCGCCATATTGTTTAAAACTAAAAGATCCCAGTTGGAAGGGCCACAGCAAATTATTTTTGACGGAACGCCTCTAAAATTTAAGCACGGTATAAGATTCTTGGGATTGGAATTGGACAATACTTTCACGTGGTCAAACCATATCGAAAATATCTGCAAGAAATTATCTAAATCTATATACAATATAATTGTTTTGAGACGATATGTAAATTTTTCCACGTTGAAAGTGGTTTATCATGTTATCTTTGAAAGCAACATACGATATGGCCTAATTGTGTATGGAAACTCTATGGATATAGAAAAATTATTTATATGCCAAAAAAGAGCGTTGCGCATTATGCTTAATATGAATGTGCGTGAATCATGTAGAGGAAAATTCAAAAAAAAAATAATTTGTTAACAGTAACAGCAATCTTTATGATATTTTTTCACAAAAATCAAAATTTATTTTGCAACGATATACCTCAATCAGTTTATCAAACCAGAAATTGTAACTTTAATTTCCCAGTACATAGACTCACATTAACTGAGCATGGACCATACTATAATTGTATAAAAATAAATAATACCTTGCCACAGTATATAAAACAGATCAATCAGACTGTACTATTTAAAAAAGAATTGTATAAGTATTTAATAGATTTGGAGCCATACAGTTTAATTGATTTTTTTAATGCGTAAATATCATATAACATTTGTTTTTACAATTATTTTCATATATTTTTTATAAATTGTATTTATTATTGAAATTTTTGAGTAAGTATTTTTTGAAATTGTTTCTTTTGTTTACATCATATTGTTACGTTTTTCGTCGGTTCCGTGTGGATAGAAAGTCACAATTTATTTAAACACTATTTATTTAACAGTAATTAACAAAAACAATAACGATAAAAGACTTATAGAACTATTTACAAACGATTTATAACTAAGAATTTATTTTGAATTTTAGCGCGTCAACTGTATATTTATAACTGCCCTCTCTAGGCCACTGCCGCCGGCTTTTATACCTACAGCAAAAGAAATCTAGAATAGTCCATAGATCGTTAGGCGCATAGAGAAGGTTTTCGAATGTTCTCGTATGTACTAGTCCATTCTAGTAGGTCTCGATTCTTCTCGAACGAATGAATCATTGCGGTGTCTATGCGATGTTAAGGTCATCCGAGGGCGGGCCATATTGTGAGGTTAGGTCGAGTCCACACCGGCTCGCAACACTGCCCCCTTCTTAGGCACATGCTCGTCCCGAGATTATACGGTGAATGAAGGTATTTGCAAAGCTGGCCCCTGGTACATTGCGAAGTCTGGTAGAAATAGCAGTCTACAGTTTTCTCTCCCGATCTCAGCTTTGGGTTGTAGCAGCAAACGAGGATCTCGATTCCCGTAAATCTGAACAAGACTTCAATCATGTTCCGGATTGTACGCCAACTCAAACCATCGAGTCCACACGCCAGCTTCGGAATGGCTAATCGTGCAATGTTGTTGTTTAGCAGGGCTTCTCTCAGTTCAATCAGGGTCTTCCATAGATTGAGATAAGTCGGCTTACTCGGGGACCATTCCTTGGTGACCAGGTAGAAGATGTGCCTTGCTTGACCATGTGCATTGTCGGTTAGCCTCAAGACGCTTCCAACCTCTGGATCCTGTCGGCGTAGTTCTCCGACACGCCCAAACTTCTCATTGAACGTCGCAGCGATTCCTCTGGACATCCGCAAATCTCGAGCCACACAATGAGCGAGCGAATAATCAGGAGGCACGGAAAAGAGGTCTCGTTGATCTTCTTTGGTTACACCATAGCGAGCCTTCTCACTGCTGTTGTATCGGGCCATGAAATCGTCAAAGGACATCTCCGAATCAGGGGGATCAAAGCTGCAGGTTCTCACGGTCCCAGCACGATCTTCTATTTCGCCTTGGTAGGGGCTCAAACGGTTGAAATGGACTACCCTCGGTTTTCCTTTTGGCAATTTTCTGATACGGTATACGACGTCATTAATTCTATCCATGACTTCGTATGGCCCTTCCCACGAGGATTGTAGCTTCGGAGATAACCCACGACGTCTCTGCGGGTTATATAGCCACACCAACTTCCCTGGTTGGTATCCTCCATGCTCAGCTTGAATGTCGTAGTGTTCCTTCATTCGGTCACTAGCACTTTGAATATTTAGGCGGACTCTCTGATGAATGTCGTCCATCCTTTGACGTAGTGTGTGGACATAATCTTCTCCGGCGACTTCTTCTCCCGGTCGGCAACCAAATTTCAGATCACAGGGTAGGCGCACTTCCCGTCCCATAACGATGCTGGCTGGAGTTTGCCCTGTAGATTCTTGGACGGATGAACGGTAGGCCAACAGGAACAGGTGAAGAAATTTGTCCCAGTCTCTTTGGTGGTCAGAGACTACTTTGGCCAGATAACGGTTGATAGTTCTGTTCATGCGTTCAACCATCCCATCGGATTGTGGATGTAGAGCAGTCGTCCTGGTCTTGCGGATGTTCAGGACTTCACAGACGCCTTGGAACAGATTGGACTCAAAGTTTCTTCCCTGATCTGAATGAAGCTCCATGGGAACACCAAACCTGCAGATCCATTCTTTAACAAGGGCATCAGCAATCGTGGACGCTTCTTGATTTGGCAACGCGTAGGCCTCGACCCATTTGCTGAAGTAATCCATTACTACCACAATGTATTTGTTGCCATCGTTCGTCTCCGGGAAAGGACCAGCCACGTCGATCGCTATTCGTTCGAAGGGACTACCAACATTGTACTGGCGCATAGGGGCTTTACCACGCTTTTGTGGCCCATTAATGGCTGCGCAAATGTCACATTTCTTACACCAGGCCCTCACATCTTCTTTGCAGTTCACCCAGTAGAACCGTTCACGCAGCTTGCCAAGTGTCTTGGTAACACCAAGATGTCCTCCGCTGGTTCCATTGTGAACTTCCTCCAAGACTTCTGGGACCCTCTTCTTTGGAATGACGATCTGCCTTCTCTCTTCTTGTCCCTCCGGTCTCTCGATCACACGGCGAAGTAGTCCGTTATCTATTACCAAGGAATTCCACTGGGCCCAGTACGACTTTACGTTCGGCGAATATCTGCAAACTTCTTCCCACGTTGGTCTTTGGCCTGTGTTTTTCCAGTTAATTACTAAGCCCAACTCTGGATCACTGATTTGGTCATTTGCAAGATCTTCGGTTTGCCAACTATCACCAACCACAGTCGTCCTTAAGACTTTCACTTCTTTCTCTTCTTTGTAACGATTTCCCATCTGTCCGCAATTCCAACAGCGAATCGGTCTCCCCTTCTTGCTCATATACTGATCCAGTACTTTCCGCACAATCCTTTCCACTTTGGAATCGTCGGAACTCTCCTCAACAGCCCGTACAAATCCTAGAGACCTAGAGCATTCTTTCGCGGCCTCAAATTCCAGGGCACGTGCTAGGGCATCTCCCAAATGCGTTGGATGAGCTAAAAGAAGTGTTTGCCTTGTCTCGTTGTCACGTAAACCATCAATAAAAGCCTGTACTGTTAAGCGCTCCATAACATTCTCGGGCGTAGCAGGGTACGCAAGGCGAACGAGACGGGCTACATCGGCTTCAAACTCCTGCAGAGATTCATTTGCTTTTTGAATGCGATTTTTTAGCTGGGAATGATAGACATGTTCCAAATGAGCTTGGCCGTACCTCATTTCTAAATGTCGTACCAATTGCTGATAATCTCCCTGTTCCGATGGTGACAGTGTCTGCAGGATATCAGTCGCATCTCCTCGCAGTGCGACAGTCAAAGCGGTAGCCTTTTCAGCGATTGTCCATCTGTTCGCTCTCGCAGCGGCCTCAAACTGGCAAAAATAATTGGCCCAAGCGGTTTTTCCGTCAAACTGTGGAGGCTTAATAACTGACTTTGAGATATACTTGTTTTCGACTAGTTTCGGTGCCTCCGATGTTTCTTGACATTTTGGTGAATTGGCCTTTTCTATTTCTTGTTTTAAAATTTCGATTTTTTTATTTACATCGTCCTCAATTTGTGTTATTTTGTCTTGTAGCTCCGTAGAATTCCTATAATCTTTTCTTCTAATTCCCTGGAATTTTCTGTTATCTTTTCTTCTAAATTAAGTATTTTATTATTAAAGCTGGCCTGTATGTCTTTAGAATTTTCTGCGATCTTATCTTCTAAAATATTAATTTTATCACTGATTTTCTCTTCTAAATTAACTTCCAAGTCAATTATTTTACTATTCAAATTGCCGTTTAAATTGTCTTGCAATTCCTGGAATTTTCTGTAATTTTGTCATTCAAACTGTCTTCTAATTTTTGTAGGCACGAGTCAAGGTCACCTTCCAACTCAAAGCAAAATGTGTCAGGATCCTCACCTTCCTCAATCAAAACGTCTCTCAGTCTGGCTTGCAAAATGCTTTTCTTTCCATCTGTCTCGCACTCTCTCTTCCAATATACATTTCAGTTCGGACACTTTCAAGTCTTTCAACAATTTTTTTCAGAGCCATGGTCAGTCTTTTTTTATTTTCTAGTCTATCACACACGCCACACTTGACACCAATTGTTACGTTTTTCGTCGGTTCCGTGTGGATAGAAAGTCACAATTTATTTAAACACTATTTATTTAACACTAATTTACAAAAACAATAACGATAAAAGACTTATAGAACTATTTACAAACGATTTATAACTAAGAATTTATTTTGAATTTTTGCGCGTCAACTGCACTGGTATATTTATAACTGCCCTCTCTAGGCCACTGCCGCCGGCTTTTATACCTACAGCAAAAGAAATCTAGAATAGTCCATAGATCGTTAGGCGCATAGAGAAGGTTTTCGAATGTTCTCGTATGTACTAGTCCATTCTAGTGGGTCTCGATTCTTCTCGAACGAATGAATCATTGCGGTGTCTATGCGATGTTAAGGTCATCCGAGGGTGGGCCATATTGTGAGGTTAGGTCGAGTCCACACCGGCTCGCAACAATATTATGTACTTATATATGACCATATATGTACTTAGAAAATTGTTTTTGCTTTTTTGTTTGACGCTGTTTCATTCAATGTCACTTAGTGTAACATTTTATTGAATTAAAGATATATTATTATTATTATTATTATTACGCAATAGCCACTCAACTGTTTCAAAGGATAGAGGGAGAACGACAAGTAATAGCGTACGCTAGTAGACTTACTTGATCGGGAAAGAAATTACACATCCAACGAAAAAGAAATCTTGGCTCTTGTATTTGCGTTAAAGAAGTGGCGAATTTATTTATTAGGACGTCATTTTGAGGTGCTAACCGATAACCGAGCTTTATGTTATATTCAAACGTGTCGGTTACTCACGCCTCTGGTAACTCGGTGGGCTTTACCTCTGCAAGAGTATGATTTTAAAATATCTTTCATTAAGGGTTCGGAAAATAAAATAGCCGACATACTATCGAGAAACCCTGGTATTCGTTATTCGGTTCCGGGTGAGAAGCGTTTTAAAGTGTTTTCCTCGTCGATCAAGTTTCCTGATAAGCTGAACACGTTATACGATAGTTATTTTGGGCCAATTTATAAAGGTTTAGAGAATCAACAACTTGATGAAAAGATAAATAAATTTGTTCTTAAAAATCAATTGCTTTTTGTAAGAGAATCAGACGATGAATCCTACCGTTTATGCATTCCATCAGAATTTAAAAATAAAATTATTTATGATTATCATGTTTCTTTAGGTCATTTTGGAATTTTTAAAACATGGAGTATTTTAAAAAATGATTTCTGGTGGAAAGGCATGTTTCGTGATATCAAAAAATGCTTAAAAGCGTGTGACATTTGCCAAAAGGCAAAATTGAGTTTATTACCAAAAGCTCCTCTTTCTCCTGTAATATCCGAGAGAAAAAATTAAATTATTAGTCTGGATTTATACGGACCGTTACCCCAGTCTACAGGGGGCGTTACATTCTTATGTGTGATTGTCGACTTATTTACGAAATATGTGACGTTATACCCTTTAAAAAAGGCCACTACCAGAGCTATTTTAAACCGTTTAATATTAGATTATTTTAAAAAAATGGGTAAGCCTGAAAGGATATTAACTGATCATGGTTCGCAGTTTACGTCAAAATCCTGGTCACATACTTTACTACCTCTTGGAATTAAAGTTGTTCATTGTTCGGTAAGACACCCTCAGTCAAACCCGGTTGAAAGATACATGCGCGAATTAGGTCGTCCCTTTAAAACATATTGCTTTGAGCAACATACGGCCTGGGCTAAGCATGTACGGAAATTTGGCCAGTTTTTTAATTCTGTGGTGCATGAATCCACAGGCTTTACACTTTCCGAATTACATTTCAAGGAACCGCTTACCTCTTTTATACGAGAACTGGTCGATTATCCTGATAGTCCTAAGGTGCTTAGTTATGAAAAGAAACTTATTTTAGCTAAAGAGATCTTACAAAGCCGCGCTGAACATCGGAAGATATTACACCCTGGTCGGCATTATAAAGAATTTGCTACTGAAGATCTGGTGTTGCTTAAAGCGAACCCCGTTTCTTCAGTCCTATCATCAAAAACAAAGAAGTTTCTTCTTCTTTTTGAGGGTCCATATCGTATTAAAAAGAAGGTAGGCCTGTCAACTTATATTTTAATTATGGAAAATACCGACGAAGAGAGAGGTATGTTCCACGTGTCTCATTTGAAGCCTTATAACTCGGATGTGTCTAGCCTAAAAGAGTAAAGCTACTTTTATTTAGACAGGGGGCGGTTGTAATAGCAATAACAATGTGTGGAATCTTATTTGGTCGTAGCTCTACCTGGAGCGTCAGTTTTTTATTTAAATCTTTTTGCGCCTTGCATTCGATTCTCATTTTACTCTCGCTACTGTACGCTGAAAACAACTATTCTTATTGTATTCATTTTATTATCCTGTGGCCATAAAGCGTAAAACTGTACTTTTAAAAGTTAGTAGAAAGGCTTGATAGGTAAGATTGTACCATATATATAAAAAAATTTCCCCCTGCTAAGTAAATGTATAGTATTTTAGATATCAAGAATAAAGAATTTTCGGAGTGTTTTTCGAAGAGTTTTCTTTGACTTGAGCGAACCCCTAACCCCTTATAAGAGTTTTGTAACATTACATACCTTAATGTTTTGAACTAATAGATATTGAAATTTGATCTGTATTAGAATTGGGTTTATATTTAATAATAGTTTATAAGATTGATTATTTAATATTTAATAATCTTGATTGTCCAATAAGACTGATCCTCTGTTGTACATAATATGTAGAATAAGTGGGTTAATGTTAAGTCTAAAAGAATCTGATTTTTTCTAGATTCACCTTATACAACTGGTTTCATTAAAAATGTACATATTAGCAAGGTGTAAACATGCATTTTGTTCGAATTATTTCTTTTTAAAGTAATATTAAATTATATTTCATTCAATTTAATGACTAATTACTCATTAAATTATGTTCTCAATACGATTTTTGAATTCTAGTTTGGTTGATTTGATAGTACTTAGGTGGATTTTAAAAAATGACTGTCTAAGGTCGTCATTTTTTTTTTATTTGGGGAGGGGTAATGTAGCAGCCTAAAATAATTTTTTATTTTTGTGCTACATCTCTAGCAGAATTTAAGCAAATAATGTCCATCCCTAGTCGGTACCGCTCAAATACGTTTAAAATAAAGTATACGGAGGGTATCCTTGGTTGGTAGGAGATATATATATATATAAGTCTATCCTTGGTTGGTAGGAGGTTTGACTAAACAAGGATGAACCTATGTCTTGAAACCATTCGACTCGATTTTCTGTCCTCCTTCAATACTGGGACGTAAATCCTCTCATTGCTCTTATGGGGAGGCCGTCGTATATTTTATTTAAACGTATTTGGTACCGCTGCAATTTTGGTAGTACCGTGAATGCCGTTCAATGTGGTGGCGCAGGGTTGCCATTTATATTAATCGTTAGAATTATTCTTTAAATGTTATTAATAACTTCCCTGAAATTTCCTTATTTCGAGCACAGTTTGGTGTGTGTTGATTTTTTGTCTTCAAAAGATGATCTCTGGCAGAATTTTAACGTTTTATTCGAATTTTTCGACCACTGGTGAGCAGTCCCAGGGTGGTTTTCACCTTCCCAGAGAAGTTTTTTTGTACATCGTTTGTGGCGGAAAATAGCCCTGCGAATGTGTCCCTTACCAACTTAAGGGGAAGATTTGACAGTTTGGAAGTTTTTATTGGAGTAGATTTTGGAGGAGTTTTTTTTGAGAACACAGCAATAGTTTTTTTTTGAGCCGAAGATTTTGAGCAGTTTTGGGTTTTTATGAATGGTTCCGTAAAGGTTCCCTGTTGGAGGCTGGTGTGAATTGGCGAGTTTCCCCCTTTTCCGCAAATTTCCAAGTTTTCTGATGGTTTGAAGCAGTTACGTAATGGATATGGGCCCAAGTACGATACGAAATCAACACTGATTGACTACAGCTTCAGAGCAAAAGCTAAGTACTCATTTACGTTTTGCTTTAGAATCTTTTTGCCTTTTTTAACTTTCTACTGAAATTTACTTTATATTGAAACCTTTTTAATGAAACTTAAACAAACGATTACGTTTAGTAATTTATATTTAGTAATATATAAGTTTCGATATATCAAGATAACATTAATTTGTATTTCTTTTAAAGACCTTTTTTATTCACTTTCAAACTGGAGTTATTTAATTATTAATAAATGTACATAGTTTTTTTTATTAAATTTTGCTGTTTTAATTTGAGATATATCATTACTGAACATCTTTAGCCTGTGGTAATTTTCTTAATTTTTTAAATATCACCTTAACTTGGCTTAAATTAAGTGGTGCCCAACAATATGCAAAAATAATTAAATGAACCTACACCTATTTTTCACCAGACGAAGAGCAGCCGTACGCTGCGGTTTTCTTTCTAATTTTTAACATCCTTTTTTATAATTTTTTCTAACCTTTTAAAAAGTCGCCGCAAGTTTTACTGTTCTAGCAGTACATTGAAACAAGTTTAGATTTGAAAGTGCCCATAAGGACAATGTAAATACTATTTGGCGCTGTTCTTGCACCGGACGCAATCCAAAGCTTTGGTAATTTTGGAGCTGTTCGGCATTTCCCGTAATTACATCGGAAAATATTTTCTATTCAAGTTTATTATTGCTTTCTTTTATTTTCATAAATAGAAGCAGTTGTGTTACATATAAAAAACATTTTATATAAACACATGTACGAATTCGCTAATAATATACCGGGTGCGTCTCAGAAGTGGCTCACCCTTATAACTTTTTTATTTTTTTCAGATAAAAAAGGAGATTTGTGTGATTTGGTATATGACTTAAATTAGAGTATATGACTTAAATTAGGGTTGATTGACGTATTCAATTGCTTTAGTTCGCTTCCTGTTTTACCAGAAATGACAACAACTTTTGATTTTTAAATGGCACCCTGAGTATTTTTTTCCTTTAATCGATAGAAAATGACACTCTGAATAATAATGGAATGGCATATCATATGTCAACTTTTGACATTTTCACTTTAAAAAAATCGTTATTTTAAATTTCGATCTAGAGTGCCATATGGCTCTGTTAAAAACACTAATTTTTAATCAAGGAGCCTTGGAAAAATAGATTTGATCGTCTAATGTTTTTCGTGTCTTGTCCTGGCCGGTTAGAAGATACCCAAATCTTATTTTTAATCATATCTCAATTTTTTCAAATGGAACGAGGGCGAATAATTTGGTATTACACACTTGGTATTTCGAGTCAAATTGTCGTTATGAACGGCATATTACAATTTCAAAGAACTCATATGAGAAAATGTCAAAAGTTGACATATGATATGTCATTCAATTCAGAGTGTCATTTCCTATCAAATAAAGTAAAAAAATGTTGAAGGTGCCATTCCAAATCAAAAGTTGTATTCATTTCCCGTGAAACAAGAAATGGCCAAAAAAAATTGAATATGTCAATCAATTCTAATTTATGTCATATACTAACATAGCAAATCTCGTTTTTTATCTGAAAAAAATAAGAAAGTTATGGGGGTGAGCCACTTTTGAGATGCGCCTGGTATATTAGAAAACTGTAAAAAGAGCAGTATGAAACGTGAAGCAAAAAGTTCAAGACCATAATACCCTTATAATACTTATAATATTTATTAAAATATTGGATGGTAGTTAAAAACTCATCCCCCAGGTTTAACAGTACTAATTCAATGTTGGACAATATGTGAATCACTTTTTGGAAACTGATGTTTTATCCCACGATGATATTTGCAGATTATATGACATATACACCACAATAATAATCAAGGGTTTTACGTAAATACAGTTAAATTTAATTTCTCCAGATCACAATAACTTACATTCATATACCAGGTACATACCAAGTAAAACCCAAATTTCTTTTTTATACACAATGGGTATTTTTCCACTGCCTACCACTGAAGAATGGGCATAGGATTAAAAACCTTTATGTTTTACTTTTTAGAAGATAGATGGTTATTATGCCGTATAATACACCACAAGTATTTAATATCCTATATCATGATATTTTTTCTTATTTTGTTGTAATTTCTTGATTCTTGTAAATTGTAAGTTAATGACAAAATAAAATCTTGATAATATGGTGAAGGTAAAGTTTTGAATATCAAATTTACAGAATTAAATTTATATCACAGATATGATATAACCAGATATAACCACAGAATATCTAGCTACGCTATATATTCTGTGATATAACCCTTGTTTATATATTAATTAGTTATTCAACGTGAGTTAGTTCTGGGAGTTCACTGATAGATGGCTACGAGAATTGCATTGCAGGTCTTTCAAAACAATTGACGCGGTAAACTTACTTAATTAATTAAATTAATAATTCATATTAGTTTACCGTTACCATAATTCTTATTAGTTGCGATTGACCCACATAGTTAGAAATTCTAATTTTTGAAAGACCAGCGATGCAATTCTCGTAGCCATCTATCAGTGAACTCCCAGAACCAACTCACGCTGAATAACTAGGTATTTACACGTATTTACCAAAAATAGTTATATATCGATATATTTAATAGTAATTGTGTAGTAAACTTTTATTCCTGAAGTTATGCCTTATACATATAAAGAGATATTAACTTTTTGCTATATTTTTTCAATTGTGTATGTTGTAAAAAATTACCTAAATTTTGTTTCTTTTTCGTTTTTAAGCGTCAAAGTCACGAATCATTTATTTAATTAATAGTTGTGAAAATAAAGATATTTCGTAACTAGTTACAAAGCGAAACATATTTCAATACGTCAAAAGAATACAGGGTGAGTTTCCCACGATGTTCTCCATGGGTATCTCGGAAACTACTGGAGGTTGGTGGTAGAGAGTTGGTTAAATAGGGAAAGAGTTGCAGTTTTGTGGGGTCATAAATATGAAGAAAGATTTTTCCTTCCAGATTTTTGAAAAAAATCATGGCTTACTAGATATTTCGAAAAAAAACAAATTTTGGCTATTTTAAAAATTGTCCCTAATTCCATTGTAATCTGTTTTAGACAAAAAGTTTTCAGTTAAAAGTTGTAGATAATCACATCTATAATGAGTTTGTGTTCTCCGATTTTTTCCTCGATATTTTTATCAATGCATCAAATAAAGGTCCATTTTCACTCCCATGAAATTTGTGCAAATCGGTTTGTGCAAAGTTTATTTAATAAATTCATTGAGAAAAACGGGTGTGCACAAGCTGATTCACATACGTGAAAACCGAGTAACGATATATTCGTCCACAAGTATCGATATAGCTATCGATATAACAGATACCGATATATCGCTTTATAAATAGTTACTTTATATCGTCAATATCTATATCTATCTATATTCTCAATATCGATATTCGAACCTATTAGATTTCGTACAGGGTGGTTGTAAAATAATGAATAAATATCAACATCTCGAGAACCACATTTTTTTTGGAAATCGCTCGGCCACGTCAATTTTGTTTTTTCCGGGGCAGATTATGCAAAAACTGAATATTATACAGAGCGTCTCAAAAATGCTTTGTTCAAAACATTTTTTAATGGCAACCCTCGTGGCAACCTAATTATTATTTTTTTGCATTTTTGAATTGCCCTTAAAATTCTGAATATTTTCTATGTAAGTGCTATACCCAAATCCTTTTTCCAAGCTTTTTGGAGTTATTCTTATTTAAAAATTAAAAAGTGAAAAAAAATATCAGAAAAAAAAACTTTTTTAAGAGGATACCGAGGAGGATACCTTATGGAAAAAGTATTCAAAAGCCAACCCACAAATTTGGATGACTTGAAACATCGCATTCGGCGAACTACGTCCCAAATAATTCGAAATACATCCCCGGTAAATCCTCGGTACATCCCCTACATCCTCTAGTACATCCTCAGTACATCCCCTACATTCTCGGTACATCACCTACATCCTCTAGTACATCCTCGGTACATCCCCTACATCCTCGGTACATCCCCTACATCCTCTAGTACATCCTTGGTACATCCACTACATCCTCGGTACATCCCCTGGAAATCCTCTCATGTGTACACCATAAATCCCTAAGTGTTCACCCCTCGATTTTTAAGAGATTATTTTTAATTAAGATTTTTTTAAAGCCTGTCATTTTTGACATATGACACAAACATATGTTTTTTTTTTTAAATAGAAACCATAGTTGGCCATGGTTGAGTTATAGCCAATTCTTATCTTTCTTGACTAATTTCACTTAGTTAGCCATGGAAACAAGTTCAATCGTCGTTGCTCTCAGAAATGTGAAACTATCACCACTTTCTAAATTAAAATAAACAAAAATTGTAAATATGAATTTTTCAAATGAAGAAAAGCTTGTAGGATTATTGGTTACACTGTGCTCTAAATTAAAAAAAAACTAGTAAAAACACAGTTAAATCGTATACTAACAATGACAATGATCAATCTCACACGCTTACAGTGCCTCTGGTGTCAAACCGAGAAACTTTAAAGTAGGGGCAGAAATTTCAAATATGCCCATTGTCGATAAATCTCCTTTTTAAAGCCCTCCATAGTTTATACTTATTATTATTATTGGTAATGGTGTGGATCCGGTGGCTGACCTTGAAACGAGTCTTTGCAGCATATAGTTAGAGACACTACGCATGCGCACATCTTCGACGTTGCCAGATTGCAAGTTATTTTGGAATTATTTTCAGTAGAAAACAAATATGTGCTTTTCAGTGTTTTTTTATCAATATATACCGTATGATAGAAATAACGGCGTCCAGTTGGCTGGGAAATGACGATTGAGGACATTTCCCATATAAAATGACAGCTATCTTCATTTCATAGTCATCGCTGACGCTATTTTTTTTCAATCATAGTACGCCGGTATATTATTTATATTATTATTTTAATATTTCGCATAACACGTGAACGCTTATTATGTATTTTCATTGTCAATAAAATTAAATATAAATAACTCTAGATTCCTATAATTAATCTAATTGCTCTAGATTATTATGCTACGTTTAAAAAGTGCTTCATTAAAAATTCGGGAAATTAAAAGGGATATGTCCAAGTTATTCCATTTTTTTAAATTTTTAAATGCTGTAGCTCCATGTCATGTTCATAATATTTTTTTTTAACATTCCATCAAAACAAACTACGGAGGCCTTAAAAGGCCTTTTAGCCTCCGTAATTAAAATTGTAGAATCAGCTTCAGCAACATTAACATTTACCTTTTGTTTAATTCTGCTTATACATATATTGAATTAATTTTTCTGCTACCTTAAGATTTCTCAATTCTTACAGCTAATTTATGTGATTTTCTTAGCATATATGATTTATAAACTATATTTTTCCTAATGGAAGGATGGAATAGGATATGCAAAATTAAGATATTTTAACATTTATTTTCCATACAAAGCATAATATAGTATTAAGATTAAGACATAACAAATGTTATAAGAAAGATCTTAATATTAATCACAAACTAATAAGTCTTAATTTGGTCTTGTATAAACACAGGTATAAAACTAATAAGATCAAAACTCAACCTTCACCATATTGTCAAGATTTGGCATTATAGGAAACAAGAAATTACAGTAAATTAAGAAAAGAATATCAAAGTACACGATATTAAATACTGTACTGTATTCTACGACACAAACCATCTCCCTTCTAAAGAGAAAAAGATAAAACATAAAGCTTATTTTAGTTTTATCAACACACTCTTCGATAAAATATTTGTCTAAAATTGCTATTAATCCAACTTGATATTTTTAAGAAATTATGATACAAACATTACAATCAAAGTATATTATATTAGTAACATTATAGGTAAAATGTTACTTCTATCTCCCATTGACGTGTATTGTTCTATTATAAGACTCGTCATGGTAGTACCACGGCACATAAAACAATCGGCACGCCAACTCTGCTCAGATTCCATTGTTTAAAATTTCTATAAAATTTGACCTTGACGGCGCCATTATCGTTTCCTAGTCAGGGCCGGATTAAAACGTATCAAAAAACTTCTCAGAAAATACGACAGGGTCGTATTAAAAAAATACTGTAATTGACTGAAACTGAATTTTATTTACACAATACTTTTGTCCAAAAAAATGAATCGTTAACCGCGCATACTTCTCGAAAAGTAAAAATGAAAAAATCAATTAAATATTTCACTGTAGAAAATAGACAATTAAAATTAAGAAACATGCAACTAACAAAAACATGCCAGGAGTTACAAACAAGAATTAAAGAAATACCAATAAAATATTTATTGAACAATATAAAGATGCTACGTACAAATTATGCCCATCAATGAGCGTAGCAAATTTTATTAATATTCAAATTTCACAAATTAATAAATCCACAATTTTTTTTGAGAAACTTCTTTTTTTTCATGGCAGGAAACAAAGTAGGTACCGCATTGTATTTTATACGGTTACAAAGTGAATTGGTAAACATTTTAAATTCAAAATGAACAGAACGCAACTTGTACCTTTCGTGGGCCTTATTTATATCTTCAATCAAGTCTTCTCTATTAGCTGCAATTGCCCATGTTCTTGCCCTAAAAATGTATTGTTAACTTATTTTCGATATACTCATTTTATTTAGTTTTATAATTATATTTAAATTAATAGTATAATGATTTTTAAATTTAATTTTTAATGTCTAGATACAACATTAAATTTTACTAAATATTTAACATTAAATCTTACTAATATTAAAGTTTGTTAAGATTTTTAATTAGATCTTCCTATTTAGCTGAATGTCCTAATATATATACTACTGTTTTTTTTCACAACTAAAATATGTTAAAATAATTAATCACATATATACATACCTAATAGGATCTCTAGGAAACAGAAAGAAACTTTTATTGAACAACAAGAATAAAACTACTAAAACAAATTATATTACATGATAATAATAATAGCTCCCGTATATAGCGTTTGACGCCTTGGTAGTAGCAAGGTACAGCTTGCCATACTAGAGCCGTTCGGTATACAAAGGAAGGTAATGTGGCTAGCACTACGCTTCAACCGCCTATTTTTACCTCAGGATTGTGAATCCCAAGTACTAATTTAAGGCTGAGTCGACCTAGGTACCCAAACTATTTTTATTTTAATAAAAATTGTCGGCTGATGAAATGCCGGGTGGGATTCGAACCCACTACTTTGAGATTGGTAGACGACAGACTGTACCTCTACGCCACCGGGCACCTATTGGCAATTATATTACATAAGAAACAAAAATAAAACTAGAAAAACCAAATATATCACATAATAAACAAAAATAAAACAACAAAAACAAATTATATCACTCAAGAAAAAATCAAAATAAATTAAGCCGCACGCTACTGACTCGAATCTGCCGTAACTGTGTGTTGTCGCTGAAAAAACTACGACACTCGTTTAGGCATGTCAAAAACCGGAGGTTAAAACCGAAAACCGGTTATTTCCATTCGGTTAACCGGTTAATAACGGTTATTTATTTGCTCCAGTTATATCCGGTTTTTACACCAAAAAAACGAAAACC
The DNA here is from genome assembly GCF_002938485.1 of Sitophilus oryzae. Classification (NCBI taxonomy): domain Eukaryota; kingdom Metazoa; phylum Arthropoda; class Insecta; order Coleoptera; family Curculionidae; genus Sitophilus; species Sitophilus oryzae. The sequence continues at coordinate 2,161,554 of NW_022147171.1, forward strand.
GGTGACCAAAACGAGCACATCAAAATTGAGTCGACCAAGAACAATGAACTGATTCCACTCTAGAATGTACGACGGAAAAATTTCTATCTTTTCAGTTGAATGACAAGTAAAAGTGGAGTCGACATTTTGACGTTTAGCGGTTTGGCCATGGCTTGTCATTTGTCGGTCATTGTTAGTTCGGAGGGCGGCCGACAGATATTGCATATTCGCATGGGGAGTATTCTTATGGATCGTATGACAGTTTTGAATGGAATCATTTAGTTAATCTGTCTTCATGAACTCATAGAAAATCGCTTTAGCTTAATTGTACTGATTTTTAGGTGAAATGTTTTGTTTACTGATCAAATAGCTATTTGTACTGATTACAGTACAATTATACTGATAATCCCAACGCTGTACCTAACCTAACTTTTAACTTTCTAACCTTATTCACTTATTTCACTTTTAAGATTTAAATCTTATCGTTTGCGTATTTATATTGCTGTGTACACATATTGTAGACAAACAATACATCATTAGACATTCTACGTTTTTCTAAACTGACATCATGAAATTACTCTGGTATTATTTAGAAAAATATCCGGTTAACCGGAATAGCCGGTGTTTTATACCAGTTTTAATCGAGCAGTTAATAGAGGTGGTAAAATAACCGGTTAACCGAAAAACCGGTATTTTTAAATAAATTGACATCCCTACACTGGTTACTTTCTGTTGATGGAAACGCAAATGGCGGCGTGCGCGAGGATATGCGCGTAGCGTTCCCGCCAAAGCGAGTCGGCCTGCCGTGTGATTTATATGCCGTAGTAGTACCGTATTGTTGCGGACCGGTGTGAACTCGACCTAACCTAACAATATGGCCCGCCCTCGGATGACCTTAACATCGCATAGACACCGTAATGATTCATTCGAAGATTCGAGAAGGATCGAGTCCCACTGGAATGGAGTAGTACATACGAGAACAATCCAACCTTCTCTATGCACCTAACGATCTATGGACTATTCTAGAGACCTTTAGCTGTAGGTATAAAAGCCGGCGGCTGTGGCCTAAAGAGAGCAGTTATAAATAGACAAGTACAGTTGACGCGCTAAAATTCAAAAATAAATTCTTAGTTATAAATCGTTTGTAAATAGTTCTTTAAGTCTTTTATCGTTATTGTTTTTGTTAATTAGTGTTAAATAAATAGTGTTCAAATAAATTGTGACTTTCTATCCACACGGAACCGACGAAAAACGTAACAGTATGATCGAAAAAAAACGGCGTCCAGTTGGCTGGGAAATGACGATCAATGACATTTCCCATATAAATTTACATTTAAATGACAGCGATCTTCATTTCATAGCCATCGTTGACGCCGTTTTTCTCGATCGCCTGAGTACTTCAATACATCAATACATATAATCAAAACTATTGTTGCCTGTAAATAACTAGAAATTTAATAACTTGAAAGAAATAAAATAATTCTAATAAGTTTAAAACCATTAAGAAAAAATCCGTAAATGATAATTTTTAATTCTAATGTAAATATAAATAAATGTTATTATTATTACAATTTTATATATTCATAATACTTTCATTTCACAATCTTCATTATCCTTCTTACCTTAATTTTTGATATCATGATAAATCTGAAATTATAAAATTAATCATACATTTTGTATTATTAAAACATTTGTTTTTAACTAAAAATAATTCGAAAATAAACTGCAATTTGGCAACATCGACGATGTGCGCTTGCGTAGTATCGATGATCAAATGCAGCAAATATGGGATTCAAGGTCAGCCACCGGATCCACACCTTTACCACGGCATATAAATCAATCGGCAGGCTAACTCGCTTTGGCGGGAACGCTACGCGCATATCCTCGCACACGCCGCCATTTGCGTTTCCATCAGCAGAAAGTAACCAGTGTCGTAGTTTTTTTCAGCGACAACCTTTGAATAAGAAGACTAAATAAATAAATAAATAAATAAATGCCTTTATTGTCAAAAAAATTTTCAATTTGTAGGCAAAGGTAAACTAACAAACAAAGTAAAAAAACAAGGTACACAAACAAACAAACAAAAGATAATACAGTCAGTCTTATTGTTAAAATAAACATTTATAAATGTTTAGAATGTCAAAGAACAAAAAAAAATAAAAATAATATTCAAAAATATTTAGCTAGTTTATAGTAAAATATCAATGACCTCTAAATAAATTTATTTCGATGTCATTAGTAAATATAGCAATAGCAAACATTAGACCAGTGTTTACAAGATCAAATTCGATTTTCAAAATATAATTCATTTACGGCGTAGAAAGCCTTGTCTAGTAAATAAGAGTTCAATGCTTTGCCAAATGAAAAAAATGATGTTATGGATTTGATTTCAAATGGCAGGTGATTGTGCAGTTTTTTCGAGTTGTATAATATTGAACTTTTAACTATCTCTGAGCGTGGGGTAGGTAGATAAAGATCTTGCTCCGCGTTCCTGAGTGGATAAGTGCGAGATGGCCTTTCTTGAGAAGCTGATACATGTTTACGTATTAGGCAAACGGATTCAAATATAAATAAGGAAGCAAGGGTCAATATTTTTAATTCTTTAAAAAAGTCCCGGCAATGAGTTCTGCTGTTCAGTCCCAGTGAATAACGAACAGTTCTCTTCTGGAGCTTGAAAATGCGGTCAAATTGAGTCGCACAACACGTACCCCAGAATGGAAGGGCATACCTGAGGTGCGACTCAAAAAGTGCATAATAAACAGTTCTGGCCACTGACAAGTTAAGCTCCTTAGAAACAGACATTAATGCAAAACAGGCAGAGCTCAATTTTCCGACAAAGCTTCCATATGTATGTCCCATTTCAGAGAATTGTCCACAACAAGCCCTAAGAATTTTACAGATTTGACGACGTCAATGGTGGTGTTGTTAAGTACAAAAAGCTGCAACGAGTTTTTATACGACAAAGCTTTAGTTTTAGAAATGTTGAAACTTAGGAGGTTCGAATTGCACCAAGATTTAATGGTGATTAAGTCATTTGATATAATCCTATGAAGTGCCGTGATGTCCTTGTTGCTCCAACTGATGCTAGTGTCATCCGCAAAAAGACATATTTTGCCACTGATGTTTATGTTAGCAATGTCGTTAATAAAAAGAAGAAACAAAATAGGGCCTAGTACTGAGCCTTGTAGTACTCCACATTCTATTGGCTTGCTAGAAGACAACGTGGTATCCACCCTCACAAGTTGACTTCTGTTGCTCAGATATGACTTAAACCATTCGAGAGATGATCTCCTGAACCCATAGTGCTGCAGTTTATTAATTAAGATCTTATGATTTACACAATCGAACGCCTTAGAAAAATCACAGAAAATTGTTGCTGTGAATGATGGTTGTTTAGAAATTTTTAGAATTTAGAATGAGTGGGAGGGGGGTTAATCACTTCGACCTTACAGATCCATTGTGTCCCCCTTTCTTGAATCATAACTCATCATACAGTCCCAGGGCTTTGACAAAAGCCAGTATCTGGGACGGTTTTATAGAGGGTAGTTCTCCATCTCCAATATCAGTGGTACCAAAATTCATGGCACGAATGGTTGTCGTCTCGGCGCACTCAGTGATGAGGTGTACTGGTGTTTCCCCATCTTTCCCACAGAATCTGCATTCGCCGTTTCTTCTTAGTTTCAATCTACTGAGGTGTCCATTGAGGAGACAGTGTCCTGTTAAAAACCCCGTGACAATCCGAAGATTGTTCTTACTCAGAAAGATCTGTGATTTTTCTTGATCATAAGCCCTCAGAAACTTCTTCGAGTGTCTAGACCATTGCAAGATTTCCATTCCAAGTTGCGGATGGAATCTTCCAAGTTCTTGAGTTCCGCCTTGCGGTTGGTTACCACTTGGAAAGCAGAACAGTTCTGGTCAGTTAGTGGAGTGTTCGCTCCTTTCTAGCTAGATTATTTGCTTTTCCATTGCCTTCTATCCCTTGGTGAGCAGGCACCCAGTGTAGGAGGACTTTGTTTTCTTTGCCTAATTTATTCAGCTTCTCTATGCATTCTTTGAGCAATTTCGAATTGATTGAGACTGAGTTGATCGCTTTTAACGCTGCTTGACTATCAGATAAGATGGCTATTTCTTGTTTCCGATAGTTCCTATCTAAGATAAGTTGTACGCATCTTTTGATAGCGTAGATTTCTGCCTGTAGGATACTAGGGTAAGTGCCCATTGGTTCGGAATATTTAGTTCTCGACCCAAATACTCCGATCCCTGTTCCCGTATTGGTTTTGGAAGCATCAGTATATCAAGTTATGGTATGGTCGGTATGGTCTTTTAACTGCTGGGCAAGCGTTTCGCTCTTCCAATCCTTCTTATTGCTCAATACTACATTGACATGTTTGTCAAAGTTGTACGTTCTTGGCATATCGTCCACTGGGAGTTGCAGGAGTAGTATTTCCTTTTTGAGGGTGTTCCAAGCCCCTGATCTGACAATTCTCCCAGTACTAATTCCGTTAGTGACCATTCTAATCATTGTCGCATTGGCATATCTACCAATGACAATGTGCAGTGGTGTTAGATCTAGAATGACTTCCATTGCTGCTGTTGGACAGGTTCTCATGGCTCCTATGATGCAAACGCATGCTAGTCTCTGGACTTTGCACAGGTTTAGCCTTGCCGTCCGTTGCTCTAGATTTGTGTACCAGGCAACTGCTCCATAAGTAATCATGGGTCTTACTATCATGGTATACATCCAGCGCAAAATGTTAGGGGAGCAGCCCCATCTATTTCAACCAGTCTTCTGCATATCATGAGGCCTTTATGGCTTTTGCTGGTAGTGTTCTTAATATGCCTGTTCCACAGGAGTTTACTGTCAGGGTTATTCCCAGGCTATTTAACTTCCTGGGTTGGCAGTATTTCCTTTCCATCTAGTTGGATTCTTTTCAAAGTTTGATGGTTGTTTAGGCTGGAGTAAACTTTATTAAGGAGGGAAAACATAGCGTCATTTGTGGACTTGTTGCTTAGAAATCCAAATTGATATTCAGTAAGTATTTCGTACTTAAACAGAAAAGATACCAGCCTTCTTTTAACCAACCTTTCTATGATCTTAGATAGCGTTGGAAGGAGTGCAATTGGGCGATAGTTAGAAGCTTCATCTTTGTCTCCTCCTTTGTGCAGAGGAATGATTATTGCCGTCTTAAGACATTTTGGAAAAACACCATTTTGGAACGACATGTTTATTAAAGTTGTTAGGTGATTCAGAGTGCTTTCTGGCAGATTCGAAAACATTTTTAAAGTTAGCCCGTCGGTCCCAGAAGAGGATTTATTTTTGATGGTATTAATTGTACTCCGAAGCTCTTCAAGAACTACGGGCGAAAAAAAGAAACTGTGTAAGTTTACATTATCATTAGAGAGATAAGAAAGTGGATCATGAGGAGGACATATGGTATTAGTTAAGTTTTTCGCTACATTTACAAAGTAATCGTTAAGGTTCTCAGGCGAGGTAGAGATATTGCTAGACGAAGAAAAGCTTTGTTTCTCAACTCATTCACAATAGACCATGTTTCCTTAGCAACATTACCAGAATTGACTATTCTCCTATTATAATAAAGGTCCTTAGCGGCTCTTATAGTCTTATGATAAATTTTTCTGTATAGTTTTACGTAATTGTGGAAGAAGAGACTGTCTGAGAATTTTTTTAAGTGAGATAATGAACGCATGTTTTTAGAAGATATGCGTAGACCTTTAGTGGTCCAAGGTTTATTATGCTTATTTTTTATAGGCCTAAGAGGAAAGGATTTGAACGCTAGACTGCCCAGCAAACACATAATTGTTGGCTATGTATTGGCACGGTATTGGCACTGCTGGCAAATTGATGGCACAATATGCCAATACAAAAAAAATGTTGTATCTGCGCTCTAAAACTTACAAAAATTTGCCTATGCAGAAATTATAATGGCGAATCACCATGTAATTGGCAAAACATGAATTATAAAAATTCCAATGCCTAATTAATACCCAATATTTAATGGCACGGCAAACACATTTTATTATTGGCAAAGCAGTGGCTAGCTATCAACATTTTCATATTGTTTTAAATGTAATGGCAATTTATCATCATTTTTGCGCATTAAGACCAATACTAATTATTGTACAATATGCCAATACTGAAAGTATAATGGCGAAGAGGCAATATATAATCTATAAAAATGCCACAACTTAAATAATACCTAACATTTAACGACATTGCAAACACTTTTTATTATTGGCAAAGCAGTGGCTAGCCATCAACATTTTCATAATGTTTTAAATGTAATGGCAATCAGGTCCGGATCTACTTAAGGGCTGTTTGGGCTGCAGCCCAGGGCCCCTAGGTTACAAGGGGCCCCCAGACCCCGCTAAAAACAATAGACCCATAGGTAGGAACTGTTGAATTGTGAAATAAAATTAAAATTCACGTTAAAAAGTTTAAGCCAGACCAGCTGGTCTTGCTACTATGATGCTGTCAAAGCCTTAAAAATTAATTATGATTACATTATGAAAATTTTCGCAAGTTTCAGCGAAAATGAGGTTGAGAAAGTTGATTTCCGGAAAGAGGCACGAAATTTATTCAATAAAATGGCGAAACTCGAGACTGCAATTTTGATTATCTTTTGGGAAGAAGTTTTGGAGAGACTTCATTTAGTTAATAAAAAAATACGCCTGATTTTGACATTTGCGAAGGCAACAAGTTAATTGTGTCATTAAAAGACTTTGTGAACAACATAGGATACCAATCAGATAAAAAGGTGAAGAAATACGAAGAGAAAGCTAAAAAATTAAGTACTAGTGTGGGAATAGACTACAATGACATAAACAAGAGACGCATTACTCCAAAATGTTCAGATAAGTCTACAGGTGAATTCTCAGTATACGGCGCAGAAAGATTTAAAAGAGACACGTTAAACGTTGCGTTGGATAAGCTGATTATGGATTTAAATAAAAGAAGCCAAGTCTGAGACATATAGCAAAAAATTCAAATTTTTAATGGATTTGCAAGACAAAAATATCGAAAACATAGATTTGGAAATTGCACGTCATATTATTGAATACTATCCTGATACTGACTCCAATAGCCAGAGTCTTACACCTCTTGCAGTGACATTTTTATGCTCATGTATGAAAATAAACTTATTGATGTGTTCCCTAACTGCTATACCATTTTAAAGATTTTTTTAACATGGCCAATCACTAGCTGTGAAGCAGAACGCTCGTCCAAGATGTCCTATGTAGAAAATAAATATAGAACAATGTCGAACCATCGACTAAATAATTTATCACTTCTTTCCATCAATTGTGATCTAATAAAAGACTTGCAATGTGATGACCAAACAACTGTCAATTTCTGTAACTGCAACCTATCAATTTCTTTTACTAATTCATATTAAATAAATAAAATTGTTTTATTGTTTTTTTTATATTCTTATATAATATCACTATTTCGGTTTCTCACCCAAAGGTTGCCTGGAAGAGATTGCTACCACAGCAATAAGGTCGCCTTTTGTGGAACTAATACTTGCATAGATTTAAGTAACATTTATGTTTTTTTGTACAATAAAGAATATATAATAATATATCATTATAGAAACAGTTTTTTGATATGGCTTAGTTGAGTACTTAGATAGGCCACTAAGTAGTTTCAGCCCAGGGCCCCACAAATTCACGATCCGCCCCTGATGGCAATTTATCATCATTTTTGCGCATTAAGACCAATACTAATTATTGTACAATATGCCAATACTGAAAGTATAATGACGAAGAGGCAATATATAATCTATAAAAATGCCACAACTTAAATAATACCTAACATTTAACGACATTGCAAACACTTTTTATTATTGGCAAAATAGTGGCTAACCATTAAAATTTTCATATTGTTTTCAATGTAGTGGCAATTAATAATAATAATAATAATATATTTATTGTGTTTGTATATATACAATGGCAACAAAATTTATACAGATGAGTTTAAAAAACATTATCATAAAAAAAACAACAATATAATCTTACAAACTACAAAAAGGCTGGAAAAACAACAGTTGCTGATCAAGTTCCAGCCTCAAAGTTAAATGTGTAATAATTAATCATAATATTTGCGTATCAAAACTAATAACACAATTGCGTTGCCTTTAATCCATTTGAAAGTGAATAAGTTTGAATTTGGCGCTCTTTCCGCACTCCACTCGTGGCGTGACACGTGACCCGCCGGCCGCCATCATGTACCGTGGTCTCAATCTCTCGTCATCGTCAAAGAGTGCATTATTTTGTGGTGTAAAATGTAAATAAATTGAATATTTTAATAATTCTGTTTATCTGTTTAACTTATGTGAGTGAAAATATGTCTGATCTGTAAGTATATTATTATGGTTTAGTTAACAATGCTTATCTAACCTTATAAGATATATAAAGGGAGCAAATCCACAAAAAATCGGGCTTTGAGAAAAAAAGTGGATGCATTTCTTGAAATGAAAACCTGCGAACAGAAAATACCTCGGGAAATACTGAAAACCAAGGTGATATTTCAGATCGGAAATGCCTTCACTCTTTTTCTCATAGCTAGGGCTCAAGTCAGAGTTCTGAGTCATGCGCCAATGTCTCAAAAAATGCTACTCCTAGATCATCAAATCCCTCTTTTAAGCTTAGTGAAACTCCTCTAGATCAAGTACAACAAGTCCAAGAGACTCTGCTAGTTTCAGGACCGACATCTTCTTAGCCTATTCACAATAATTTGACAACTTTGTGACGACTTTTTCTGTCATCACTCAAACAGAAAGAAAAAGGTATCCGTTGCTCAGGGTCAGAGGAGAGCTGGGTTCGTAGGTAAGGCTTGTGACCTGTGGTGACTTAATAATGTTGTTAAATAATAAAATAAAAGTAATAATGTATAGGCTGCAAGGATTCTAAAATTGATGTTAAGTATTCAAATAGTAATGGTCAAAGACAGTAAAAAGGGCGCCACTTACTTTGGGTATGAAAAGGTAAAATAAGAAAACCAGTAAGAAAATTTGATCATGAAATAGCTAAAATAAAATAATCAACAGCAATAAGGGTCTATTATGTTCATCAAGAATAAAAAGTCAGATATAAACTATCCTACGTTGAACATTTATTTAAAACGAACACAATTATCAATCAGTTTAAACCCAGTTTCAATTATCCCAATGAAATCGTTAGTTACTTTAAGTAAACTCAAATTTAGTTAGAGTTCTCTCCAGTATACTATACTACGTAATATATAAACAGGTGAAATTTATGTAAGTACCAATACGATGATGTTTGAAACAAGTCGTGTACAATAACCTTTAAAAATGAATCCGTGTTAGCGATTCTCACATAAAAAGATCATACTGAAAGTAAAACGTTACCGTTAAGGACAAAGCATGACTTATAATGTTAACTAAAAGGTAAATTTTGACTATAATATATGGAATAAATGACAACAATTTACAGAGATATTCAAAATATTATCTCAAAGTAAAAAAATTTAGGGAATACCTTGTGTGTTGAACTTAGAACTTATCTGTATTTTTTTTTTTTATTTTGTGACGTAGTGAACAGGTAGGCAGGCAGTCTCCAGACTAACGGAAGTGGATGTAGACTCTTCGATAGGCAGGAGTCTTCGATATCAGTAGAATAAATGTAGAGTCATAAATACTGTCTCAAAAGTGGTTACTCACATGCCAATTACTTATACGCCAGTTACTCTATAAAAAAAACTCTCAGAACAGTCACCGAATACCAAAAAAATAACTTACGGTCTGAAAATCAGCTGTACACATTCCAAAATATAGCCAAACTATATGCTGATCCAAACCAGTAATGCACAATCAAACATTATCAAAATAAATAAAAAACGGGAATAACTGAAATAAAATTTAGTTAGACATGGCGATACAAAATGGTAGATACACTTACTGTGATCTTATTCCAGGAAAAGGCCAAAAAAACACGAACTAGGCTCTGAACAGTATATTCTACAGGATTTCAAATCTCCACTTTTGGATACCCGTGCCTTTACTGTTAGGAAAAGTGTTTCAGAAAGCCCTTTTTCTCTGAGATTCGTCGGACGCTGAACCACGCGTCTTTTTCTGATCTCCATCTGTTACGGTTATATATTTTAAAGGGGAATTAATTTTCTTATATTTATTTTAATTGATATATCTTGACAAAATGGTGAATGTGGTGATTTATTATTTTGTTTATAACCTTGAAGATGGCACGTTAATAAAATATAACAATACATTTCTTAATACATATTAATTATTTATTTATTTTCTATTTACAAGTAAAGTAAATGTGCATTAACTTTAAATCATAATTTAACTTCATATTGTTGTATTTTTTAGCCAAATGTAATATTTTGTAAATAATATCTTTGACTCGATCTTGAGGTATTATTCTTCAGGTTATGGAAGGGTAAATGCATCGTGTAAAGACTTCTTATTTATCTAAAATAACGTTAATTAAAGTAATATTAATAATAACCACTTTATATACTTACTTTTGGTATTTGTTTACTTCTGTTCAAGTGGAAATATTCATTGCATTTTGTTAGTTGTTTGGTTGCTACAAAGGGAAACCATATTATATTAATTATATATTATACGAAACGATGTACATACCTTTTTAATAACAATAATACCTTCAATAATTATTATTAATAAATAATCTGATTGTGATTTTTTGTTTTAAGATTAATTAATTTGTGGTTAGGGCAGAAACGTCAAATCATCAACAGGTCTAACAGTGTTGCCAGCTTCTTGAAGTTTTCTTAAATCATATTTCACCTCATTCATATTTAGTCTCTAAATAATTAATTTTAGCATTTAACTTATTTTAATACTTTTATTTATTAATGATCTTAAACTCTTATCAATTGTATCTAGTTGTAATTGCATTTAACTTATTATTATTGTTTGATTTATTATTAAGTTTCTTTTATTATCGGATTACTCCTGGCAACATTATTGGTACTTAACTGGTTGCGGATGTACCTAGGGATTTTATAGCTAAATTTATATCAGGAAGGGGTATCGATATTAAAATTCCAAGCGCCCACCTGTCTGGTGATTTCCTTTCTTTTCTTTTCGGCACGCTGGCAGTGAAGTCACGTTTTGAGTTGGAAAAATCCTTTCATTTGATTTTGGGAAAGGTTAATAATTCTCTACGTTTAATTGATATTATGTATATCCAGTGCCTTCTATTAAAAGATCAGCCTGCGGGCGAGATTTATGACGTCACGCTAGTTAGATATAACGGATTAATAAATATATTGTAGAATACATGGAAAACATAATTATTCCTCAGATTTTTGGTTTGTATTTTAAAAATGATATAGTTTAAATGAAATATACATAATATACAGTTAATAACTACAACATATATACCTATTTATAGTAATAAATACTTTGGCAAATAAACTATGAACCATACAAATGCAGCAAATGTTTTACAATGTACAAATAATGTATAGGTACATAAGATAATGGGTAAAATGTAAATATATTTTAAATTTTGGGGTTTGAAAATCGATCTAATTTAACAAAAAACATTTAATATCTACTAATAGTGATGTATTATTATTTGCATTCATAAAATTTATATGTATATTTTGCAAGTATCAATGTTCGAAAAATTATATTTACAAATAATACAATAGTATCTAAAAAAAGGCGTCAGCGATGGCTATGAAATGAAGATCGCTGGCATTTTATATGTTAAATTATTCTAAAATTTTTGATTTTCTTGTGATTTTTAGGTTCGGGAAAAACGCTGATTAAGTTTTCATTTGGGTTTTCATTATTTTTATTTGGTTTAAAAAAAACGTTTCGGCTAACTATAGCCTTCACAGTGTTGTGTCATATGAGAAAAATGGTGTCGAATATAATCCAAAAATTACATATACAATATAATTCACACCTCATAATGTTTACTGCAATTAATAAACTAATATAAACTTATCAAAAGATGACCACATATTTTTTAAAATTATTATTCTTAACACTAAAATTATCTACATTGACTATGGAGTACGCAGTAAACATTATGTGCGTGGTGTGAATATTTTATATGCAATTTTTTGATTATATTCGACACTATTTTTCATATGACACAACACTGATGGAGGCTATAATGTTAGCCGAACCGTTTTTAAACCAAATAAAAATAATGAAAACCAAATGAAAAAATCAATCAGCGTTTTCCCGAACCTAAATTCAAAAAATCAAAAATTTAGAATATTTAGAATCAAGGTTCAAGAATATCAAATTTTCCAAGATTGTAAAATTCTAGTTAATTATTTTATGTGTACAGTTATTTAGGGAATGTCATCGATGTTCATTTCCAAGCCAACTAGACGCCGATTTTTTCGATGATACGGTATAATTCTTACGTAAAATGTAAATAACATTAGACCAATTAAAACAAAGAAATATGAATTTCTTAGTATTTTTAGTAACACCTTTTATTCTTAAAACTTAATTTTGTATTATGCAAATATACCAATTTTATTGTTATTTTATTCATATTGTATTCAGCCATCACTTAAATATTTGATATTAATTTGGTATTATAAATAATCAATACTATTCATTAAAATTACTGAACAAATATATGTTATGCTTAACATACATTATATATTATCAAACAAAAACACATTCTTCTTTTTAAACTGTATCAGTCTTGTCTTTACAAAATCTTTTTTAAAATTTGAACTCAAAATAATAATCTTTTTCATGATCTCTAATACACATATTCTTTATTTTTCCCTAGATCATAATACCTACTTACGTGTTTGAATCTATCGAAGCTGAACCAGCAACACTTGGAGTGGAGATTCCACAATATGAATAAAATAAACATAATTGTCCAGTTTTCATTAATACCATCATGGGAGAATATTATTTTTTAAATTTATTAAAGATATTTTCAATAAAATTCTCTTGATTTATAACTCGTACCCACTTTTCTTGCTCTTCCGGACACTTTAGGCTGCCTAGTATAATAACTATCCTTAGTAACTATCCTTTCCACCAGGAACACAACAAAAGATGAGGCATAGCACCAAAAACACACTCCACTTAAGCTTTATTGATGAATTGTTAGAGTCTTAAAAAATACACACAAAAATCACGATAAGTAAAAATGTATGGGCACTTTTAGGTTAAATCACTTACACAACGTGTAATTTTAAAATTTCTATTTTTTTTTATGCGAAACCGAGGTGACCATATATCTAATAATAGTTTATGTCACTTCAACACCAAAATAATTAGTTTTTTGCACTACAATAATAAATAATACCAAAAATCAAAGAGTTAAAACCAAAAATCAACCGACAAAATATGAAACGGAATCTAACCCAATATCTAAGTATGTACAGCTGATGAAGTAAACAAAAGTCCGCCCGTAGGCTGATCTTTTAATAGAAGGCACTGGTATATCATACAGCTACGGCTGGATTGAGACGAAACTAATAGCGTTGCATCTTTTGTATTATTTCCAAGGAAATCGCCCACAGTTTGGGTAAGTTAATTTTGGTTTATTAATTATCACGTGGGACAAATTTTTATTGGGTTAATTTTAAATTAGGCACCTTGGTTTGGTTTTTCTTTTTACGCACCAACTTGATTCCACGAGGGTTTTCACGACTAGCTAGCGAGGTTCCTGTTCAAACCTTAGACGTTCCAAACCAACATATAATCTAAGGGGAAGCCACGTGGTTGGGCCTTCTGGTTGTGCGGCAGATCCGGGCGTAGGGGATTTTTGGGACCCTTACGAATAAAAGCTAAGTACCAAACTCTTTATTAGCTCCCTCTCGTTCCTGCGTACATTATAATAAATATTGTACCTATTTTTTTTTTTTGTTGCTTCTGATTAGTTTTTAGTTAAAGACCATTTATTTAGTAATTTAAGTATCATTTATATCGTGGGTACCCCGTTTTTCATTTATATTAAATTTTAGTAGAGTAGGTAATTTTTTTAGTCTAGGTTACACTAACTGGTCCTCTAACGGGTAACCAGTATTACCAATTATTTCAAATATTTAATTTATAATATAGTCATTTTAATTTCTCTATATTATTGTAATAATTATTTAAACCATTTTAAATTGTATTGTTTCAAATGATGAGCTACCCTACATCTGAATAAACGTATGTCTTGTTAATCTGTGTTTTATTGTGTAATTACATTGAACTAAAATTTGCTGTTTTATATAGGTACAATTTTGAACCCACCTCCCAAACGGGAAGGTAGCAAATGGCGCTCGAGCAGTTGTAAGAGTCCGCAGGAGAGAGCAAAGCATTTCATCAGTTTCCATCATCGTCAGGATCACCAAGAAGTCCTTACTCATCAATTTAACAGTCAACAGTCTACGCTGGATGTGCCAAGTCCAACCTAACTCGAGAGTAATTGGATAAAATTGGTAGATATATTTATTGTAAACTGTGTATTTTTTCCCGCATTTTTTTTTGGTACTTTGCACTCTATTTTTCTGAGATTATAAGAGAGTATTTTAAAAAAAAAATATAGATTATATTTGCTGGTTAGATTGCTCAATTGGTTTATTCAGCTTTCTCTTTAAATTTAAAGTTTGAAATTTTTAATAGTAAGTTAATTGATAATTTATTCTGAATTTATTTGAATTTTTTTTTAATCTTTATATAAGTCCTATTTTCTATTTCTATTTCGTATCATAATACTTATCAAAATGATGAAAATTGAACCTGATAGGCTCGTAAAGGAAGAGCTTGAGTATGAAATTAAGATTAGAGGAATTTTACCAACTGGAAATGTCAAAGAGTTAACAAGGACACTTCGTGATTTGCTAACTTTAGAGAACGAGGGTCATTCATTTAGTATGAAAGTTGAGTTTGATGCTGAGAGTGAAATTAAAATTTGCCAGGAAAAATTAATAGATCTTGAATCTCTGATTAAAGCTCCACTATCGGAGGCCATTATTAGAAAATTAAAATCAAAATTAGGGCATTTAGTAGGTCGTTGTGAGAGAATTACTTCCAATGATAAAGAAATAATAGAAATAAAAGCAAAACTCTTAACTGATATTTTTAAGTATGTATCACTTTTTCGAAAGTTGTGTGAGGAACATAAGGGATCGTCAGAACCTTTAGATATCCAATTTCAGCAAAGTTTAATAACTTCAACTCCCAATAGGTCTAGTTCAAATGCAACTGAAAATCAAAGTGCAACTGGGCTGCCAGTATTAATGAATAATTTAAGTCTTAACAAAAGGGTTAATTTTTCTTCGTGGGGTTTAACTTTTAGTGGGGATTCAGATACAATGGGATTAAATGCATTTTTAGAAAGAATTGAAGAACTGTGTGAAGCTCATAATGTGTCACATGATGATTTATTCAGGGGTGCTATTGAAATTTTTGAGGGAAAGGCTCTTATTTTCTACAGGGCATTAAAAGGGAAAGTTAATGATTGGAAAACTTTATGTGAACATTTCAGGGAAGAATTTTTGCCTAGGGATTATACTGAAAGGTTATGGGAGCAAATCAAATCAAGAACTCAAGGGGAAAAAGAATCCATTACAATTTATGTAGCATACATGACTAATTTATTTAACAGATGCTCTGCATCAATAAACGAAGCTATGAAACTAAAAATTTTGAGAAAAAATATTTTACCATTTTATCAAACGCAGCTAGGGTTAGTGGACATATCTACAGTGGATGAACTTATTAAGCTTTGTAAACGAATTGAGGATAGTAGAGTGAATGTTTTGAATTTTGTACCGCCAACAGTAGATAAGCACTCAGTTGAACCAGATTTGCTATATAAGGCTAATGCGATTGAAAAACAAAGTAGGAAAAGGTTAGATAGTTTGGAAGCAGAGAAACAAGTCAGTTTTAATTTACAACCAAGTAATAAACAAATTTCAAATAATAAAAGTAGAAACTATAGTTCAGATAGAGAAAGTACAGATAGAAATGCTCACTTAGGTAGAAATAGAGAAATTAGTAACGATAGGTTAAATCGGGGTAGCGTTAGGGAACAAGACAGACGAACTGGGACAGTAAATAAATGGAGAGATGGGTCATATGATAGAGCTAGATTTTATAGGAATAGGAGTAACGATCGTTCGAGTAGTGTTGAAAGTTATAATGGGGACAGATTTTATCAAGACAGAAGTAGGGAACGTCATAATACCCCAGAAAGGTATTATAATAAAAATAGGTTAAGTAGAAATAATGATTATTTTGCTGGGAATCAGCCTAGGGAAAATAGTTTTAATAGGGGCAGGTCGTCCTGTAGGGATAGATCTGATTTAGGTAGTTATAGGGAACATAGAAATAGTAGGTATGATAGTTATAATAGGGATTTGGATAATAACACTAGAGGGAACGTCGTTAAGTGTTATAGATGTAATGGGGATAATCATTTAGCAAGACATTGTAAAGCGCAGGTCAGAAAGTGTTTTTCTTGTGGGTTATTAGGTTATACAAAAGTTAGTTGTCCAAAATGTAATAAACAGGGAAACGGTTCGAGGAGTTAAGTGTAAACCGAGCTTCAACTTCGACGGTTTTATCGGTTGATAATTTTGGCTTAGATTCTAGTATTGATAATTTTTGTTCTAAGGATGAACTGTTTAACTTTAACACATATAGTAAACCAATTTTAGACTACATGTTAACTCAGGCCGGAGATGGTGAATGTCCATATGTTTCAGTTAGGTTATATGATTGGGAAGTAAAAGGGTTGCTTGATTCTGGGGCGAATAGAATATTTGTCAATGAGCACACTATGAATGTGATGTTAAGTTTAGGGGTAAAACTACAAAATGTTTCTGACATGACTTGTACTGTCGCAAATGGCTCTGAACTCGAGTGTCTAGGATTTATGTCAGTGCCAATTAAGCTTAAAAACAAAATAGTCGTTTTCCAAGTATATATTTTAAACAATCTTAGGCATAGGTTAGTGCTAGGAACCGAATTTTGGATTAAAATGGGGATTGTACCAGATTTGAGAAGGGGTGAATGGCATTTTGGGGAACAAGATCATAAAGATATCTTAGTCACAAATTCTATTTCAACGTCAGATGATTTATCTTTAGCACAACGAGAAAAGTTAAATATTATTGTAGAAAAGTATTTTGATTCAATAAAACATATTAAGTTAGGGTGTACATCGTTAGTGGAACATGAAATTATTGTAACTCAAAATTCTCCAATTAAACAGAAAAATTACAGAGTAAGTCAGGCAATCCAAAACAAAATTGACTTAGAAATAACAAAAATGTTAGAGCTAGGCGTAATTGAGAAAAGCACAAGTTCTTATAGTTCTCCAATAGTAATGATTCCGAAAAAAGACAACACATATAGGTTCTGCGTTGATTTTAGGAAAATTAATTCAATTTCTGAAAAGTGGGCATACCCATTACCAAATTTAAGTACTATTTTAGATCGTTTAGGAAATGCAAAGTATTTAACAACATTAGATATTCAAAGCGCATATTGGCAAATAAAAATGAGTGAAAATAGTAAAAAGTATACTAGCTTTGCAATACCAGGAAGAGGTCTTTTTCATTTTAATAGAATGCCATTTGGCTTAACTAATGCGCCCGCTACTTTTCAGGCATTGGTTGATAAACTTTTCGGTCCGGAATTAGAGCCATATTGTTTTAAATATTTGGATGATATAGTAATTGTAACGCCTGATATTGAAACTCATTTTTCGGTATTAGAAGAAGTATTTAAGCGTCTTAAAGAGTCAGGGTTAACTTTAAATAAAGATAAATGTCAGTTTTGTCGGAGTGAATTAAAATTTTTAGGTTACATAATCAATAGACAGGGATTGCAGGTAGATCCAAGTAAAGTTAGTGCAGTTGTAGACATGCCAAAACCAAAGTCAACTAAAGAAGTTCGTAGAATTTTAGGTATGATATCTTGGTATAGACGGTTTGTACCACATTTCTCAAGTTTAGTATCGCCTTTAACTGATTTAACCAGAAAAAACGCAAAATTTGTTTGGTCTGCCCAGTGTGAAGAAGCTTTTCAACAAATTAAAAATTGTCTAGTCAGTGCTCCAATTTTATCTTGTCCAAACTTTAATGAGGAATTTATTGTTGAATGTGATGCTAGTTCATATGGGTTAGGGGCAGTCGTTTTGCAAAGGTATGATGGTCAAGAACACGTAATTTGCTATATGTCTCGTACATTAACCAGATGTGAACGTAAGTACACAGTCACAGAATTAGAATGTTTAAGTGTTATTTGGGCCGTAGAACGAGCCAGATGTTATTTAGAAGGGACTCATTTCACAGTTGTAACTGACCATCATAGCTTGTTATGGCTCCATAATTTAAAGAACCCTCAAGGTAGATTAGGTAGGTGGGCATTGCGCTTACAAGCTTACGATTTTAATATCATTCATAGACCTGGTAAAGAACACAAAGTACCAGATTGCTTAAGTCGACAATTAAAACTCGATATGTTAAATATAAAACTAGACACGGGTAAAACAGACAATTGGATTGAAAAAATGAAAAAAAATATTAATAATAATCCGTTACAATATCCAAATTGGCGTATTTCGGGAAATGGCGACTTGTATAAACATGTAGGTAAACATAGGGATCATGTCAATGACGCATCCTGGAAAAAAGTAGTACCAAAATCTGAAAGAAAACTTTTATTAGCTAAGTATCATGATAATCCTTTAAATGGTGGACATTTAGGTATTTTTAAAACTTATCATAAAATTAGTGAACATTATTTTTGGCCTGGTATGAAGTCTGAAGTTTGTAAATATGTAAATAAGTGTAAAGTGTGTGGTGAGCAAAAGCCTGAACAAAGAATGAAAGCTGGAATGATGGGTGAAAAACCTGTAGTTAAGCGGTGTTGGCAATACGTGGCAACAGATTTAGTAGGTCCATTACCTCGTAGTAGTAAAGGTCACCAATATATTTTAGTTTACTCAGATTATTTTAGTAAATTCTCATTATTTTTTCCATTACGTAAAGCTACTGCTTCCAAAGTATCTGAACTTATAGAACAATCATTTCTCTTATTTGGTGTGCCAGAATTTTTAAAAGCTGATAACGGAGTACAATATAAAAGTAAAGAATTTAGTGCATTATTAAATAAATACAGTGTAAAATTTTTAGCCAATCCTCTTTATCATCCAGAACCAAATTTTACAGAAAGGGTTAATAGGGTAATAAAAACAATGATCTCTTGCTATGTTAAGGAAAATCATAAAAAATGGGACCAATATTTGCTTGAATTATCTTGTGCATATCGAACAGCAAAAAGTGAAGTTACGGGTAATACGCCTTATTTCGTGAATTTTGGTTGTGAAATGATGGTGGATGGCAAAGATTATAAAAGAGAGCGTGAAAGGGATGAGTGTAAAAGTGATAGTGAGAATGTGAAGACAGAGGGAAGGTCAGTAGTGTTAGAGAGGTTGCGTAAATTGGTAACAGAAAAATTACAAAGTGTCCATGAGAAAACTAAACATCAATATAATCTTAGACATAGACCAGTAACATTTAATGTTGGTGATTTTGTGTGGAAAAAAGAATACAATCTTTCGGATGCGGCTAGAGGTTACACTGCTAAATTAGGCAAAAAATACACAGGTCCTTATAAAATCAAAAACAAATTAGGTATAAACGTATATGAGCTAATGGATGAACATGGCACATCGAAGGGTAACTGGCATGTAAAGGATCTGAAACCGTATAAGGGGGAGGCCGAGCCACAGTAGCATTTTTGTTGTTTTCTCTTTTCGCTAATTTGCTTATTACTTTGAAAGGTAGTTTTTGTGTCTTATGGAGTGTCGGTATTCTTATTAAAAATATTCTATTCTTGTTAAAGATATTCTAAAAAAAAAATATTCTATTTTTTTTTCCGTAGGTAAGGGGGGTATGTTACGGTTATATATTTTAAAGGGGAATTAATTTTCTTATATTTATTTTAATTGATATATCTTGACAAAATGGTGAATGTGGTGATTTATTATTTTGTTTATAACCTTGAAGATGGCACGTTAATAAAATATAACAATACATTTCTTAATACATATTAATTATTTATTTATTTTCTATTTACAAGTAAAGTAAATGTGCATTAACTTTAAATCATAATTTAACTTCATATTGTTGTATTTTTAGCCAAATGTAATATTTTGTAAATAATATCTTTGACTCGATCTTGAGGTATTATTCTTCAGGTTATGGAAGGGTAAATGCATCGTGTAAAGACTTCTTATTTATCTAAAATAACGTTAATTAAAGTAATATTAATAATAACCACTTTATATACTTACTTTTGGTATTTGTTTACTTCTGTTCAAGTGGAAATATTCATTGCATTTTGTTAGTTGTTTGGTTGCTACAAAGGGAAACCATATTATATTAATATATTATACTTGAAACGATGTACATACCTTTTTAATAACAATAATACCTTCAATAATTATTATTAAATAAATAATCTGATTGTGATTTTTGTTTAGATTAATTAATTTGTGGTTAGGGCAGAAACGTCAAATCATCAACAGGTCTAACGGTGTTGCCAGCTTCTTGAAGTTTTCTTAAATCATATTTCACCTCATTCATATTTAGTCTCTAAATAATTAATTTTAGCATTTAACTTATTTTAATACTTTTTATTTATTAATGATCTTAAACTCTTATCAATTGTATCTAGTTGTAATTGCATTTAACTTATTATTATTGTTTGATTTATTATTAAGTTTCTTTTATTATCGGATTACTCCTGGCAACATTGGTACTTAACTGGTTGCGGATGTACCTAGGGATTTTATAGCTAAATTTATATCAGGAAGGGGTATCGATATTAAAATTCCAAGCGCCCACCTGTCTGGTGATTTCCTTTCTTTTTCTTTTCGGCACGCTGGCAGTGAAGTCACGTTTTGAGTTGGAAAAATCCTTTCATTTGATTTTGGGAAAGGTTAATAATTCTCTACGTTTAATTGATATTATGTATATCAGGCACAGCTACGGCTGGATTGAGACAAGAAAACTAATAGCGTTGCATCTTTTTGTATTATTTCAAGGAAATCGCCCACAGTTTGGGTAAGTTAATTTTGGTTTATTAATTATCACGTGGGACAAATTTTATTGGGTTAATTTTAAAATTAGGCACCTTGGTTTGGTTTTTTCTTTGCGCACCAACTTGATTCCACGAGGGTTTTCACGACTAGCTAGCGAGGTTCCTGTTCAAACCTTAGACGTTCCAAACCAACATATAATCTAAGGGGAAGCCACGTGGTTGGGCCTTCTGGTTGTGCGGCAGATCCGGGCGTAGGGGATTTTTGGGACCCTTACGAATAAAAGCTAAGTACCAAACTCTTTATTAGCTCCCTCTCGTTCCTGCGTACTTAATAAATATTGTACCTATTTTTTTTTGTTGCTTCTGATTAGTTTTAGTTAAAGACCATTTATTTAGTAATTTAAGTATCATTTATATCGTGGGTACCCCGTTTTTCATTTATATTAAATTTTAGTAGAGTAGGTAATTTTTTTAGTCTAGGTTACACTAACTTGTCCTCTAACGGGTAACCAGTATTACCAATTATTGCAAATATTTAATTTATAATATAGTCATTTTAATTTCTCTATATTATTGTAATAATTATTTAAACCATTTTAAATTGTATTGTTTCAAATGATGAGCTACCCTACATCTGAATAAACGTCTGTCTTGTTAATCTGTGTTTTATTGTGTAATTACATTGAACTAAAATTTGCTGTTTTATATAGGTACAATTTTGAACCCACCTCCCAAACGGGAAGGTAGCACATCTCTCGGAAAAAGCCTCCTTTTCGCAAAACGGAAGTCTTCGAATTGACAGGTCATATGACCAAAGGCAATTAAGCGAACTCTATCGTCTATACTGAATGAAATTTGTTTTTATGGAAAGGAACCGCTACCTGTACTGAATGAAGTTTAACATCTAGCGAATAGATGGCGCCAGCAATATTAAAATTTGGAATTTTATAAAAAGAAAAATAAAACGCTACACTGCCCCCCTCCAAAAAAAGAAAGGCCCTCAAAGAGGACTTTCGCCCAAACACCACATAGGAAAACTAAACTAAGTTTGTACAGGGTTTTGGATTTTTCAAATGAAAATTTGGTGGATGATAACTTCGTGTATCACACGTCCATAAAGGAGTCACTATTGGTAAGTCGCAATCGGTATGTCAAATCAGTGAGATTACACAATCCCAGGGAAAGTCAAATCACCATATAATCCAAATAAAAACATTCATATAAACTATATATGAAAACTAAAACTAAATCTAAACCTAAAAGTATGGGATAGGAAAAGAAAGAAAAGAAAGAATCCCATGGAAGCGCAGATGTTCCTGAAGAAATCCTCAAGCTGATTGTCCGTACTCAACCCACCTAGTGTGAGGCAACAGAAGATTCACAAATCGCGTGTAATCAGTCATGCGACCCCTCACACCCATGGAAGCGGAGAACAAAACAAACAACAAAGAACCTCAACAAAAGCCATGCTACGGATCACTATAAGAGGTAAGTTTGGCGTGACCAAAACAAACTACCTTCGCCACAACCTGTGTGCTCACCGGTTAACCATTCAAAGGTAACTCACCTGTATGAGAAAAAGAAAGGGAAAATAACAATAGAAATCACAATAGATAAACATATAAAGGAAGAGAGAAAAGATTGTCACGAATGACCCAAAATATCCGTAACATAGGATTCCAGCCTATGAAACGCTATTGCAAATATGGAAAGAAAATCACAATCATACCCAATACACAGTAAACTTACGAAGTTATGAGGTCAGCTATGTCTCACCATTAGGTTGCAATCAGAATCATAACAACTTTTCGTTTTGTCACGAAGTCGTGTTTTCAAAATACAAGAATTGCTTAAATTTCAGATTCTTGTGAACTGAATAACAAAGAATAGAGCAAATGACATAAAACTATATGAGTGATTAACAGAATTACCATCCCACAAAATATTTACTCAAAATTAGGTAATCTGTAGAATACTCGAAGAAAAAAAATAGTGTCATATGCTCGCATTTCCAAATAGAAATACTATAACATATCAAAAATATAGGTACGCAAAAAAAACTAAATGACAATATAGTTATGCTGATTCGCGACAAATCCGTAAAAACGATAAGCGAATTGTTGTATAACTTTTTAATATAAACTAAAAAAACTAAAATATAATCTATGTATCCTTTAGACTAAACCCTAAAATGGAATCGGACATAACAGATTATTTGAATTACTGTGACGTAGTAGAGACATTTTCTGTATCAACGTCGTCAATCGTGTGACCTTGGTATGGTTTAAGATCTTTTATATGCCAGCGGCCTGCGTTAGTACCATTCTCGTCTACTAAAACATAAACTAAATTCGAGATTTTCTTTCGCACTGAAGATAAAATAAAACGAGGAGCTAACTTGGCTGAAAAGTTAACACCAGCATTTGATAAGACCTTATTACGTCTCCAAACCAAATCACCAACCTGAAAAGATAGATCACGTCTACGCAAATTATAAGACTTTGAGTTTCTTTCGTAAGCAGCATGAAGTTTCTTACGGACTTCGCTAAAGACACTATAAAGATTTTTGAGTTCTGAAGCGTAAGAGTTGCGATCGCCAGGCATAATTTCAAAATCTTCAGAGAACTTAACTTGACCATAATAATTACCAGAGATGGGAATATGCCTACCGAAAACTAAAAACGAAGGAGAAAAACCTGTGACCTCATGTTTAGAAGTGTTTAAAGCAAACTGAATATTAGAGAGTTGAACATCCCAATCTGTATGTTGTTTAACATAAGTTCTAATAGCTGTTCCTATTGTTTATTCATTCGCTCAACAAAGTTACATTGAGGAAAATACACAGCATTATACCAGATCTTCTGAACTTGATATTTCTTTGCTAAATCTCTGAACTCTTTAGCAACAAACTGAGGACCATTATCACAAATTATATATTGAGGTACTCCATAAGTAAGGAAAACTTCACTCTCAAGATGCTTCACAACATACGGAGATTTTGATGAACGTAACGGACACAGAAGAACATACTTCGAAAACCAATCGCCAACAACTAAAAGCCACTTATGACCCTTTTTTGATCTAGGAAAAGGACCCATAAGATCTAAAGCGATTGTCTGAAAAGGCATATTAACTTGTTTTCTCTTCCCATCCTACCTAACAGCATAGTATTTGAAGATTTCTGAGCTCCACAAACACGACAACTCTAACAAATTTAAGAACATCGGCTCTCATCTTGGGCCAGTAAAATTGTTCTTGAAGTCTTGATAAAGTCTTATAGAAACCCAAATGCGAACAAGTTGGCGGATTATGACATGATTCGATAATATTACGATGTTGAGGACGTGGAACAACCTTCTTCCATTCTTGAAGATTTGATGAAAATGGTAGCTGTACCGGAATAAACTTAAAAAGAAAACCATCTTCAATTTTCCACTGTGGAAATGAACTAGGCGAAGCTAAAATCTTTCGCTTCATAGTCTCATACCATGCGTCAGTATGGTCTAAATCTATATTCAAAACGGAAATTTGCGGACATACAAAAGAATCATTATCTGAAATATCTGAAGGAGAAACTTTATGATTGGTAGTGGTGGATCTATAAAAATTCTTAACATATAATAACCACTTCTTCCAATCAGATTCTGAAAATAAATTTCTGGGTTTGAATTTTTGAACTGCATGACCAGAAACACGAGTTCGTCCAATTAGTTTTTTGAACATTGGGGACACGCCGGTGACTTAACACCTAAATTACCACATTTAAAACAAAAAACCTTACGTTTCTGTCGACAATCATGAAATGTATGATTTGGACCAGAACAATTCCAACAAACTAAACGCGAGGTTGCTTCCTTACCTGAATTTTCTACAGATCTGGGCATACTCGAAGAAGTATTTACCATATCAGGGTCAGAAGACGACGACGCTACAGCAGAACAAGGAGACCTAGCAGTAGTATTTTTATTTTTGTTCTGAGCATTTACATTCTTAGATTTTTTACTAAACTGTACGCGACGAGAATCAAACGAGCTAGAATCAGGAGTGGTATTTAATTCAGAAACATTTAAATTTCTAGAATGTTTTCATTCTGATGTTTAGCATTTTCTAATTTTCTACACAAATTAGACAGTTCAGACACAGATAAAACATCAACTAAAGCTAACTGAGTAATGTATTCAGGAAGTAAATTTTGTCTAATGATTTTTATTTTAGTAACCTCACTAGGGCATTTACTTAATCTACTAAAAAGATTCTCTAAAGTTGCTATAAAAATTAAAATACTTTCATTTTTTCGCTGTTTATAAGATTTAATTTGTGACCAAATATTATCATCATTATCTGGTGGTAAAAAGTCTTTCTTTAATCTTTCTACAAGAGATTTCCAATCTGCGACATGTTGCTTAATACTTCTATACCAAATAAAAAGCATTACCAGTAAAAAAGTTCTACTGCAGAAGAAAATAAATCTTGTTCACTAACTTTACGTGATTCAGAAAGCTCAGTAACAGTTTCTAAAATGAAAATAAATCTTGAGGATTACCATTGAATTTAATAGGCCAGTCTGACACTGGACAAGGTTTAGCAACATAAGTAACAATAGGAGGCGGTACATTAATAACTGGTCCTGAAGGAACAGAACTAACGTTTAAAGTTTCATTAATGTCTGAAGTTTTGACAAGCAGGTCAGCTTCAAGTTGATAACAACTAGTATAAACATCAGTTTGAATAGTTTCTGCATCAGCACGATTTTCATCTAAAATTATTCTCTTGATTCTACCAGCCAAATGCGCAAGACGAGATCTTATAACTTTGAACATTGAATCATTTACTCCACCCTCAAATTCAGAAATTGACAAAAGGAAATTGAATCTAAGGTTGCTTTAATTTCTGAAATTTCTTGATCAAAAAGAAACAGGATAATCTTCCATATTAACTAAACAAAAAAGGGTTATTTACTTCTCTACTTAAGACCTGACAAAATTTTACGTTTACTGTCAACATTTTTAGATGTTTTAATACCCCTAATAAGTTCGTAATCTAATTCTACTTGTCGTAAATGATTAACTTTAAAAGATTCTTTCTCCATTGTAATTCAGCTATATGAAATACTAAAGACTAAATGATTCAGAAAAACTTACTAATTTTAACAAAAAGCTGTTATGATTCGGCGCAAACTATCAGAAAAGAAAATATGTTCAATGTCAAAACCAAAAAAGATTCAAGTATTCGAAACAAATTCCAAAATTTTATGAAATACTAACAGTGCTACCCTGTATATACTGAAATTATGTCCACTCTGTATATTCAAAATATAACCATACCTGTATATTTAAATCAAAATCAGAAACGTCAATAAAAATGTAGTCAGAAATACGTATTAAGTTATTTATCTGGGTTTTAAATAGATAAACAAACACCCTCAGAATTTATAAAAAAAAAAATTGCTGTTGAACTGAAATTATTAGAATTTAATTACAGAAATAATGAAAATAAAATTTCAAAACTATAGTCTTTGCCTTATAGAAAATTTATCTGAGCCTAACAAAAATTATTTTACAAAGTCTACCAAATAAGTGAAGCAAATTAAATTAAATTGAGCCAATTAAACTAAAGTCGAGCCAATTAAAACCAAGTAAAGCCCCACGTGACAGGGCGTCATATTCTTTATTCTTCTATTTGTGTGACGACTTTTTCTGTCATCACTCAAACAGAAAGAAAAAGGTATCCGTTGCTCAGGGTCAGAGGAGAGCTGGGTTCGTAAGTAAGGCTTGTGACCTGTGGTGACTTAATAATGTTGTTAAATAATAAAATAAAAGTAATAATGTATAGGCTGCAAGGATTCTAAAATTGATGTTAAGTATTCAAATAGTAATGGTCAAAGACAGTAAAAAGGGCGCCACTTACTTTGGGTATGAAAAGGTAAAGTAAGAAACCAGTAAGAAAATTTGATCATGAAATAGCTAAAATAAAATAATCAACAGCAATAAGGGTCTATTATGTTCATCAAGAATAAAAGTCAGATATAACTATCCTACGTTGAACATTTATTTAAAAACGAACACAATTATCAATCAATTATCAACCGCTACCTGTACTGAATGAAGTTTAACATCTAGCGAATAGATGGCGCCAGCAATATTAAAATTTGGAATTTTATAAAAAGAAAAATAAAACGCTACAACTTATCATCTCTAAAGATAGCAAAACTTTAAATATGAAAAAATAAAAAAATATTTTAAATTTTTAGTTGAACGTGCTAAAGTGCGTCGGTGGAAAAAATTGCGTTGACACCACCAGAAGGGTGGTTTCAAAATTAATTGAGCATGAATTGGCTTTAGAATGTAATTGGACTGGGAGGACAACAAACCAGCTTTCGGTGCTTACAAAAACGGTTAAACTTATTGAAGGTAATTATTAATTCTAATATGCCTATATGTCAGTGTTTTTTTAGGTAAGTGTTATACCTACCGTTCTATTTTTTTTCAGAAGTAGTTATGGCAAATACCTTGTGACGTCAATTAGTGTCAGTGACAAATTGGTGACAACCAAAAACTTGACAAAACTTGGACAATTTGACACAACTTTGACTAGTTAACGTATCTAACTTATAACCATTTTTCCGACTGGGGTCGGGGGTCGCGTGGGGTGGGCCGTATCGATCAAAAAACTACTAAAAATATACGACGTCACGATCGTTCCCGCGCGTTCAGTGTCGTTTAAATTAATATTCGGATGTAACAATAACTTAAATATTGCGTTTTGAGATCGTTTTGTGTTGTTTCTATATCTACATAGACAAATGTATTAAAGAAATGGCACAATGCAAAGTGGCACAATGGGGTCTATGGTTGAACGTTTATGTTAACTTAACGCACACATTAATTCCAGCAACATCTGTCACCACAGGTAAATTAAAAAAAAAGCAGTTAAAATGGACACTCGTCAGTTGAAACTTGATATCGGTCTGTGGAGACATCTGTTTTGGAGTTAACGTGTACGTTAAATTAACATAAATCCCGAGCCCCATGTCCCATTAAAGGAAAACTTGAGTTTCCCTTCATAATATATCTAAAGGCAAGCCATTATTCGCCCTGTATAATAAATGTACAGGGTTGATACAGCTAAGCCTTCATCATTTCTTTATAATAAATGTAATATTTTGATACAGCTAAACCATCATTGGCCCTTCATAATAAACATAATGGCTTGATATAGCTAAGCCATTATTCGCCCTTTAAAATAAAAAATGTAATAGCTTGATATTGGCAAGCTGTCATTCTGCCTTGATGGTAAATTATCCATTGGCCGAATGACGGCCGGTGGGTCATTTGCGTGTTTTACCAATAATGGCAGCCGGTAAAGTACCAATACATGATTGTATTTTTGCCAACGCCTTTGTATACATTCTACCATTGAAGTGTGTTTGCTAGGTGGTTAATGTTTTTACGAAAATAGAAAATTCGGTGTCGACATCATAAGAGCTAGTATCCCAGTTGGTTGTTTTACATAAGTGGCTGAACTTTTGAGCATTCTTTTCTGAAAAAATACGGCATAATTTACGAGGGGCATTTTTGATTTTGGACTTCATCGAAAATTCAGTTAAAACTGCTTCATGATCAGAGAGACCCGAGCTAAAGACGTTGCAGGCGATGGAGTTAGGATCAAAAGATGACACAACATAGTCTATAGTACTAGAACTGGTATTGGATATTCTGGTAGGTGAGCCTACATGCATGGCTATTCCAAAAGAATCAAAAATGGACTGAAGAAACTCCTGAGCAGCACATACACCAAGAAAGTCAATATTAAGATCACCACACAAAATTAATTTGCGTTTTAAGGGCAGGGACTCAAGCAAGCTTAGTAGATTATGACCAAATAATTGCACGTCAGAGTCAGGTGTTCTATAAATACAAATAATGTAAAGGTCATAAGCATTATGGTGGACAATGGAAAATTCGAATACTTTTTCAGATAACAAATCATTGTACCTAGTTACCTCGGAAAAGTCGTTGTTTAAAGACATTATCATAGTACCCCCATGAGAAAAATTTGTTCTATTAAATCTGGCCCCTGTGGTATAATTTTTAACAAACACAGGCTCATCAAAATTTAACCAGTGCTCAGTTATGGCAATGATATCTGGAAATTCAAGTTCTTCTAGTAAAAGATATAATTCATCTGTTTTATGTCTTTATGTCTTAAGGACTGAATATTAATAAGGAATAGACCAAGCTTGCTATCGCTTAAGTTTTCAGAGGGTGCTTGATCCTCTGTTCGCGTCAATTCAACTAAAAATTTTTACTCCTACTTGGGGAGCCACTGGAATAATATTTGCCATGACTTTCCCTAATCTTTTGAAGTCGTAGAAGACTCTCCGCAGAAAAGAATGACCTGAAAGCTGAAAGATCTGCATCAACTTCAGTTGAACCAATACCATAGACGTTGTGGAAGCGGTAGTACAACTTACGCAAGGAGTCAAGGTCACTAGGTAGCCCTTCTGATGCAAGCATCAATTTGATGCTGGTACTAGTGTGTCCTTCAAAACACACACTGGATGGTTGGTCGTGAAGATAGGCAAGGAATAGCCTAAGAGATTTCAAAATGGACGGGTCCCTCAACCTGGCCAACACGTAACGTCCATTTACCGCATCTGAGTCCTGAGACAACCGTAGTACAGGTGGAGTCATCGGGTCCATAACTACCAAACCATCTCTCTTCGTACTTCCCTGCACAATAATTTCTGGATTTTCCATCGCCAGGGACTTGCAAGCAGCTATAGCTTCCCTGTCAGAACCAATCTTAATAGTTTTTACATCCCGAAGAAGTTAACGAAGCTTGGTTTAAGGATGTTGAGGTTGAATCTATTATGGTTCCTGGCGGCCACATATTTATGTCCTTAAGCTGCACTAAGTGACACCTCTTTTGCACTCCAATTTTGAAATCGGAATGGGAACTGTCCATATTTTTCAGCATTGGAAAGCATCTGATGAAATCGGTGGTTCCTAGTTTTTCTTTAACATAATGCGCAAGTTGATTCGCTGTGTAAGGAGGTGGAATTCTGGACACTACCACATAATTCCAGTCTTCTCTTATGGCGGCCTTAGGAGGTTGCGATGACACTATTTCGGGTGAAACTATTTTTTTTGGCAAATCTATAAAAGCTGTACTATTTTGGTGATCTATAGGGCCCGTCTGCGTTGAAATGGATTTTTCCGCTGCATATTATGATTGGTACAGGTCTAATCCCTTGTAACAAACTTTTCCAATGTGAGCGACATTTGTTTAACGCTCTGCCTAAGGTCAGCCATTTCCTTCGCCATTTCTTCCTTAGATGGGTCATGAACTTGGACTTTAACAGACACATCATGGTTGTCCATTAAAATTGATGATAAATTGAATGTGTCTTGCTTTATCTCATTTATTGACTTAAATAAGGATTCTTGTGTGGTATCTGATATCCTGGATATGTCATCAATTTTCTTGAGTAAAATTTTCCACTTCGTGGAATCGTTGTCACTCAGCATGTCATACATTTCAGTTTGACTGGAAAAATGTCCATATGTTTTTTAAACAGAATCCTAGTGCTTCGATGATTTCTGGTTGGACCTGGCATTCTTGAAGCTGTGTAATTCTATCATGAACATATTTTAATGTAGGGGAATCGCAGACAGTGCAGAAAAATCTAACATTGTGGTACTTTTTGTTGACATAGCACCTTTGTTGTTGCCTTATCCAGTCCTGTACAGGTCATACAAAAACTTCTTCGACACTCTCCACTACAGCGAACCTTATAACTGTCCTTTTGGATTTTTTGACAAGAATCGCACTTAAATTCAGCCATAATAATGTAAATGATTAATAATATTAATAAAAGTCGATGACAGCTGAATAAAATTCGGAAGTATAAACAAGCTAGAACTCACGCACAGCGGAAATAAGTACGCCGAAAAATTATCAATTAAGGTTGCAAAAAACTAACACAAATAAACAAAGTCAAGTTTAAACGAACAGTGAACTTAGAGTTGATTTCGGGTCAGGAACAAAAACAAATCAAAACAAGTCAAATCAAAACAAAACAAACGTTCAATAACCGGCAGACAAAACGCACGAACGGTAACACAACCTTATCGTACGACTGCTAAACTGTTACAGTTGACTAAGGAAGGAGCATATCAAAAATCTAGGTACTAGTGATGGAGAACTATCGATGGCGCTATCGATAACTATCGATATTTTTCACTATCGAAAACAATCGATAGTATTTGGAGGCTATCGATATTTTGCGATAGTTCGTTTGGAACACATTTCTACTTAGATTGAGGTTATAAATGGTTATAAATATGTGTTGTTTGTTCATAAAGAAAGTTTAAAATGGATAACTTTTTAAACATAAAAAGGAAAAAGGAAGACAGTCCGAGCAGTCGTCGTAGCAGTAAGTAAAATTTATAAACAAAACATAATGCATTTCTAAAAGCATTAAATCCCCCCGAAGTTAATTGAATATGTTCAAGCTAGGTTGTTCCCATTTCCCATATGAAAAAAGAAGAGTAACTCAAATGGGCACTTGATGGATCCTCGATTTAAAAAGGAAGGTTTCAGAAGCAATGAGAATGCAGAATGTGCAGCATAAATGGAGCAGGAAATGGTCCAGATTTTGAAAAAAGAGGAGAAAGCAGACCCCGCAGAATCCAGATTTAGAGATGACAGGCCCGGCTACGAGCAGTACCTACAAGCACTACTACCACCAGCAGCAGTGGAAATCTATTATTTTCTTTTATTGAAGAAAGAATTTGCCGGAAAATTAAATCAATAACTGCAGATGCATTCATCATCAAACGTCAGTATTTGAGAAACAAATTGCAACTTAAAATGATGATCCTCTTCTGTTCTGGAAGGTAACTATTGATAAAAATATTTTTTTTTGTCATAATATTAAAACGTTTTGTTCTTACTTTTTACAGGTAAATGGAAGGGATTTACACCCACTGGAAGAATGTAGCAAAAAATACCTGTGTATTCCAGCATCATCTGTGGAATCTGAGAGGACTTTCAGCACCACAGGCAATTTAATAACAGAGAGAAGATCAAGATTAAAGGCAAACAATGTTGATATATTAACATTTCTGAACAAGAATGAATGTATAGTCGGAAATGTAAATAATTAGTTAAATAAAAATATTGGTTTTGATTATTTTATAAATCCATTATTTTATTAAAAAAAACAAATAATTTTAATAGAGATGCTAATTTTCGATACTTTTATATACTATTTTTTAATTAAAAACGGTAGGAAATTCGTACTGTCTTTAATTATAAAAAACTGTACGAAATTCGTATTGTTTGTTAAAAACGGTATGAAATTACCTTTTTCAATAAAACAGTACGGAATTCGTACTGCTTTTCATAGATAACCACATAGATAACTAACAAATTTATGTTAGTCAAAACTATCGAAAACAATCGATAGTTATCGATAGTCGAATGTGTCAATATCGATAACTATCGATGGCCGTGACTATCGATAGTTCTCCACCAC
This sequence comes from Sitophilus oryzae, assembly GCF_002938485.1. Lineage (NCBI taxonomy): Eukaryota > Metazoa > Arthropoda > Insecta > Coleoptera > Curculionidae > Sitophilus > Sitophilus oryzae. The sequence goes on from NW_022147171.1 coordinate 2,194,146, forward strand.
TATTAGGTACACCGCGATGGGCCTCAAATATGGCCGACTTAAATTCCGGTTTATCAGTGTCGTTCTAATTTTATTTAAAAAATGTGAAACTATGATGTAGGGTAGACGTGGGGTAGACTCAATAATTTGTTGTTTTATTTTACGGTGTGAATAAATGTTGGTAGTTATTAAAATTGTTATAAAAATATATAATTGTAATAAAAATAGATAAGTTATAATAAGTATTTATTAACACAAACATCCGATACGCTACTGAAGCAGGTAAGTCAAATTAACGTATCTAAATTCTTTGACAAGTAATAAATAAAAGCTAAAATGCAAGAAAAATATATAATTTAGTTAATTTAAGTGAATTTCATAAATGATCGGTTTACTACACGTATGTATATTATAAAGTCACTTACTAGCGAAAAGTTGATCCATTATTTCACTCAATTTTTGCCGAGATCTACCGCACGCTACACAACCAACTATTTTAGATTCTTTTTTGATAAATCGCGATAGTGTCACTGTTAATTTAAGTTCTGCCACAATTTCCATCTAGATTTACTACCTTTATACAACTATCAGTAGTAGAATAAATAATAAATAACATAAAATAAGCTCCGTAAAGACTGACAAATCCACAAAATTTCAAATCAAATTCAAATGTGTCAAATGAATCGTCAAACAGAACTGTCAAGAATCCCCACCCTAGAGTGCTTTTATAGTGCTTTTTCCGCCCACCATGCATGAATACATGGATAGCATTATGCTCCTTCCTTAGGGTACGAACATAGTGGAGGCAGGTTTCTGCTTTCCGGCAACCAGCGCCGTCTCTGTGGACCTATTCTTGACCACATATTGCTCACATCTCGCATCTCCGAAAAAGCCATATAACAATACACGTGATGCGTAACTTTGCGTATATGCCGTGTATTGTTATATGGCTTTTTCGGATATGCGAGCAGGGTTCGGAAGTAGTTAATTAAGAGGAAATTTACCTGATTAACTAACCTAACCTAACCATATTCAAACGCCGCGCCGCACGGTGATATATTTGCTCATTTTAGCCGGCCAAAAGGTCATTTTTAAAAATTAATTTTTATGACCAACGAAAAATGTTATCTTGAAGCCCAGGAGATAAGGCATCTAAAAATAATTTGCTTTTTGCCATACAAACAGGTATTCGTATTTAGAACTAGTTCCAATTTGTCTGTCTCACAAGCAGAGTGTTTTCCGCTTAAAAATTGCTTTATTTTAAATTAATAAATTTTATTTTTTATATATTTGTTTCCAAAAGTGAATATGAATTGTGATGAAGCAGGTAAATATAGGACTTTTTCATGTTTAATCAAATTAATCTCGTTGGTTTTTTAAAGCTACGCCTAGTTAAAGGTATATTAACTTTTTTTGAGTCTTTTTTTTAAACGTCTAAAGTTGTTATGTGGTTCCTTGCATTTCCCGACAAAAAACTTTGATCATTTAAAAAAAGCCTTTCCTCTTCTACAAAACTTGATATTAAGTAGCCGCCAAATGCCGCCACTTTTTGAAAAAAATCTAGTTTTTAAAAACTAGCGCAGTTTATTATTTTTTGTGACGTACATCTAATTCGGTATTTTTGCATTTAAGGACCTGCTGGAGATAAGATCTTCACCCGAAATCAACTTTTTAATCTGATGAGTCAACAAAATTTGAAAATATTTGACGAAAAATTGGCATTTTTGCAAAATTATCTTCTTACATATGATGCTTTTTCTGAAGATCAAAAAAGAGAAATTAAGCACAATTTTTCACGTTTGCAAGCCGAATTTAAAGAAAGATTGATAGAATGTCAAAACAAGGTTTTGGAAATACAAACGATGGAAACACCAGTCGCAGGTTTTTTGCCGATCCAGAAGTCTCCTCTAAAATTACCGGAATTGATATAACCCTTATTCATCGGTTTAAAGTAACTCTTGAAATCATTTCTAGTGGCTATAGGGTGAATACACAAAAATTTGCCTGTTTTGCAAGAGAGACCTCCGAACTATCTGTAGCACTTTATCCTTGGCATCCAACGACACCTACTATGCACAAATTATTTCTGCATGGTGTAGAGGTAATAGAACATGCCATTCTTCCCATCGGACAGCTGTTTGAGGAGGCTGCAGAAGCCAGAAATAAACATATTAGATTATATCGACAAAACTTTGCCAGAAAGTTTTCTAGAGAATCCTGTAACGTGGATATATTAAATCGTTTGCTTTTAAGTTCCGATCCATTTTTATCAATGACAAGATCACAACCAAAGAAAAAGACTAAACCTTTTCTAAAAGAAACTTTAGAATTACTTCTTCCAGATGATCCCTTGGCTAGCACAACCCTTAGAAACGAATCGTCTTCCGACGAAGGTCATAGTGAAGAAAAACATTCATCAGATGAAGATTCGTGGTTTTCCCCAAGTTCGGATTAAATTTGTAGTTGTAATTTTCCTTAAGAATATATATTTTTATTAAAATCTATTTTTTCGACATTTTTGTTTTAAAAAGTTAGTGAGATCTTTGAAAACAGCAAAAATTTTGGCTCTTACATTCAATTCTGGTTAAAACCAACAAAGTTAGTTACTTCACTATCCTCAGATATTTTTGACCACCTAAACCGGGTCAATAGCTCACCGTGCGCCGGCACCGCACATAGGGGTATTTGGTCTATAAACCTGGCCAAAAGTGAAATATTTTTATTTTTATTTTTTATCTTAACTGAATACAAATGTATAAATACTAAATGTAAGCGCGTTTATTAGTTTTTTTTTAAGTCGTAAGTTGACTATCAAATAAATAATATATTTCAATTATAAGTATGAATTATCTTGAGTGTATTCTGAATATTTCTAAGATTATAAAATAGTTGAATTGTTTGTAGTGCTTTTTTTTTGCAAATTGTTTATAATAACTGTCATCATGGATACAGAGCCAGCTGGCAAGTCCTGTTTTATGCCATATTTTTATTTTGAAACGTTTTCTTCTATTCTATTTCTTTATAATGTTTTATATTTAAAAAATCAGAGGCATTTTTATAAGGTGTAAGACTATTCGGCAATATTCCGCATGGAAATTAGTGTTACGAATTCCGTGGGTCCACTATTTAAACTCACGATAAAATACTTAACGAATTTATTTGTTTCACTCTGTACACACAACTTATACTATTTACAACACAACTTATGCAACTACTATTACTCTAACGGTATTTCGCGGTATTTTCAAACTTCAGACTATCTTCAGACTTTAGACTTCAAACTTCTCCAACTGTCAAAGCGCGGGCCTTATATACCCACTGGCGGTTGTTTCTAGATTTTTCTAAAGAATTCTATAATTTTCTTTACTTTCTGGCGAATGCGCCAGGTTCCTCAATGCACTTTGCGATTTTTTTAGCAGTATGCAGTTATGCAACCAGTAATACACCTTGACATTGCCCCCTTCTCAAATTTGATCGTCCCGATCAAGGTTTCCTGTCTGGTATCTCTTCAATCGATCCAGATGAACTACTTTCATCTTACTTCTAGGGCTGCGTTGAATCCGGTACACAACATCATTTATCCTCTTGATGACTGTATAAGGACCTTCCCATGCTGGAGTTAACTTTGGGGACCTCCCTTTCTTGCGCTGTGGGTTATATAACCATACCATATCGTCCTGTTGAAATCCCGTAGAATTAGCTCTGAGGTCGTAACGAGCTTTCATCCGGTCACTGGCTAGCGTAATCTTACTTCTCACGGCCTTATGAATTCCCAATAACCTTTCCTTCAGTTCATCCGCGTAGTCCTCTACGTTCGTGGTGCTGTCGTCTGGTGATCCGAACACCAAGTCACAAGGCAACCGTAATTCTCGACCAAATAAAATCTTCGATGGTGAAAGTCCGGTGGTGTTGTGAACTGCACTTCTATATGCCATTAGGAATAGTGGTATATGCTGATCCCAATCTCTTTGATGTTCATCCACCATTTTCGAGAGATGTTCTTCAATGGTCTTATTGAATCTCTCGACCATCCCATCAGACTGCGGATGTAAAGCTGTTGTCCTAGTCTTGTGAATACCAAGCAGATCACACATCTTCTGGAACAGTCTTGACTCGAAGTTCCTTCCTTGGTCAGTGTGAAGCTCTAAAGGAATTCCAAATCTACTGAAGACATTATGACTAATACTTCAGCTACAGTCGATGCTTCTTGGTTTGGAATGGCAAAAACTTCTGGCCATTTACTGAAATAATCCATCGCCACTAAAACGTACTTGTTGCCCTTGTGCGTTTCAGGGAATGGGCCTGCAATGTCAACAGCGATTCTTTCGAATGGCAGTCCAACGTTATATTGTTTCATTTTTCCCCTAGATCGAGTGCTTGGTCCTTGGCTGGCTGCACAAATTTTACATTGTCGACACCATTTCTTGACATCTTCGCAATAATCCACCCAGTAAAAGCGATCTCTCAGCTTGCTCAAGGTCTTGTTTACCCCAAGATGGGCTCCAGTTTTACCACCGTGAATTTCTTCCAATACCTGGGTAACTTTCTTCCTTGGTACCAGTAACTGAGTTGTTACTGTGCTGCCATCCGCACTTTCCCATGTGCGCTTTAACAATCCATTCTCAATAACCAGTGAATTCCACTGAGCCCAGAGAGCTTTGAAAACGAGCCCTCTGTCCGCAATATCCTGCCACGGTGGTCTCTCGCCGTTACCTTCCTTGAGCCGTAGTATTGCTCCGATGTCTGGATCTTCCATTTGATCTTTCCTCAATTGTGTCGTCGTCCACTGTTCATCGGTTCCAAGTTTAAAACTCCTTATCATGACAGTGCCTTCACGTTGTTCCGTTTTACAGCAGTGCTTACAATCGGTTTGACAGGGTCTTCTGGATAAACCGTCTGCGTTACCATGCATTTTTCCAGCACGATGTTGGATGGTAAAGTGATACTGTTGGAGCTTCTCGAGCCATCGTGCTATTTGACCTTCAGGTTGTTTCATCTCCATAAGCCACTTGAGAGCCGCATGATCTGTCCTAATTAAAAATTCTTGGCCGTACAGATATTTATGAAAATGATCAACTGCCTTCACAATTGCTAGCAGCTCCTTCCGGGTAACGCAGTAATTCCTTTCTGGTTTGGATAGAACTCGACTGTAATATTCTATCACTCGTTCTTCGCCATCTTGCACTTGTGATAGCACTGCACCTATGCCGATATTGCTGGCGTCGGTATCCAGGATATACCTCCCTTGTTGTTGCGGGTAGGCTAGAATAGGACTTGAACATAAAGCCGCCTTAAGTCTTCCAAAGGCTACATCACAATCGGTGTTCCATTCGTAGCCGACTTCATCACCTGTAAGTCTATGTAAGGGTGCAGCTATATTGGCAAATCCCTTGACAAATCTTCTGTAATAGGTGCATAAACCCAGAAAACTTCTAAGTTCATGTTTGTCGCGAGGTTTAGGCCAATCCTTGATTGCAGCGATTTTCTTCTGATCGGTGTAAATTCCGTCTGCCGAAACTACATGACCCAAGAATTCCACTTGTCGCTGGAATAAGCTACACTTCTTCGGGTTCAAGTACAGGTGCGCATTCCTGCGGCCGAAGACTTCTTCTAAATTTCGCAAATGCTCCTCAAAAGTTCTTCCCATAACCAATACATCGTCGAGGTAAACCAAGCACGTTTTCCAAGTTAATCCTCTTAACACCACCTCCATGAGACGTTCGAAAGTGGCTGGAGCATTGCATAATCCAAACGGCATGACCTTGAATTGATATAGTCCGTTTCCTGTAGGAAAAGCCGTCTTTTCTTTGTCTTCCTCATCTAGACCAACTTGCCAGTATCCACTCTTTAAGTCGAGAGTGGAGAACCAGCACGAACCTGCCAGAGTTGTTAATGTGTCATCTATACGTGGCAGTGGGTAGCTATCTTTCTTAATGACGTCATTGAGCTTCCTATAATCCACGCAGAATCGTGTACTACCATCTTTCTTCGTCACCAAAACAACAGGAGATGACCATGGACTTGATGATTCTTCGATTACTCCATCTTCTAACATCTTATCTACCATTGTCTCCATTTCTTGTTGTTTGGAAAGGGCACCCTTCTAGGACGTTGTCGAATCGGCTGAGCATGACCAGTATTAATCCGGGCTTCACAAAATCCGTTCTTCCACTGTTATTTTTCTCAAAAATACCGCCATGCTTTCGCAGGAACTGCTTAGCCTTCTGTTTCTCCTCATATGTTAGGTGATCCCATGGCTGTTCTAGATGTTTTAGTGTTTCTTTGGATGCCATTTGTGTAACAGCTGACGACACTTCATCACATCGGGTGACACTTCTTACAGGTTCGCAGATGGCTATCTTGTCACCTTTTTGAATCTTGACACAATTCGGGAAAACATTCGCAATTCTGATCGGTATATTCTTGTCGGTGTTCACCAATGACTTTCCTACTAAGTACCTATCTTGTTTCTTGTCGCCACTTTTTACCAGTCCAACACAGCACCCAGCGATTTTCTCCACTTTACCGAATACGATCTTCTCGGTATTACCAGGTATCACCACAGTTTCCGCTGATCTTACATCCATTCTGCCTGGTCCCTCGTCTGGAGATAACATGAACTCTTCATATCCAATATTTAAGATATTTCTCTGGTGATCGAACGAAAATCCATGTTGACGAATCATATCCATGCCCAAGATGAAGTCATCTTCAATATCTGCCACTAAGACGCTATGCTGAAACTTCAAATTTCCTAACTTCAGTTCGACGATAGCCTTTCCCCGTGCAACGGCCATTTCCCCCGTAACTGTACGTAAACACACTCTTCTTCCCAGAGACATCAGCTTCAATCCTTGCACTGAGTTAGCCCGCACCAACGATACCATAGCGCCAGTATCCACAGTCATTCGAATTCCCTTTCCATTGACTTTCCCGTCGATCACCAAGCTGTCAGCGGTTGTTCCTAGACTCCTAATGGAAAAAATCCTGGGGGCTCTGTTCTCCCCAGTCAATACTCGCCCCTTAGTATTGACTGATTTTAGTTTTCCTGGTGCCTACGTTCTCTGGATGCTGAACGGGATCGCATGAACGCGGCAATCCCGTTTGATGTGGCCATTCCTGCCACATCTATAGCACCTTATGTCCTGGGATCTTCTCTGGTTCTCTGTCTGGTTATTGTTGATTCCCTTGTTTATTAGTAGCTCACATAGTTTGTCGAATTTTCTACACATCTCCTCCAAACTTCTGTGGGTACTCTCGGGCTGTTCCTCTACCGTTACCGATCTTATCTTCGGTCTAGGGATGGCGCTAAAAGCAGCTTCGATTTCCAGCGCCCTGACCAGTGCTTCGCTGCTGGTAGAAAATCGGGATATTTGCAGCGCCCTCTGTAATTCGTTGTCCCTCAGTCCGCTGATAAAGCACTGAGCAGCGAGTTCCTCCCTAAATCCTTACGGTGCTTCAGGATACGTTAGGTGTACCAGCCGACGTAAGTCTGCTTCAAATTCCTGCAGACTCTCTCCGGACCTCTGCAGGCGTGTCTTGATCTGGGCCTGGTAAAGTTGGCGTCGATGTTGGTCGCCATATCTTCTGTCCAGTGCAGCGACCAAAGTTTGGTATTCCTGCTGTTGGGCTGCAGGAATAGTTTGCAACAGTTCCAGGGCAGGGCCACGCAGCGCGATGACAAGTGCCGCTGCTTTCTCCTGGTCAGTCCATCCGTTGGCAGCGGCGGCTGCTTCAAACTGACGGTGGTACATTGTCTATGTCGTTTGTCCATCGTAGGTCGGGGCCTTAAGGTTCGATGTTCCTTGAACGCCAGGTGACTTTACTTGTACCTTGGTCTTCTGTAGGTCCATCTCCAATCTTTCTATCTTCTTCTGAAGGCGCTTCTCCAGATCTTCTACAGCTTCTTGGAAGTGATTCTGCTGTTCCTGGCAACGTACTTCCAACATTGATTGTTGCTTTTTTTCCATTTTTTCGAAACTTTTCTTGATACGGTCCTGCTCTTCAAGTTTTTCTTCTTGTCGACGCACTTCAAAACCTTGTAAAATTTTCTCGATCGGTCCTGTTCCTCTTGTCTTTCTTTTGATGACGCGCCTCTAAGCCTTCCAGAATTTTCTCAAGCCGGTCCTGTTCTTCTTGTTTTTCTTTCTTTTGACGCGCTTCTAAACCTTCTAAGATTTTTTCTTGATTTTCCATAAGTATTTTCAAAAGGTGGCATTGTTCCTCTTCTTTCTCTCTTTCTAATCGGGCTCGCTCTTCTTCTCGTTCTTTACGTAGCCTTTCTTGTTCTTCTGCCTTCTCTCTTCTCATATTTTCCATAAAATCGCCCAATAATTTGCTTACTTCCTCCATTTTCTTCGCTTGTTCCCTTGTACCAACCATAAAAATACTCTAATCCGGTCCAAAAATCTTCCAATCCACTTAATTTCTTCTTAAAATCTTCTTGAATCGCACTTCCGACACCAATTGTTACGGATTTCGTGGGTCCACTATTTAAACTCACGATAAAATACTTAACGAATTTATTTGTTTCACTCTGTACACACAACTTATACTATTTACAACACAACTTATGCAACTACTATTACTCTAACGGTATTTCGCGGTATTTTCAAACTTCAGACTATCTTCAGACTTTAGACTTCAAACTTCAAACTTCTCCAACTGTCAAAGCGCGGGCCTTATATACCCCCTGGCGGTTGTTTCTAGATTTTTCTAAAGAATTCTATAATTTTCTTTACTTTCTGGCGAATGCGCCAGGTTCTTCAATGCACTTTGCGATTTTTTTAGCAGTATGCAGTTATGCAACCAGTAATACACCTTGACATTAGTATCCGTTCAATGCTTAAAGTCTCCAGCTTTGGAATATGTACAAAAATCTTGCCAATATTTGCCACCGCCAAAAAAAAACAATGATTTAAATAGATTCTTAAAGGAAATAGTCTTTACCCTATAACACCCATCCTCGCTCAAATATCGTCTATAATATACAAATTACTTTCTTGTTCTAGCATCCTCAGCCAATTGCTATTTGATCGGTGGAAAGGGTTTCAGAATAGAGGAAAAAATATTGTGCAGGAAAAACAAAATGGGGTTCCATATTAGCAACCTCTCCTCTAATTAATATTACTAGCAAAAAAGCAAAAAAATCATAAAACATAATTTTGGCCAACTTTTAGTTCTTTATAAGTGTGCGCCGTCGGCGCGTGCAAAAGCAGAAATAAATAAATTTTCATTCCGGTAAAAGCGAGAACGCCGATGAACGCTGGTTGACGGTGCCTGCCTGCCATCTGCCTGCTTTCACTGTGAACTAGCCGATTTGATAACACGCTGTAATTTTTCAAGGTTATAAGCGCGAGGCGGCGCGGCACGGCGCTACGGTGTGCCCATATACAGGGTGTCCCAGAAATAAGTGCAAGTATTTTAACTTAACTGATAGTATAGTTCAACCCCAGAAACACGCCAATGAGGTTTTTTTCTAAATATTTTTTTTTGAAAATTCGGAATTTTTTGAAAATTTTTTTGGAATTTTTTTTAGTTTTTATTTAAAGAAAATAATTTCCTGATAATATGGCAACATAGGTAGTAGATTAAAGTTACAAGAAAGAAAATCCAGAAAAGATCCAGTGGTTCTCAAAATTTTAGCAAAAAATAATTTTTTTTTGGAAATTTTCAAAGTAAAGTAAATCCGTTATTTTGGACTTATTTGAAAAACGATAATGAGAAAATATGTTTCTTTTATCGAGATTAGAGGTGTGTAATTCGTGAACGAACTAGTTCCAATGAACTATTCCGACCCCGGAATGAAAGGAACTAGTTCCTGGTTTCTCAAAGAACTAGTTCCTCAGGACCTGTTCCGGGATCGAGACTGTGACCCATATAGAATAATATGCGACGGCGACGAATCGGCTAGCGCGCGTAGCCCGATGGTAGGCAGGAGTGGGGAGTGCCAGCCGTACGTTATCGGATCCGGACCTAAAGGAACTAAAAAATAAAAGACTAGTTTACGTACGCACGGATCGGGCCAGCACGATAGATGCTAGGCAGGAGTGGGGAGTGCCAGCCGTATGTTATCGGATCCGGACATAGAGGAACTGTTAAAAGACTAGTTCACGGGAATCTATTCAGTCGGCAGATCCGCGATATAATACAAGGAGACGACGATGGATTAGGCCTATCTTATAAAATGAAGTAGATATTCTGAATTTTTAGACAAAAAGTGGGGAAAAATAATTTTTTTTGTACATTTTTCGTATTATTTCCTCCAATTGATTTGTGATATAGTTTTTAAACTCTGATTTGAGTTTCTTTAATTTTTTTATCTGCTATAAAACTTACCTATATGTTTTTAACATATGCAATTACACGTCTTCTTATATTTCGTATATTATAAAAATTATAATGATCTGTATAATTTTGAATAGTAAACTGGGGGGTGAATAGTTCTGACTGAAAACGAAATCCATTAGCAAGCAACGGGGATGTCAATGTTAGTCGGGAACTATTGTGAACTAAGGACCTAGTTCAAGGAACTATTCTTCTGGAGGAACTAGAACTAAGGAACTAGTTCCTCCCAAGGAACTAAATTCCCCACCTCTAATCGAGATCTACCCCTTAAAATACTTTGCACTTATTTCTGGGATACCCTGTTTATAACAATACACGTGATGCGTACGCATCACGTGTATTGTTATAAGAGAATATCCCAGAAAATAGGCTCAAGCTATTTGAGTGGTAGATCTCGATGCACTTTGGCTATATTTTCTCTTTATCGTTTTTCAAATAAGTCCAAAATAATGGAGTTATTTTACTTTGAAAATTTCCAAAAAAATATTTTTGCTAAAATTTTGAGAATCTTCTTCTTCATGTGACTTCTCCTCATCGGAGGTTGGCGACCATCAGCGGTGGAATTCCTCCTGTCTTGAGCCAAACGGATAATTGCACTGGCCTCTCCTATATTAAGCCACTGGCGCAAATTCCGCAACCAGGAAAACCGTTTACGCCCGATGCCTCGTCGTCCTTCAATCTTTCCCTCAACGATCAGCTGTAGGAAGCTATATTTGTTATTTCGAAAATATGACCAAAATATGCTGCTTTCCGTCGTTTTATTGTAGACAATAGTTCTTAGTCCTTACACATTCTTTCCAATACTTTGAGATTTGTTTGAGAACCACTGGATCTTTTCTGGATTTTCTTTCTTGTAAATTTAATCTACTACCTATGTTGCCATATTATCAAGAAACTATTTTTTTTAAATAAAAACTAAAAAAAATTGCAAAAAAATTCCAAAAATATTTTCCAAAAATTCGGAATTTTCAAAAAAAAATTATTTAGAAAAAAACCTCATAGACGTGTTTCTGGGGTTGAACTATACTACCAGTTAAGTTAAAATACTTGCACTTATTTCTGGGACACCCTGTATATGGTTACATAGTAGCGCCGCGCCGCGCCGCCTCGCGCTTATAACCTTGAAAAATTAAAGCGTGTTATCAAATCGGCTAGTTCACAGTGAAAGCAGGCAGGCACCGTCAACCAGCGTTCACCATCGGCGTTCTCGCTTTACCGGAACGAAATTTATTTATTTCTGCTTTTGCACGCGCCGACGGCTGCAGAAGAAATAGAACTAAAAAAGTTGGCCAAAATTATGTTTTTATATAAAATTTTGGTATGAATTGGGAGGTTGCTAATATGGAACCTCATTAATTAGAGGAGGTTGCTAATATGGAACCTCATTTGTTTGTTTTCCTACACAATATTTTTCCTCTACTCTGAAACCCTTTCCACCGATCAAATAGGGCCATTCTGTGCAAAACCAAGCAATTGGATGAGGATGCTAGAACAAGAAAGTAATTTGTATATTATAGACGATATTTGAGCGAGAATGGGTGTTAATAGGGTAAAGACTATTTCCTTTAAAAATCCATTTAAATCAATGTTTTTTTTGCAGTGGCAAATATTGGCAATATTTTTGTGCATATTCCAATGCTGGAGACTTTAAGCATTGAACGGATACTAATTTCCATGCGGAATATTGCCGAATAGTCTTACACCTTATAAAAATTCCACTGATTTTTTAAATATAAAACATTATAAAAAAATAGAATAGAAGGATACGTTTCAAAATAAAAATATGGCATAAAACAGAACAGAGCCAACAAACAAAGTTGGCTCTGTATCCATCATGACAGTTATTATGAACAATTTGCAAAAAAGCACTACAAACAATTCCACTATTTTATAATCTTAGAAATATTCAGAATACACTCAAGATAATTCATACTTTTAACTGAAATATATTATTTATTTGATAGTCAACTTACGACTTAAAAAGCTAATAACTAATAAACGTGCTTACATTTAGTATTTATAGATTTGTGTTCAGTTAAGATAAAAAATGAAAATAAAAAAATATCACTTTTGGCAAGGTTTATAGACCAAATACATCTATGTGCGGCCCCGGCGAGGCGGGCGCGGCGTTTGAATATGGTTTAGTTAGGTTAGGTTAGTTAATTAGGTAAATTTCCTCTTAATTATCTACTTCCGAATCCTTCTCGCATCTCCGAAATAGCCATATACAATACATTCGTTCGTACCCTTAGGGTACGAACATAGTGGAGGCAGGTTTCTGCTTTCCGGCAACCATCGCCGTCTCTGGGGACCTATTCTTGACCACTCGCATCTTCAAATATCGCTCGCATCTCGCATCTCCTAAAAAGCCATATAACAATACACAGATGCGTAACTTTGCGTATATGCATCACGTGTATTGTATATGGCTATTTCGGAGATGCGAGAAGGATACGAGGAAGTAGATAACTAAGAGGAAATTTACCTGATTAACTAACCTAACCTAACCAAACCATATTCAAATGCCGCGCCCCGCCTCGCCGGGGCCGCACATAGATGTATTTGGTTTATAAAACCTGGCCAAAAAGTGATATTTTTTATTTTCATTTTTATCTTAACACAAATACAAATCTATAAATACTAAATGTAAGCACGTTTATTAGCTTTTTTTAAGTCGTAAGTTGACTATCAAATAAATAATATATTTCAGTTAAAAGTATGAATTATCTTGAGTGTATTCTGAATATTTCTAAGATTATAAAAATAGTGGAATTGTTTGTAGTGCTTTTTTGTGTGCAAATTGTTCATAATAACTGTCATGATGGATACAGAGCCAGCTTTGTTTGTTTGCTCTGTTCTGTTTTATGCCATATTTTTATTTTGAAACGTTTCCTTCTATTCTATTTTTTTATGTTTTATATTTAAAAAATCAGTGGCATTTTTATAAGGTGTAAGACTATTCGGCAATATTCCGCATGGAAATTAGTATCCGTTCAATGCTTAAAGTCTCCAGCATTGGAATATGCACAAAAATTTTGCCAATATTTGCCACTTCCAAAAAAAACATTAATTTAAATAGATTCTCAAAGGAAATAGTCTTTACCCTATTAACACCCATCCTGGCTCAAATATCGTTTATAATATACAAATTACTTTCTTGTTCTAGCATCCTCATCCAATTGCTTGGTTTTGCACAGAATGGCCCTATTTGATCGGTGGAAAGGGTTTCAGAGTAGAGGAAAAAATATTGGTAGGAAAAACAAAATGGGGTTCCATATTAGCAACCTCTCCTCTAATTAATAATAATATTACTAGCAAAAAAGCAAAAAATCATAAAACATAATTTTTGGCCAACTTTTTAGTTCTTAATACCCCCTGTGCGCCGTCGGCGCGATGCAAAAATGAAATAAATAAATTTTCGTTCCAGTAAAAGCGAGAACGCCGATGAATGCTGGTTGACGGTGCCTGCCTGCTTTCACTGTGAACTAGCCGATTTGATAACACGCTTTAATTTTCAAGGTTATAAGCGCGAGGCAGGTGGCGCGGCGCTACTATGTAATCATATACAGGGTGTCCCAGAAATAAGTGCAAAGTATTTTAGCAACTGGTAGTATGGTTCAACCCCAGAAACACGCCTATGAGGTTTTTTTCTAAATATTTTTTTTTTTAAAAATTCGGAATTTTTTGAAAATATTTTTTTTTGAATTTTTTGCAATTTTTTAGTTTTATTTAAAAAATAATTTCTTGATAATATGGCAACATAGGTAGTAGATTAAATTTACAAGAAATAAAATCCAGAAAAGATCCAGTGGTTAAATCTCGAAGTATTGGAAAGAATGTGTAAGGACCAAGAACTATTGACTACAATAAAACGACGGAAAGCAGCATATTTTGGTCATATTTTTCGAAATAACAAATATAGTTTCCTACAGCTGATCGTTGAGGGAAAGATTGAAGGACGACGAGGCATCGAGGCGTAAACAGTTTTTCCTGGTTGCGGAATTTGCGCCAGTGGTTTAATATAGGAGAGGCCAGTGCAATTATCCGTTTGGCTCAAGACAGGGAGGAATTCCAATTGATGGTCGCCAACCTCCGATGAGGAGAAGGCACATGAAGAAGAAGGTTCTCAAAATTTTAGCAAAAAATAATTTTTTTTGGAAATTTTCAAAAAGTAAAATAACTCCATTATTTTGGACTTATTTGAAAAACGATAAAAGAGAAAATATGTTTCTTTTATCGAGATCTACCACCCTTTAAAATACTTGCACTTATTTCTGGGATACCCTGTTTATAACAATACACGTGATGCGTATACGCAAAGTTGCGAACGATGTCAAGAATAGGTGCCCAGATTGGCGCTGACTACCAGTAAGCGGCAAACCTGCTTGCACTGTGTTCGCACACTTAAGTTGATCGATTTCAAAGATAAACAGATAAAATCTGAAAATCTGACAACGGCGTATTTTATTTATTCTAACCTATGATTTTAGGACGCTAATCAGCTGTGCTAATCAGGCTTAAACATAAACAAATCTGATTAGTTGTTTTCTTGCATTTTGCCTTTTTAAAGTGTGTTTTCAGAGTTTTTCGATATATTACCGTTTTGAGAGTTTTAAGGTTTAATTTTAGTATCGTTTTTATTGCGTACTAATTTGTAATTATTGTTAAATATGAATACTGAACAGGACACCAGTAGCAGGAAAAAGACGAGATGGTGGCAATGTGTGTGCTTATAAAGACTGCAAAAAATAGGTCTTGTTCTTCGACAAACATAATATTTCCTCCTTTCCAAAAGGATCCTGAAAAAGTATTTTTATAGAAATATACTAGGTATATAATTATGTTATTAAACTAAATGTAATCCATAGATCGAAGACATGGTTAGAAGCTTGTAATCGCGAGGATTTATTAAATAAAAATTGAGCAACTCTATTTTTTTGTACATAAATTCCACATTGTGATATTACACTTGTTCAAGTCCATATGTAAAAAAAATGCACGTAAATAAAACATTTCTTACAAATCGACTTGGTCACTTTCTCTTGTTTACCAACGATATACAAAATATTGCTTTTATTATCTTTATTCCCCGACAAATATGTTTCTAATTATAATTTATTTTATATAATATTTAGAAAACTCATTTTTTTTGTTTCTATTTATTTCTTTACCCATACAGTAATTATTGATAAGCTATACAGGCAAGTTTTTATAATAGTCTATTTCAAATTTCCCGCGAAAAAATTACGAAAATTTAAAGGGACAAGCGAGACGAGGTCACTCTCCCCACCACTCAAACATGAAAGGTACCGCGCGAACTGTCGCCTCTTGTCTTATCTACTCTTTGCCTTTACCTTATTATTATTTCGAATTCGAACTATTGGCAACGTCGCTGCTAGTCTTCCAGAATGAAATGAGCCGTCCGTCCCACCACCCCTCGCGACGGCCATTGGTCCGTTATAGCGTACTACGTTTAGCTTGCGGTGTGTTTGAAGTCGGAATCAAGACGAAAGTGAACTTTCAGTGTTTTTTCGGTGGTTTTTGTTTTTGTTTAACGTACTTTTGAATCTGCGAATTCAGTATGGTACGACAGTGTCAAGTGTGTGGAAAAATAATCTCAAATTACCCGAATTTGTCTTTTCACAGGTAGGTATTGTTTTCGTCATTGTACATAGGCGTCCCATAAGGGAGCCTCTCACAATCAAAATAATTTCTAATTATATTTGTAATTAATCTATTAAAACAAGAACATGTGTCAGTAATTGAATTATAATTCAAATCTCAATGACTACCTAACTGTTGTAGATCATAACAAATTTGAATATAAACGTTGCATTTGAAATTTTATTATAAGCCAGAAAGTGACATTTTTTTTCTTAAAAATTGTGTCATTTCTGGTCATTACTCTATACGATATTCTAAAGGAATTTTGATCAACAAATAAACAAAGGTGTTACCCGACCTTTTTTACATTTTATTGCTTTATTATATCTGCCCCTTCGGCGTTGTTTAGACAATTTTTTACCACTGTACAAATACCTCTTCCTAGAGTTATTTGTACGGTGTGTTTACCTTTTTTTTTTAGAATGGGACGAACAGTAAATAATTCTTAGGCTACTAGTTTTATACATATCTATATACAGAGTGACCCAGGCCTCCAAAAAAGCTTTTTACCTATTACTACTAGCTTCTCTCGCCATCTAGCACTCGCCATAGTAGTACGTTTTGTACTCAAATGCTATTTTCTGCTTTTATGCTTTTCGTTTGTCGAATTGAGGGTTACAGCAAAGTCGGCCTGACGATGGAGATAAATCTCCGAAACCGGTCGTCGAATGGCTGTTCCCTTCAGTCTGATGAACTTAATGCAGAGAATATAGCATATATGTAGGGGTTAGGCCTTAATAATTTTTTGCTTCTTGTATTTTGTTTATTTATACAAATCCTACCAAGCCTTGAGCTCCATCTACGGTAACGTAGATAAAGCAAACGTGTAATTCATTATTATGCGACAGAAATCCCATACTGTAGCCCTTTAGGTTTGATACTTTTAATGAATCAATTTTCAATTTTCTCATTAAATATTGATTTTAGGTATAGGAAGTTATTAATAATACAAGATTAAACAACTATTACACAGTACTTCACATGAAGCTATCGATTGCGAACTAACTAAATCGTTACTAATTACTAATTTTGAAGTTCTTTTTAAGATCAAAAATGGTAAAACTAAAACCTAAACTATCATTTCGGATTAAACGGGAAGTTCTAAATAATGTTGCCTATTCTAAACATTGCCTTGGTAATTTTCTCAGGGAAAATACGTAAATAAAAATGACTTTTTAAGTCAAAAAAAAGTCAAAAATACAAGTTATTCCAAAAAAGGACTGTCCTTTTCAAAAAAGGACAGGTGGCAACCCTAGGTATTTCTGGAATGGAAATTTAATGGCAAATCTACAACTTTAGTTTGAAAATATGTTCCGGCCACCTATGTTTACAAAAATGTCTAAAATGTGCTTTACTATTGCCTCCATTATCTGAAGAAAAAATTGAAAGAAAAGTCACCAACCACAAAACTAATATAGAACTGTTTCGGAAGCCTGAGTCACCCTGTAAATATTCAAAAGTAACTGAAAGTTTATATAGAATTATATTTATTTAGAATATTAGATTTATATATTTAGATTTATTTTTATAGAATTTTCGAAAACTACCTACTAACGTTTCAACATAAGTATATGTGGGATATTAATTATATTATTATATTAGACCTTATAACAAAACTCATCTGACGAAAAAGTGTTAATGTAGTATATTAATATGGAGTAAAAATTTTACTAATTACTTTACTTTTACTTCACTAATTAAATTCGTGCCAAAAAACGATACGCCACTGGCCATGATCACTGGCTCAATCCAAATGGGCCTAGTTGCCGGGGTCGGAAATTTTAGACTTCTCTGTCTCTTCTGTCCTTGTCTGACACATTGGAATGTTTGATACACTACTATGGTACACTACCAACGAGTATTTATGAATGAGATGTTCGGTCTATATTTATAATGTCTTTGGCGCATCCAAATTTTTGTCGACGGCAAGATGGCAGACATCTTCCAGGTGTCGCTGTCACTTCCCCTCTTTAATTGACATCTGTTTGTTTTGTTTTGTTTTTCGTTTGTGTTGTTATCTAGTTAAAATTTATTATTATCTCAATTATTCTAAACACTAATTCAAAAAGGCTTGTTGTATATTCATAGTCTATTTCTATCTACATCGCAAAAACACCCGCCGCTATTCTAAGAAAGCTAATACGCCGGGAATAATGATTAGTTTTCATGTGTAAGTTTATACAACATAATCGTGTTTACAGATGATTCAAAACAGTTTATTTTTAGTTTTCCTAAAGGCGATTTGTAAAAATCGTGATTGTAATTGGGAATGGTCAAAAATAAGTGTATGATGTGGCCATTTAAAGAGGATGTTTTTATTACGTGTGGAGGAAGAAGATACTTGGAATCAATGTTCGTGCTTCTATAAAACAGTGCACTCTTATAGTGTCCATGAAAGCACAAGTTCAAGTGACCAGAAATATATCAAATAAGATTAGTCCTTACTTGACAAGAAGATTATTTGGAGGAAAAACATAAGATGAGGGCATTTAATCGAACAGCGAAAATTTAACACTTTTATTGTAAAAGTTTGTTGTAGGTAGTTGTAGTTTTGTGCTAAATATTTCTAACATTAGCAGCAGCCGTGTTCAGAGTGTCAAGAGGAGGAAAATTCAGTTAATTAGATTTATGCACAATTACAGGTATGAAGGCTTTTCAAACTTATAGTATCGAGTTCTATAGTCAACATTTTAGTATTCACTACAACTGTAAAAACAAGGAACATTGGACTGAAAAAATGGCAAGATTTATATAGGAAGAAAGGGTATTATGCCAATAAGAAATTAAATCTGTAGGCAGAAGTTTCTTATTTAAAAACTGTTATGGGGCATATATTAATTTGTATCTGTACCACAAATCACTGAGAAAAATCATATAATATTCATAATTGTTAACGAGATGATATTTAAAGAGTGTTAAAAATGAGACTATTAGTCATGAAGCTTACAACAATATTTGTTTCAATATTACACTTTTATTCTTGTAAAATCTATGATGAAGCTCAAAAGCATTTTGCAATGGCCTTAAAATTGTGAGCCAGGATTTATAGCAAAGGTATTTGATGCAATGAAACTTAATCAGGGGATTGTCAATTCCATGTTTTTAAATAGATAAAATACAGGCCAAAGTTGACAATATTACAGTTGAGAAGAAACTATTTTATCTTAAAAAAATTTTCTTAAAATTCTGAGATCATATAATCTAATTTTCTTAATAATAAATTAGGTATATGTATGTTGTACATACAATTTTGGTATGGACAAATAAGGATCGACAAGCTTCTTTTGTGCAAAAAATAAATTATTTTTTGTAGTGATAAGACAAACGATAATGTGTTTTACAAACTTCACCGGTGACAGTTTTTTATAATAAAATATTTAGGAATAATTTGGGTTGTTTTAATATATTAATGACTTGAATTTTGACAAATTGAATTTGTATCAAAATAATTTTACGAAATATAAAATTGATGTTCTATTACAAGACTGAGTTTTTTTTGTCGACAAAAACCAGGATAAATACTAATAATAATACCCATAATAAAATCAATGATGTTTATGTATTATGAAAATATTTAGAGGACATGTTATGTAACAGTTTTTGTAACACAATTTGAAGGGACGAATAAAAAAAAATAAAACAAAAACATATTTTTTCTAGGTTTATATTAAAAATACAAGGTAAGTAATCATCAAAAATAATTATGAACCAAATGTTTTTTTATGAATATACAACTTGAACAAAAAGTTGTTTAGAACAATTTTTACCAAATTTGGAAAAATTTTAAATTGAAACGCGTAATTCTGTACAAGTAAACATGAAATAATTGTAAATATTTATTTAATGGCATTTCGAGTGTTTAACGACGAAAAGGTCATCTGTCCGTAGCGTCTTTTGTCAGAATATTCGTATATGTAGTGTATTATATACCAATATTGTACGCAGTTTTGAAACTGATAATTAAATAAATCATATTAATGTTAGCTAACCATAATAAACGATAGAATTTCACTAAATTTAAATTGCCCCCCGTATGGTTGAAAACAGCAAATTGATATTTGATTACTTATAGATTACCACCTATATACAAAATGACACGGAGACCTGGAATATGGCGCCCAACTTGATTAGACCTTCTGCGCATGTTGAAGCTCATTCTCTATCCCTTCTATTTCTCTGGTCTTATAGAACAATACACGTCAATGGGAGATAGAGGTAACATTTTACCTATAATGTTACTAATATAATATACTTTGATTATAATGTTTGTATCATAATTTCTTAAAAATATCCAGTTAGTGGATTAATAGCTATTTTAGACATATAGTTTATTGAAGAGTGTGTTGATAAGACTAAAATAAGCTTTATGTTTTATCTTTTTCTCTTTAGAAGGGAGATGGTTTGTGTCGTAGAATACATTACAGTATTTAATATCGTGTACTTTGATATTCTTTTCTTAATTTACTGTAATTTCTTGTTTCCTATAATGCCAAATCTTGACAATATGGTGAAGGTTGAGTTTTGATCTGATATATTTGGTCTTAATCTTAATACTATATTATGCTTTGTCTGGAAAATAAATGTTAAAATATCTTAATTTTGCATATCCTATTCCATCCTTCCATTAGGAAAAATATAGTTTATAAATCATATATGCTAAGAAAATCACATAAATTAGTTGTAAGAATAGAAAAATCTTAAGGTAGCAGAAAAATTAATGCAATATATGTATAAGCAGAATTAAACAAGGTAAAACTGTTAATGTTGCTGAAGCTGATTCTACAATTTTAATTACGGAGGCTAAAAGGCCTCCGTAGTTTTGATGGAGTGTTAAAAAAAATCTATTATGAACATGAAATGGAGCTACAGCATTTAAAAATTTAAAAAAAAGAAAAAACTTGGACATATCCCTTTTAATTTTCTGAATTTCTAATAAAGCACTTTTTAAACGTAGCATAATAATCTAGAGCAATTAGATTAATTATAAGAATCTAGAGTTTTATTTATATTTAATTTTATTGACTATGAAAATACATAATAAGCGTTCACGTGTTGTGCGAAATATTAAAATAATAATATAAATACTATACCGCGTACTATGATTGAAAAAAAATAGCGTCAGCGATGACTATGAAATGAAGATAGCTGTCATTTTATATGGGAAATGTCCTCAATCATCATTTCCCAGCCAACTGGACGCCGTTATTTCGATCATACGGTATATATTGACAAAAAAACACTGAAAAGCACATATTTGTTTTCTACTGAAAATAATTCCAAAATAACTTGCAATCTGGCAACATCGAAGATGTGCGCATGCGTAGTGTCTGTGACTATATGCAGCAAAAACTCGTTTCAAGGTCAGCCACCGGATCCACACCATTACCAACAAATGTTTATATTATTAAATGATTGTAAATTTTGTTGTTAATAGGTATAACAAATTATTACTGTTATTATTATTTATTAAACCAGTCTTTGCTTAAAAACATTAAAAATCATTTTCCTACATCCAAAATAAAAAGTATGGTAATGGTGTGGATCCGGTGGCTGACCTTGAAACGAGTTTTTGCTGCATATAGTCACTGACACTACGCATGCGCACATGTTCGATGTTGCCAGTTTGCAAGTTATTTTGGAATTATTTTCAGTAGAAAACAAATATGTGCTTTCAGCGCGGTGTTTTGTCAGCTATACCGTGATCGAAAAAAACGGCGTCAGATGGCTGGGCAATGACGATTGGACATTTCAAGTAAAATGACGGCGATCTTCATTTCATGGTCATCGCTGACGCTTTTTTCCATCATAGTACGCCCGGTATATTATATTATTTATATTATTATTTTAATATTTCGCACAACACAATGTTTGCTATTATATGTATTATCATAGTCAATAAAATTAAATATAAATAAAACTCTAGATTTCTATAATTAATTGTTGCTCTGGGTATGCTACAAGCTTAAAAAGGGCTTTATTAAAAATTCGTGAAAGTGCTTAAAGGGTTGTGTCAAGTTTTTTTTTAAATTTTTAAATGTGTGCTTCATGTCATGTTCATAATAGGTTTTAACATTCCATCAAACTACGGACGCCTTAAAAGGCCTTTGGCCGCCGTAATTAAAATTGTAGAATCAGCTTCAGCAACTGATAACAGTTACTCTTGTTTAATTCTGCTTTTATATTGCATTAATTTTTTCTGCTACATTAAGATTTCTGTGTTCTTACACCTAATTTATGTGATTTTCCTGAGCATATGATTTATCAACCATATTTTCCTAATGGAAGAGATGGAATAAGGATGCAAATTAGATGTATACAACATTTATTTTCAGAAAAATATAATATAATATTAAGATAAGACATAACTAATATTATAAAAATAAGACAGATCTTAATATAAATCACAAACTAACTAAGTCTCAATTTGTCTTGTATAAACACAGTATAAAACTAATAAGATCATAACTCAACCTTCACCATATTGTCAAGATTTGGCATTATAGGGAACAGAAATTGCAGTAAATTATGAAAAAGAATATCAAAGTACGATATTAAATACTGGTGATTACCAAATACTGTGTGTATTCTACGACACAAACCATCTCCCTTCTAAAGAGAAAAAGATAAAACATAAAGCTTTATATTTTAGTCTTATCAACACACTTTTCGATAAAATATATGTCTAAATTGCTATTAATCCACTAACTTGATATTTTTTTTAAGAAATTTATGATACAAACATTATAATCAAAGTAAATTAATAATCAAAGTTCACAATCTTCATTATCTTGCTTACCTTAATTTTGGATATCAAGATAAATCTGAAATTATAAAATTAATTATAGAATTTGTATGATTATTGATTAACACTAAAAAAAAATTTCAACTGCAAATAATTCGAAAATAAACTGCAACTTGGCAACATCGACGATGTGCGCTTGCGTAGTATTGTTGATCAAATACAGCAAATATAGGCTTCAAGGTCAGCCACCGGATCCACACCTTTACCAAAAGTATTATAGCAGTGTAACAACAGAATATTAATAAAAAAGGTAATGGTGTGGATCCGGTGGCTGATTCTGAAACCTGGTTTTAAGCTGCATATAGTCTGAACATACTACGCATGCGCACAGTTATCGATATTGCCAGATTGCACTAGTTATTTTGGAATTATTTTCAGTAGAAAACAAATAGGTATGTGCTTTTCAGTGTTTTTTTGTCAATATATACCGTATGATCGAAAAAACGGCGTCCAGTTGGCTTGGAAATGACGATTGAGGACATTTCCCATATAAAATGACAGCGATCTTCATTTCATAGTCATCGCTGACGCTATTTTTTTTTTCAATCATAGTACGCCGGTATATTATTATTTATATTATTATTTTAATATTTCGCACAACACGTGAACGCTTATTACATATGTATTATCATAGTCAATAAAATTATATAGAAATAAAACTCTAGATTCCTATCTAGATTATTATCACAGATAACACATGTGTTATCTGTGTTATTATGCTACGTTTAAAAAGTGCTTTATTAAAAATTCGGGAAATTAAAAGGGATGTGTTCAAGTTTTTTTCTTTTTTTTAATTTTTAATGCTGTAGCTTCATGTCATGTTCATAATGGTTTTTTTTAACATTCCATCACAACAACGGAGGCCTTAAAAGGCCTTTTAGCCTCTGTAATTAAAATTGTAGAATCAGCTTCAGCAATAGTTACCGTGTTTAATTCTGCTTAATATTGCATTAATTTTTCCGCTACATTAAGATTTCTGTATTCTTACACCTAATTTATGTGATTTTCTTAGCATATATGATTTATAAGCCATATTTTTCCTAATGGAAGGATGGAATAGGATATGCAAAATTAAGATATTTTAACATTTATTTTCCAGACCAAGCATAATATAGTATTAAGATTAAGACATAACAAATATTATAAGAAAGATCTTAATATAAATCACAAACTAAGTCTTAATTTTCTCTTGTATAAACACAGGTATAAACTAATCAAAACTCAACCTTCGCCATATTGTCAAGAGTTGGCATTATAGGAAACGAAATTACAGTAAATTAAGAAAATAATATCAAAGTACACGATATTAAAATACTGTAATGTATTCTACGACACAAAACCATCTCCCTTCTAAAGAAAAAGATAAAACATAAAGCTTATTTTAGTCTTATCCTTACCTCTTCGATAAAATATATGTCAACAGGTCTAAAATTGCTATTAATCCACTAACTTGATATTTTTAAGAAATTATGATACAAACATTACAATCAAAGTATATTATATTAGTAACATTATAGGTAAAATATGTTACCTCTATCTCCCATTGACGTGTATTGTTCTATAAGACTCGTCATGGTAGTATTTCAAAAACATCAATACAAATAATCAAAACTATTGTTGCCTGTCTGTAAATAACTAGGAAATTAAATAACTTGGAAAGAAATAAAACAATTCTAATAAGAAAAAATTCGTGTAAATATATAAATAAATGTTATTATTATTCAACCACTTCCATATCTCATCTGTGATTATTACAATTTTATATATTCATATTACTTTCATTTCACAATCTTCATTATCCTGCTTACCTTTGTAATTTTGGATATTAAGATAAATCTGAAATTATAAAATTAATTATAGAATTTGTATTATTATTGATTAACACTCAAAAAAAAAATTTTCAACTGCAAATAATTCGAAAATAAACCGCAATTTGGCAACATCGACGATGTGCGCTTGCGTAATATCGATGATCAAATCCAGCAAATATGGGCTTCAAGGTCAGCCACCGGATCCACACCTTACCATAAAAAATGCAAAACATATAGACATACTATCCCTAACTAACTAATGCTAAAAAGAATAATATTCTTTGCTAATACCAACTAATACAAATATATGGCAAACAGCGCCCTTCATAATATATTTTCTATTAACCAATACCTAAGGTAAATATTTAGCACCTCAATAAAAAAAAAATAATGTGTCATTATTTTATTTGACTCCGCAAAAAATCAAAGATGCCGGCTTCTTTCATAGCATTGCCACCGACCGCTGTCGGGTTTCTAGGAAAGAAACCTACGTCGCCGGACGACAACTAAAATCCAGTTTATATTTTATTAAAATCGATCCCGACGAATAAATGAATTTGATAAATGAATGAATTTTATAAATGAATGGTTTTTGCTGCCGAATTACTATTCGATAATATTTATTCGAATAGTTTTCGACGAATGTTTTCTTACTAGCTATCGAATTATTCAAATGAATTGCAACCATGAATTGCAACTATCGAATGTTTCGATAGTATTCATTCGATAGTTCCCACTACTAATTTCAACCTATGATTTCAACCTGATTTCAACCAACAAAATACGGATATTACATATTTTCATCTGGCAACACTGTATTCCACCCATGTTTAGCCATCGCCATCACATCGCCATTTGCAAATCTTTTTTGGAAGTGTCGTGTAAACGTCCATTAAAAGCACGGACAAAATCAACAAATTTTGGGTATACCAGTGTTGATTTACAACATTTTTTTGACGATCATCTTTAATCGAATCAAATATGCCAAAACCAGGTTTCAAAAAGCAATGGAAGCGTGAACATGATGGTAAGTCGTATTTATAAATTTAGCACTTGACCATCAAATCTTATCATTTAGTTAATTTTACTTTCGACTAATATTATTTGTTTGTTGAGATCGAGCTATCGATACTCACGGCAATTATGAACAGCGAAGAGTTACTTTCAAACTAGGAAGAGGTCATGGAGGTTTTAATAACAAATACAAGAATAAGGATTTGTCAAATGCCATTCGGGATCATCTCGAAGAAGAAGATATTGACATGAATTTAGGTTCCGTATCTGGAAAAAACTTTCGTAGAAGTGGTGGTTATAAAAAAGGAAAGGGGCACCGAGGATCACCAACTCCTGGTAATTACAGAAAGTTGCTTGAATGTCAATCCGGATGGTATAAAGTTTCTGTAAGCTCTATTTTTGTTCTTTAAAAAGACGTTTTTAATTTTTATATTTATTTTAGATACCTTATGGAGGCAACCAAGAAAAAAGTTTTTTGCAGAAATTGTTTTTGGATAAGGTGGCACCTTTATCATTCTGGCCAATTGCTGTAGGTTTAGAGATGCTTATTGATGTAGTATTTTTTAAAAATATTTAATGTTTTTAGTGGCAGACAAATGGAACCACTGTGATTTTTTATGTAGATGAATATAAAGTAGCTGAGAAGTTACTCAGTTTAGACAAACAAGTACAACTGCCTACTGGATATAGATTAATTGTAAAAGTTCATCCAGGATCTCCAAATATATCTTATCAGGACCTGGAATATTCAAAAGAGAAATTAAAACTTGTATTGGCTAAAAGATATAATACAAATAATAAAGCTCTCGATTTAAGCAAGTTTCATGCAGATCCAGAGCTACAAGATATGTGTTTTGCTTTGTATAAACCCATCATTCTGAGCACAGTTATGGATATTGTAGCACAAAATATTCCTGATTTGGAAGCAATTAGCCTGAATAATAATCGACTAATGAATTTAGAGACCTTGAAAAATGGTTTTAAGAAGACTCCTCATGTGAAAATTTTACACCTAGCTAATAATAAGGTAAATATACAATATTGATTGAAAAAAAATCAAAACAATAACTAAACTTTAAATCTTATCAGTTACTAAATGTTCCCTTATCAGTTAGTTAGTTTTCAATTTTGTTTGTGATAAAGTGATTACAGTTTGGGCACGGCACATAAAACAATCGGCACGCCAACTCTACTCAGATTCCATTGTTTAAAATTTCTAGAAAATTTGACCTTGTCGGCGCCATTATGGTTTCCTAGTCAGGGCCGGATTAAAACGTATTAAAAAATTTATCAGAAAATACGACAGGGTCGTATTAAAAAAATACTGTAATTGACTGAAACTGAATTTTATTTACAATACTTTTGTCCAAACAAATGAATTGTTAACCGCGCATACTTCTCGAAAAGTAAAAATGAAAAAATCAATTAAATATTTCACTGTAGAGAATAGACAATTCAAATTAAAAACCTGCAACTAACAAAAACATACCAGGAGTTACAAACAAGAATTAAAAAAATACCAATAAAATATTTATTGAACAGTATAAAGAGGCTACGTACAAATTATGCCCATCAATGGGCGTAGCAAATTTTATTAATATTCAAATTTCACAAATTAATAAATCCATAATTTTTTTTGAGAAACTTCTATTTTTTTCATGGCAGGAAACAAAGTAGGTACCGCATTGTATTTTATACGGTTACAAAGTGAATTGGTAAACATTTTAAATTCAAAGTGAACAGAACACAACCTGTACTTGTGGGCCTTATTTATACCTTCAATCAAGTCTTCTCCATTAGCTGCAATTGCCCATGTTCTTGCCCTAAAAATGTATTGTTAACTTGTTACTAATCTATTGTTATTTTCGATATACTCATTTTATTTATTTTTATAATTTTATTTAAATTAATAATATAATTATTTTTAAATTTAATGTTGAATGTCTAGATACAACATTAAATTTTACTAAATATTTAACATTTTAATCTTGCTAATATTTTATATACATATAGGGTGAGTCTTGAATAAGTGCAAATATTTTCAGGGGTGGTATATTTCGACCCCAGGAACACGTTTATGAGTTTTTTTTCGCTAAAAAAAGATATTGAAAATCGTGCATTTTCTTTTAACTTCCCTGTATATTTTTCGAAAACTTTTTAGAACTGCCTGTTCACCGCAAATTTTCCCACGGTATAATTTCTTAATCTCTGATATTACCATAGTTACGGCTTTACTCTATGGTTGCGGCACTAAAAGGGATGCAAATACAGAAAAAATCCGGTGGCTCTCAACTCAACATTTAAAAAAAAAACATTTTTTTTTAAACTTAAATATCTCGGTTATTTTGGATTTATCTGAAAAAGTAAGGAGAAAATATGTTTCTTTTATCGAGATCTGCCAGCCCTGAAAATATTTGCACTTATTTAAGACTCACCCTGTATATAAGTTTGTTAACATTTAATATAGATGCTGAACTTGTATATTTTTAATTAGATCTTTCTATTTAGCTGAATGTCCTAATATGTATACTACTGTTTTTTTTAACTAAAAATATGTTAAAATAATTAATCACATATGTATATACATACCTAATCGGATCTCTAGGAAACAGAAAAACTTTTATTGCAGTTTAGTCCTCTACTCGGGCAGTTTTTTGCTGCACAACTTCGCCCAGGCATTTTAAAAACACGTAAAAATTAAAGATTTAAAAATGTTCAGAAATACAAAAATAAATTATATAACACAAGAAACGAAAATAAACTAGAAAAACCAAATATATAACACAATAAACAAAAATAAAACAACAACTATAAAATATAACTCAAGAAATAAGCAACATAAATTAATCCGTACGCTACTGACTCGAATCAGCCGAAAGTGTGCGCAGTCGATGAAAGAAACTACGACACTGGTTACTTTCTGTTGATGGAAACCCTAATGGCGGCGTGCGCGACGGTATGCGCGTAGCGTTCCCGCCAAAGAGAGTTAGCCTGCCGTGTGATTTATATGCCGTGGTTTGGGGTTGGAACCTTTTGTGTTACACAGCAAAATAAAACACTAAATTACCACAATACACCAAAACACTTTTACACTGGACGCGCGTTTCGCTAATCATGTTAGCATCATCAGCAGATGATTAAAACTGAAACTGAGTTTAGTTTTAGCAAAACACGCGTCCAGTGTAAAACTAAAAGTGTTTTGGTGTATTGTGATTTAGTGTTTTATTTTGTTGTGATAAAGTAAAATAATATATATATATATATATATATATATATATATATATATATATATATATATATATATATATATATATATATATATATAATATACATATATATGTAATGTAAAAATATATATCATCCACTTATTCATTTCCTTTTATCTTATTGGTTGGGTGGGCGCGTATCTCTGTCTTTTAGAGCGGTGGCTGCTACCCACCCAACCGATAAGATAAAAGGAAATGAATAAGTGGATGATAATATACATATTATACAGGGTGAGTTTCCTACGATGTTTTCTATGGGTACCTCGGAAACTACTGGAGATAGAGAGTCGGTTAAATGGGGAAAGAATTGCAGTTTTGTGGGTTCATAAATATGCGCCTTTCAGATTTTTGAAAAAGTTCATGGCTTACTAGATATTTCGAAAAAAACAAATTTCGGCTATTTCCAAAATTGTCCCTAATTCCGTTATAAGCTATTTTAGATAAAAGTTGTAGATAATCACATCCTTAGTGAGACTGTGTCCTTCGTTTTCTTCTAAAGCCTGTCATTTTTGACGTATGACACAAACATATGTTTTTTTAAATGGAAACTATAGTTGGCCATGACTTCATAAAATGCGCCATTTTTTAAGCTTTTCAACGATATAAGCTATAATATGTTTTCTTCGAAAAATTACTGAGTTATAGCAAATTTTTATCATTTTTAAACAATTTCTCTTAGTTAGCCATGGAAACAAATTCAATCGCCTTTGCTCTCAGAAATGTGAAGCTGTCACATCCAAACTTTGTAAATTAAAATAAACAAAAATTGTAAATATGCATTTTCAAATGAGGAAAAGCGTGTAGATACTCGCGCATCAATAGAGTGGTTCCAACATTATAATTATGATATAAATAATTTTTAACATTTCTTTCATTTTGGGGGGGGGGGTCATAATGAAAGCATTATGACCCCCCACAATGAAAGAAATGTTAAAAATTATTAATATCATAATTATGCAAACTCAGGGATAGGAAGAGGTGGACCAGTTGCATGGGTCTCCTCGATCACCTGACCTATCCACTTTAGATTTTTTATGCCGTATGGTTAACAATAAGGTTTACAAAAGAACTTATGAATTAAGAGTAGCACTCGAAGTGTCGGTACGAGAGAAGTTTAATTAAGTCGACCGGTCCTTCTGTGAGAATAGGTAGTAATTCAGTTTTAAAAAGATGCAACTCTCAAAACAAGGGCGGATTTTTCGAACATTTTCTAAAATAACTATGCAGTGATATTATGTTAAGTTTTAGTTTTTATTATGTAAGTTTTAGTTTGTGTAATGTAAATTGTAAGGAACCGTTTAGTAATATATTCTGACTGTTTATAAGTTATAAATCATAACAGAACAAGAATACCATGCAATCTAATTGAAATTAGTCAAGAAAGATAAGAATTGGCTATAACTAAACTTTTCTAACATGTCTTGAAAACCGTTCTCTAAAAAACGTAACATTCACCGGTTAACGTATCCTCGAAAATGTATGGTCAAGAGAAGTTGAACCAATAATCCTACACGCTTTTCTTCATTTGAAAAATTCATATTTACAATTTTTGCTTATTTTAATTTACAAAGTTTGCATGTGACAGCTTCACATTTCTGAGAGCAAAGACGATTAAACTTGTTTCCATGGCTAACTAAGTGAAATTGTTTAAAAATGATAAGAATTGGCTATAACCAAACTATAACTCAGTAATTTTTCGAAGAAAACATATTATAGCTTATATCGCTGAAAAGCTTAGAAAATGGCGCTTTTTATGAAGTCGTGGCCTATTATGGTTTCCATTTAAAAAAACATATGTTTGTGCCATATGTCAAAAATGACAGGCTTTAGAAAAAAACGGAGGACACAATCTTATTAAAGATGTGATTATCTACAACTTATATCTGAAAACTTTTTGTCTAAAATAGCTTATAATGGAATTAGGGACAATTTTTAAAATAACCGAAATTTGTTTTTTTCGAAATATCTAGTAAGCCATGAACTTTTTCAAAAATCTGAAAGGCGCATATTTATGACCCCACAAAACTGCAATTCTTTTCCCATTTAACCGACTCTATCTCCAGTAGTTTCCAGAGAACATCGTAGGAAACTCACCCTGTATAGTACTCTACCGGGTGCGTCTCAAAAGTGGCTCACCCCTATAACTTTTTTATTTCTTCAGATAAAAAAACGAGATTTGGTTTGGTATATGACAAATTAGGATTGATTGACGTTTTCAACTGTTTTCGGTCACTTTCTGTTTCACCGGAAATGACTACAACTTTTGATTTCTAAATGGCATCTTTCGTATTTTTTGAAATCGAATGACATATCATATGTCAAGTTTTAACATATTCACTCAAAAACAAATTGTTTTTTAAATTTCAATCTAGAGTGCCATGGTTGTGTTAAAAACACTAATTTTTAATCAAGGAGCCTTGGAAAAATAGATTTGATCGTCTAAAGCCGCGTCCAAGCTACTCGAACAAAATGTTCGCGAACATATATAATTAAACAGATACCAAGTGAAAATTGTGAGATAGGTAGATTTATAAATAATAAAGCCAACAAGTACAGCTAGCCTAGGCCTATTAAGGAGCGCCGAACGGCTAGCTTGTACGCCAGAGCGTGCGTCTGCCTATGCTAGAGCGCGCGCGTTCTTTTTCCGACGGGTGTTGGTAAATCAAAAGGAGCGAACGGCGTGCATTTCGGCGGACATTGTACCAGACACTTGGAAGGGTCTCATTTAATTTCGGGCGTCCATCTGTGATTTTTATTTTTTACCGAGTATTCGAAAATGGGAGACGCAGTTATTGACTGGGATCGTGAAAAACATTTACAACTAATTTGTTTACACAAAGAAAAGATTTTATAATTTTAATTTTATTGTGGGTTGAGTGTGAATCTAAAGTAAAAAGCTATGTAGCTAGACTTCGTCCATATAATTTCATTTTTGTTAATAAAGACCTTTATGATTATTTTTATTAAAAACCGGAATTATTATTGGATTCTGAAATTAAAAATTACTACTTAATAGGAAGTTTGACACCGGAAATGAAATTTTACCATTACATTTTTAGAAATAAATATACCTGGTGTTTCTGAAAAGTGGTTCACTTCTATAACTTTTTTAATTTTTTAGATAAAAAACGAGATATGGTATGTTAGTATAGGACATAAATCAGGATTGATCGACGTTTTCATTTATTTTCGGTCACTACCTATTTCACCGGAAATGACAACAACTTTTGATTTAAATGGTACCCTCGGTATTTTTTTACAGTATATGATAGAAAATGACATTCTAAATAGAATGATATATTATATGTATATGTCAATTTCTGACATTTTCAATTTAAAAATGGCCATAAATAAACGTAACGACAATTTTACTCCAAATACCAAGTATGTGGTACCAAATTATTCGTAAAAAATGCTTTTTCGATGAGCGCGTTTGCGGCGCAGCGCACCAATGTATACGTACCATAATGTTTTTAGTGTCTTGTCCTGGCCGGTTAAAAGATGCCCATATCGTATTTTTAATCATATTTAAATTTTTTCAAACGAAACGAGGGTGGCTCATTAGCATATTTGAAAAATATTTGAAAAAAGCATTTTTTACGAATAGTTTGATACCACACACTTGGTATTTCAAGTCAAATTGTCGATATGAACCGCATGTTATAATTTCAAATAAACCATATGCGAAAATGTCAAAAATTGACATATGATATGTCATTCTATTCAGAGTGTCCTTTTCTATCGAATAAAGTAAAAAAATATCGATGGTGCCATTTAAAAATCAAAAGTTGTAGTCATTTCCCGTGAAACCGGAAGTGACCGAAAACAATTGAGCGTCCGGATTGCACAACGACCTTAGCGCGTGGCCGCGGGCGGCTCAGTAGGCAAGCGAGACAGAGACGCGTTGGTGCGCGCCGATTTAACAGAATAAATAATTTTAAACCTACCGTCATTTCGTTAATAATTATCGTATCGTGTTGATTTTTGCATAGAAATACTCATGAGTCTTTAGCGCTTCCGATAAGCCTAAATAACTGGATTGTTTTTTATATTGTTGATTTGTTTACATTGCCCGAGCATATTATAACTTTGAGATAAAAATCTCTGTTATAAATTTTAAAACTGACAGATATGAATACTATCATTTAATTAGTTATACATTTAGTTACAACATATTCAAAATTTCGGTCTATCGGTTTATGCTAGCAGTAATAAGGAGTATAAATAAAAAAAATGGTGAGTACAACGCTCGCCATTTTTAGCGCACGTTTAGCTTCGATTTTAGTATCTTTTATATCTCTTTATTAACTTTAATATCTCTTTATTAACGCAGCTCCGGTAGCTCTCACAAAAAAAGCCGCATAATTCAAGTTTTTTTTAAGCTAAAACAATGCAATATTTTGAAAAAAGAACTACAATATAACCAGAAGATATTGGCAATGATAATGTTCTTGTCATTTGATCAAAGTTCAGAATTTATTTTCTGTAAAAATAGCGATAAAACTAAAACCAAAGCTGAACGTGCGCTAAAAACGGCGAGCGTACTGACCATTTTTTTTTTATTTATACTCGTTATTACTGCTAGCATAAACCGATAGACCTAAATTTTGAATATGTTGTAACTAAATGTATAACTAATTAAATGGTAGTATTCATATTTGCCAGTTTTAAAATTTATAACAGAGATTTATATCTCAAAGTTATAATATGCTTGGATAATGTAAACAAATCAAAAATATAAAAAATAATCCAATTATTTAGGCTTGTCGGAAGCGCTAAAGACTCATGAGTATTTCTATGCAAAAATCAGCACGATACGATAACTATTAACGGAATGACGGCAGTTTTAAAATTATTTATTTTGTTAAATCGGCGCGCAGCAAAGCGTCGATGTCTCGCTTGCCTACTGGGCTGCCCGTTGCCACGCACTAAGGTCGTTGTGCAATCCGGACGCTCAATTGAATAATATGTCAATCAATCCTAATTTATGTCATGTACTAACATACCAAATCTGTTTTTTTTTATTTGAAAAAATAAAAAAATTATAGGGGTGAGCCACTTTAGAGACGCACCCGGTATATGTGTTTATTAAATTTGACGAGAAATTAAAAAAAAGGATATTTAAATGAAAAAAGTAAAAAGCTCAGGCAGTCATCCACATGTAAATAATATATTAATAGTAAATCTGTGTACTGGCGCTATTAGATATATTGGTGAGTTATTACACCAACACTAAACTAAGTAGCCAGATGATATAGTAATTTGTAAGGTCCGACCGAGATCTCGGTCTCGGTCTCGGCATAAAAAGGCCGAGATTATCGGCCACGGCCGAGACTGCTCACGATCGTCAAATTAGCTTATTTTTGAGCGCATCACTCCACCTATCGATGCGTGGATCATACTGTGGAAATACTCTTCCGAAGTAGAAAAAAAGAATGGATCATATCTGATCCATATATGAGAGGTCGAAAGTAAGAGTGGGATAAAATTTTGTTCAAAGCAAAAGTGGGTTTAAATTTTCTCTAAGATCAAAAATAGCATATACATCACAACTTTGGGCAAAAGTGAATCGAATATTAATCAGCGCAAAAATGGTTCGACAAAATATTCAGGGCAAAAAAGCTATAAAATATTAACCCGTTTTTGCGCTAAAAAATAATACGTAGATTCGATAGACGATAAGAAAATGGTTCTTTTTACCTCTGCGCGCTGCCGTATTTATGTACTATCGAAGGGACGTTTTTATAATACTATTGAGTATTGAGTGCTGTTTCACATGGAGCGGACGTGCGGACCATCGTGGACCATTGTGTGTATTTTTAAGAATTGACGGAGTACTTTCACCTGTAGATCGCCCATTGGTTGAACAAGTACCATGAGTATTGAATGTATGAATACTTTCACATAGGCGCGGATGATCCGTCGAAGCAAGGGATCGACGGATGGCTGTTGGACGAAATCATACGGGCGGACCATCCGCGCCCATGTCAAAATACTCATACAAGCTCATAGTACCTCTTCAATAAACGGACGGTCCGCGCGGACGCCGGACGGCCCGCTCCATGTGAAACGGCACAACAGGGACGATCAGCGCGGACGGTTTGAGCGAATGCTCCGCTCCGTGTAAAACTGCACTTCATACTAAATTTTATTTCGTGTTTTTGCACCTATTTTAGTGTGTTGTTTATCTTTCTTGTCTATGGTGTTGTTCAGTATGGCAAAGCATCTCTAGCAGAGCTGCAAGCTCACAGAAAACTTAAGTCTTTTTTTGACTTAAATCATTTTAGTGACTTAAGTCATTTGATTTTAAGTCGATAAATCAAATGACTTAAGTCATTTCATTTATTTCGAAAGATGACTTAAAATACTTAAATCTTTTTTTAACGACTTAAGTTATTTTAAAAAAGATTTAAATCTTTTAAAAGATACAATATGACCGAAAAAAGAACGGCGTCAGCGATGACTATGAAATGAAGTTCGCTGTCATTTTATATGTAAAATTATATGGGGAATGTCATTGATGTTTATTTCCAAGCCAACTGGATGCCGTTTTTTTTTATCATACGGTATATACCTATTGATATAGTAATTATTTATATTTTTTTGCTTCACACTGCTGTACTGCTGTTTATATAATTTTTTTGTGTTTCACACACATTTTTATACCTATAAGATAATGAGTTTGATATTACAAAACACAGTATTTTAGTTATAGGAAAATATAAAAGCCTAACGGCTCGGAAATTTTCAAAAGTGAAGAATATAATTATACAAAAATTATTTCCATTGTCTAGATGTGCACTTCCGAATATAACTTGTTTAGTTTATATCTGGTCGGCACCTTTTGACTTCGGCACGCGCTTTGATATCACACACGGACCGCCGCCGCCGATGCCATTTGAAGAAAAATATATTTCATAGAAAAATTAAATTACTCCCTCTTTTTATGCGATTTTTCGAAAAGAAAATGCGGACTGGGACCACATACGTATTTGCATTGATTGTGTCCGCACGTGTAATACGGAAGAATATAATATTTTTATTTGTTTAATATTTTTTTGAATTTTGTTTTATTTTTTATTTAATATAATTTATTTACGAATTTGTATTTTGAAAAAATAAATTCAGTGTTCAGTGACTTTAAGGATAATAGATAATGAAATGAAAAACACATTTTTATGGCCACTTTTTCTGCTCTATATCTCTGTGTGATGAAATATTGTCTCTGACGTTTCGGCTTCTGGCGACCATCATCAACTTAATTTTTTTAAATATGGACCTGATTTTTTTTTTCAATTTAATTAAATCCTTTCATCACTCTTAAAACACTATATATAGTCACTTTGATATTTGCCGACGTTTCGTACAGAAAATTCCATAACCAGAATATTTTATGCAAAAAAAAAATAATAAAAATGCAATACGGCATTTTATTGAGCATCAAATTGTGGCAACTTTGCCTCCATTTAACCGATCCTGTATCTCTTACGGTTTCCGAAATCCCAATGATGAGCGTCGAATTCGAGCCACCCTGTACAGAGTTCTGAAACCAGCAGCTTATAAATTTCTAGTCTGCACCGCCAACAAGCGTCACTAGCAAACAACTATTTAGAAAGAATATGATGAAACACTGCGTAATTTGAAAGGATGCAATGCTGAACAATTACTTTTTTAGCCTGTAACATAGACTAAAAAAAAGTAATTTTATTAGTATTAGTAATTTTATAGTGTTAAATCCCAATAAAACCGTTTCTGCATGAAAATAACGTTTTTATTACATTATTATCAAATTTTTTTCATATAATAAACTATTATATATTTGCATCGTGTCTCGGTCTCGTTCTCGGCCGAGAATTTATTTTTTTCTCGGTCTCGGTCGAGACTAAAAATCCAGGTTCGGTCGGACCTTAGTAATTTGTTTGTTTGCCGTTCTGGGAAATCCAGCCTGGTTAGCTCATCTGATGATGGGGTATAGGCCCCGAAACCGGTAACGAGAGGGTGGTTGGTTTCCCCATAACGGCAAACAAACATAATTTTTTGTTATTTTCCGTTTTTCATTATTTTTGGAAGCTGAAAATTTTACAAAACAGCAGTTACAAGGCAAGAAACATTTTTATTTAAATATTACATGTTGATACTGCAAGAACCCCTCACTTATTTTTTATTATGGACCCGCCCGAAAATGCTTCTATCCAAGAAATATTTTTATCTGTTAATAGATTGACATATTTTTACATTTTTTTCAATTAAATAAATCACATGAGGGGTCAAAAATAATAATGTTGCGGACCCGTACGTAACAATAATCAATATTCATTTCAAGAATCGCATAGGTGCGACGCCATATTTTCGTTTATTATGGTCTTTACTATACTCATTATGGTAATTTTAATCTATAATTTTTCAGATAAGAGATGTTGCAAATTTGGATGCTCTAATGAAGCTACCAGTAATAGATCTTGTTTTAGATGGGAACCCGTTATGTAATAAGTTCAGAGATAAAGATACTTATATAAGGTATGTGTTTCAGGTTTTTTGATTTATTAGATTTTTAATTATTCTTGACAAATTTAAGATATTAATTAATTTATTTTTATAAAAAAGGTCTGTCCAAACATATTCATGTTCTAGATACTTTAATTACTACATTTAAAATATAAAACTGTTATATATCAAGAAATCAAAATGTGAAGAATTTGCATACTGTTTGTTGTCTATGAAACAAAACAAGTATCTACATATCTAAATAAAATCTGCTACTTGTTACTTGTAAACTCAAATGTTTTGATTATTCATTTCAATATTAACTAAATATGTAATAAAGTAATATATTTTGTTGGACATAACATGAGAACATTTTAAGATGTACTATTTTTTGCAAAGGTTATTAATTGAAAGTCTGCTTTTAATTTCATGTATTCATAAGTGAAACATCATAGTAGTCATATAATTACATTGAAGAACTGAAAATATATATGTATACCAGACTTCTTATATTTATAAATTAAAAAAAAATACACCAGTACAGGCTCAAAGCTTTTAGTAGACAGTGTACACAACATATTTTTATGTACAGTGGTTACGTTTGCCTTTGCACTATCACATAAAAAATATATATTTTTTATATGAAAATAAGGCAATACTGGAACTGCTCCAGAAAAACTCCTTATAACCTTTTGTTGAGGTATGGAGTTGGAATAAAAATGTACCAATATGTTTCACTGTTGAAATAAAGCATGGCCAGAAAATATATGATTTCCCTTCCACTACTTCCTAAAAGTCCTAAAAAGAAGTTTGGTTATGCAATTTTTTGTATATATAAAAAAATGAAAAAGAAGTGTAAGAAATGTATGTATAATATAAAATATATTTATATATATTTTTATTTTTTAAATAGTTGAATTACATGAAATTATTATTGCATTTTGAAGTACAAGGTTTTTGCTATTTGATTTTATTTCATATATTATCTATCTGGTAAGGTAATATATGAATGATTAAGGTAGACAGTGCTCAAAAAATAAAAATATTTAATATATATGATATATGATCACTTGCAGTAGAGACTCAGCCTGCATATATTATATAGTATGGGGTTTTATTAATATTATATTTGATATTTAAAGCTCCATATTTTCTCCAAAAGGCTTTATATATGTAACTTCAAAAGTTGTCATTTTTTAAAATTACCACATGCAAATTTAACAATTTTCATTCGATAATATTATCCAAAGTTACTTTATTATTATATAAAAGTTTTCAGCATTTGTTATCTCTTATATTCTTAAATATGGATGAGTAATCAAATAAAATTTGATTAATAAACAAAATAAATGATATACTAGAACTCTTTTATGTCATTCTAGTGTAGTAAAGTACAAGTTAATAAATCTACAAGCAGATGATTATACAGCCTTTAGGATTATAGTCTGTCCAGTAAAAGAATATATGATAGTTTTGACAAATATCAAAAAACTCTCAGAAAAAAATACTCTACTAAAAATTACAGAAAAAAGTCACTCTCATATATTTATTAACTAGACAAACTATAGATATAGTTCTGAGTGACAATAAGAGTGTTCTAGATGTAAAACTTAAAACGGATAATTTTTGTTATGACAACAATGGTTGTATTCCTAAAGTGTATTTTTGTAAAATGCAATAAAGTTCTTTTCATTTTGTTTTATAACTTATATTTGAATTATTAATAAGATTATTGTTAGATTTTGATAAAAGATCTAGTACAAATGTGTTTGGATAGTATAGATAGTAAAAATGCGTTTGGATTTGGAGACGCAGCAATAGAACTTAATTGTTATATTTTGTTGATATAATCTATGCTCTGAGCGAGTGTTGCAGGTTTCTATTGACCATCTAATCGCTATTGTTGAGCCTTATTTGGCTCACCGTTTTCTATTTGCAGTGAAGTCCGTAAAAGGTTTCCCAAATGTATAAAATTGGTAAGCATACAACTAGTAATAGCATATTATAGTTTTTAGGACCTATTTCAAATTTAATGAAATACTATTTTTAAAATTGTAGCCTACCTCAATTAATTTGTTTAAATTGGAAAATAACATTAATATTTACACGAAATGTAACTCATAGGGACATGTAATTAGAATTTTTTAACTACCTTTTAAAAACTAAGACTATATTTGAAGCATAGAATTAATTTACTTTTAATATATAAATTACAATATTGAAAAATTTTGCTACATACTTAACACTTTACGGAGTGTTATTTAAGTACAGTATGATCGAAAGAAAACGTGGGCAGCGCGGCGCGGCGAAAATGACGATCGGTGTTTCACCATATAATTTTACGGTTATGCTGTTTTTTTTTCGTTCATATTGTATATAGACAAACCTGAGGAGGTGATTCTTTGAGCGATATAAATATTGATGCAGGAATACTTTATTTCCAATAATGGTTGTCAAACTTTAAAAAAGTAATTGGTTTCTCGTAATTTTCTGGATGTGCTGCATCGCCCACGTGAACATGGGAAATCCATGTAAATTTTAAAAATGAACAATAGAAGTTTTATTTTGGAAAAAGGCTTATTTGAAACTTTTTTCAAGTACTTAGAAATAAAAAACAGTTTTAAAAACTTAAAATGAAGCAAATTATTTTGCATAATTTATACGAATTCGTTTTCAAGTTATGCGAGAGAGATACAAAAATACAAAATTATATCACAATATGACAAATAAATTATGATTTTCTTCTATAGATTTGTCAAAAATATCCTAAATTATATTCTCCAGGAAAAATTAAAAAAAATACACTGTAAACATAATTGAATCTTTTAAAAATCAAATATATTTCGTAAATAAGTAAACCAATGCTTCAAACGAAAATTTTGTGGATTAAATAATTTGTACTTGTTATCTATGTATAATATCTATAATATAGGGAAATGAAGATAATTTGCGCTACATTTTCTGTTCCCAGTTGTAAGTTAAATTTAAAAGTTGATCCAGTATATGCCGAGAAAATGAAAATATTCCGAAATTTGATATATGCTCTTAAGTGTCCAAGATGCCTCGCATGCCTTTTGACTCTGTATGAAATAACTTATAAGTGGTATTATAAAAAGACATCCATTGCGAGATAGTTTCCATTTTGTTGAAAACCTGGCCTTCAAGGATTTTTTAATTATTTTAACAGAAGTGAGATAAAGACGTGCTTCGTCGTATTTGCCTTGTAAGTTATCTGGTTTGAAAAAAAATTCTAGGTGATTATATCGACACTATGGAGTCGTAAGGATAAATATCTTCGTGCATTAAAAAATGGTCATAAAAAAGGAAGACTTAATATGGCGCTGCTGTAGCAAAAACCTAAAATTTAAAATGTGCGCCGAAAATTTTTAGAACAGGAAATGATTCAAAAGAGATAAATATTTGACGTGAAGGCGCGGGTTTCAAAAAAATACAAATTTTATTTTCATGTTACATGAAATAAATTATCGATTTTTATTCAGCAGCAATAGACTGGGCCTCTAATATATAAAAATAATTGTTTTATATTCTAAAAAATAAAAACAAAGTTTTTTTGGGTAATGTTTGGTTATGTTACTTTTATTCTCTTATCTATGGTTACTTTTCATTTTTTAGATTTACCCGTCGTTAGCGCCACTGTGGCTATTTGGTGAACCCTTATTCTTCCCATTTTTGTGACCACTTTTTCAAATAAAGTCGTATAAGAGATATTTCTCCTCATCTCTGCACTCTGTAATCGACACCTCACTTGATTGGCAAGAACACATAATAAAATAAAATCAAATGAACGACCTTCGTCGGCTTTGTTTGCAATTAGGAAAATTGGCTTTACGGTAAGGCAACAGGTGACAATAATAACATATCTCTGAAGTCGTATTGCATACTATTTTGCACTTTTCTTAAACAGTGTATTAAGCAAAAGAAAGCAATCAGATCAATAGCAAATATACCTGCAATTGATAGTTGTAAGCCCTTTTTCCCATCTTTGCGCTTAATCACTATATGGAAAGATAATAATCCTTGACAACGTTATTTTAAAATAAAACTTATGTTTGCCACACATTTTGGAGCACTCGATACAATTAAAAATAATTTAAATTATGCACTTTAACACCGTCTGAAACTTCTGTATTTATTTTTAGCACTCGAAAAACAAATGATTAATTAATTTAATTAATTAACTCGAAAAACAAATGAGATAATGAACATTAATGCATTGTTGACTCACCCTGTACAATAGAAAATCTTTTATTGGCAACCTTTAGTTAATGTTGCTTTCACTAATGAATGGTAGAAATTACTAGTAAAAGCAGACAATTCTTTTTAAAAAACGACATTCATTGGTCAAATGCGTAATTGTTAGCATTTCCTAGTTAGAAACTTCCTAGAAAGTTAACAATCACTGAATCTCCGACTCACTGTAACATATATAATTTTTATCTTAAAATCACCTCCTGAAGTTTAGCTAATAATAAAATGTACTTAAAATAATAATAATAATGTACCTAAATACCGTATGATCGAATAAAAACGGCGTCAGCGATGGCTGTGAAATGAAGATCGCTGTCATTTTATATGTTAAATTATATTGGAAATGTCATCGATCGTCATTTCCAAGCCAACTGGACGCCAAACCAACTGGACTATCATACGGTATCACCTTGTATATTAAGTATAGTATTATTTTGTCAGGATGGAATTGACCTGCCTCCACCGATAAGTTTTGACATCTCAGAAGAAACGCATCTACCTGATGGGCAACAAACTTTCCTCTGCAACTCTGAAGGGGAAGTAATTGTGCGACAGTTTTTGGAGCAATATTTTCAAATCTATGATACTGAAAATAGGCAACCGCTTTTACAAGCATATCATGAACATGCTGTATTTTCATTAACAATGGCATACCCCTATGGATATGGAAAAGAAAAGAATGTATCTTGGCTGAACTGGTACAATACAGACAATAGAAATATATTAAAACTCACTGATGGGGACAGAAGATTTAAATTGTTGAGACAGGGACATCTTTCAGTAGTATCTTATTTGCAAGAAATGCCGCAGACAAAGCATGACATTCATAGTTTTACTGTTGATTTGACAATTTTTACAGTAAGTTGAAATATATTTCTTATTGCCCAATTAATTGCATTACTTTTTTTATTTTCTTTTTCAGCCACACATGATTTCCTTAACCATATCTGGCATGTATAAAGAACTGAAAAGTGGACATAAAATACCGCCAACCAGATTTTTCTTCAGAACTCTGGTTATAGTACCTGCAGGAACAGGATTTTGTATCGCCAATGATCTACTTCATGTTAGTAATGCCACTCCAGATCAAGCAAAGGTAAATATCTAATGAACATTTGTTTTAAATCATGTAATTTAATAATGGCATCATAATCTTCAGAAAATTCCGGGTTTTTTGTTTCAACTATTATTTTAACCATTTTGTACACGGATAGAAGAATAGCTCTCGGCTGTATCTCGGAAAGTATTAGCCATAGGGCCTACGGAAAAAAATATTTTTAACTAAAGAGGCTATAAGAAATTGCTGAAAATTATTTTTAAGTTTGTAGAACGGCAGTTAGAGAGGATAAAAACGCTACTAAGACTATCAAAATGTTGATCTAATAATTTATAATACTAAGGCGCGGTCTCTTCAGTTATAAATAAATAACTTTTATCTAACAAATAACCATCTAAAAGATAAACAATCTAGAGCCTGATATCTATAGGATATAACATTTGGGTATTTTCATACAAAATAATCCAATAGATAACAATTTGGAGGACGGCCGCCTACGGACCGGTAGACACTCTGTAGAGAAAGTATTGCCAATATAAGATATATGAAATTGAGATGGTTATATATGAAAAGTCGATACAACAGACAGAGACAGAAACTCGGAATTTCAAATCGTTAGATTAAAAAGTGAGGTTATTGTTCAGTTGTCAAAAGATCGTCAAAATGAAAATAAAAACAATAAAATTCAACTAAAATATATATTAGTTCAACTCCAACTAGTCCTATTATGGTATAGGCTATTTAAATTTACTTTTATGGAAAAAGGGAAAGATAATTCAATTTCAGCAGTGGTGGTGGTGCAATAGATCTATTGATGGAATGCGATTTATAAGAAATTAAAACAAGAAAAAATAATCTGTAAGTAATTTATAGTTTAATTACATGATATTACTGTTATATTTATTATATTAACATTTTAGTACAATTGATAATAGAAAATATGAAGAAGCTGGTGAAGTGCAAGCAGAGATTTATAAACCAATCCTAAAACCACCATCTGATAAGTTATTAATATTGAAAATTAAAAATAGCATAAGACTGTTAGTAATAACAAATGTTGTTCTAGGGCTTCTCATAGTAAAAAAATAGGTAGGATAGCATCAACAATAGTAATTAAGGTGAGTTTTTATTTTATAAAATAGATAAACGCACTTATACTTTTGTCTTAATAATAATAAATGAATAGTACCTATAATAATTGTTACATTTACACATTATATGTACAAATTATTTAATAAAAAAAAT
The DNA here is from genome assembly GCF_002938485.1 of Sitophilus oryzae. Taxonomy (NCBI): domain Eukaryota; kingdom Metazoa; phylum Arthropoda; class Insecta; order Coleoptera; family Curculionidae; genus Sitophilus; species Sitophilus oryzae. The sequence continues at coordinate 2,238,084 of NW_022147171.1, forward strand.
TAAATAAAAACAATTTTGTCATATTACTTTTATTTTTAAGAACTCAAAGTGATGGAACTTCAAAAAATAAAGGAAAAATCTTGTCTAAACAAAGTTGAACTAACTGGAATTCAAAGGACCACAATACAGATGTTTTAGCAAGGTTTAGCTAGAGAGTTACTTAAAAAACAGCATGGAGAAGAGATGTACCGTATGATCGAAAAAAACGGCGTCAGCAATGGCTATGAAATAAAGATTGCTGTCATTTCATATGTAAATTTATATGGGAAATATCATCGATCATCATTTCCCAGCCAACTGGACGCCGTTTTGTTTTCGATCATACGGTATAAGGTACATAGTGCAAAAAATTAAACTAAAATTGTAACACAAAAGAAATAAAAGCAAATGTGAGTTGAATAACTGGTTTTATAAGGTTCCTGTTATAATATTAATAAATTAAGATATGCGAATTGAAAATGAAATAAATATGTAGTTTGATTTAAAAAGTTTTATTTATTTTTTACCTACTTTAGAGCTTTATTAAAAACTAGTTAAAGCCTAGCGCATCCGCCACGACATCAGGAAAAAAAAATACTTTTTATTTTTTTTAATTAAATGAAAAACAAAAAATCCGGCGACGACAGTTTTTAGACGAGCCAATTAACTATCTTTTAGTAAAAAAAGCAACTTTCTAGAGCAAGTCGTTACTTCAGTAGAGACGACACAGATAAACATTAGCATTTTATATAATATGTAGTAATGGTTTATAATTGAAAGGAATTAAATAAAATAATTTATAAATTACTGTTTTATCACTATTATCCTAACTTAATGCATTCTCTTCGTTCTGATGCTCTAACAGAACAGAGACTCTCTTAATTTTGTAACAGTCCTTATAAAGTCCGGCACTAGCAACAATAGTTTTTTGCGCCATTTCAATGTGTTTATTGGTGTTTATACCCCATACGATCTAAAATGATTATAGCCTACATACTCAGAATAGGTAAGTCTTTTCCAAATAATCTAAAAACGAATTTATTAGAATAAACGAAATCTTCAATAATAACAATGTCTTGGTTATGTTAAGCAATTTTGTCAAATATCAAATAAAATCAATATCTCCTCATGCCTTTGCTCATGCGTCAAATTTTTATCCGACAAATAAAGCACTATTTGGCAGTTAGGACACCAGATAGGTTATCTGGGAGATAAGTTTAATTTATCTAATAGATACTGTTATCTATAGGTGAAGATACGCGTTTTTCTGCTATCTGTCAAATAAAATATATCTGGCAGATTATAACACGCTATCCGTACCTGAAAACACCGGGGGTAAGGGGTTAATGCTTTCCGCTTTCCGAGATATAGCCGAGAGCTATTCTTAATGGAACACCTTACGTACTTGTATATTTTTAAGTCAAAAGAAGGATATGGCAAAGTTGAATACTGACACAATTCTGCTATTACCACAAACATTATTCTGCCATTTACGTTTTTCTAATTTAGAGTTACGGCACCACAAAATAGCTTTGACATTCTCTAAACTCAATCTTTCTTCAATCTTCTTTTTGTTATTGGTTTCAGTTAAGTAATTTGATTGGTTTCAGTTGAATTATACTGATAGATATAAAATAATAAGAAAGTGTTAATTCTTAAGCGGCCCGTACATTATCAAACAAATTGCGCAACGAAGCGATGCGCAACGTTGCGTTGCACAACTGATTCAGCGGTCTATACACTATCAAAAAAGTTGCGCAACAAAGCGATGCGCAACGTTCCGTTGCACAACTGCCTCACCCATGCAATTAGTAAAATTTTGATCAAACTTTTTATTAAAAGGTGTGCATTGTTTGAGAAACAATCATGTCATTGCGTCAATTATTATCGTATATACCCTAGATGATATCGATGATACCAAAAAACGAAAAAGAAAACAAAGAATTTGGATGAAAGAACTAAAATATTGCACAACGAAGCGCAACACACACATACACTACACAACGCGTTGCGCAAACAGTCCTGTTGCACAAAAGAATTCAAATATTCTTGAAACTCATCAAACAATTGCGCAACGCATCAAACACTATCATACATTGGCAACTCGTTGCGCAACAGCCTGCGTTGCGCAATTTGTTTGATAATGTATGGGCCGCTTTAGTTCCCTCCCATATTATGTAACATAATATAGAGTAAATGTTATCAAACAATAGCTGATAGAAAAGTTATCCAGAACACGTAATAAAATTAAACGTGTACAAAGAAAACAGTGTAAAATGTACTGACTATATCATATAGGTACTTTATGGTATGTTATAATTGGTCTGAGCTTAAAACTAAAAGAGTTTCGGACTTCCATTGTCTTTATTTATTTTGCTTACAAAACGTTTCGGTCAGAAGTATCTCTGTAATAACTTATAAAGTGTGAACTCAAGTCTATCTATTGTTTCTGTCATCTACAACAATTGAAAAGAGTGTGTTCGGCGTCGTCTTCAGCTTGACAGTAATCGTAGTTCGGAGTGTCGATTTTCTTTCTAATTGTTATATATTTTTTAAAATAGCCAAATCTCATTCACCTTCCATGGCTTCCGCCTGTCTATTTTTCCTGTCATTTTTTTCCATGAGTTGCGCTCTCGCTTCGTTTTTTGTCGAACCATTGTAGATTTCATACCTCTCTTGTATCAGGAGATCAATCGGAGGAATTCCGGCAATAACACCAACGCCCTCCCATGATATAGTTTGGTAGGCGCTGCAAACTCTAATGCACAGAGCCCTCTGTAATCTCCTTAGTTTCACCAGTCTGTTTTGACATTTAGTAGCTGTATGCCTTGCCCGTGCTGCATACAATATTTGTGAGTGTATAACGCTTGCTAAAATGCGTCTTTCAGACGCTCTCGGACCCCTTTTTTTCGGCATTAAATTTGACAATGCAGCTACGGTTTTCTCCGCATATGCTTATATAAAATACCCTGAATTGCATTTTGGGGTTCTTTTGGTTTTGGACTCTGGGCGATGGTGCGTTCACCCCTGAATTTCTAGGTTCCCCTTTTTGGTACAGAATTGAGCTCAGCATAAAATTGTGCATATAAAACAATATTTTTATTTGAAGCACTATGCGGTGTTGTCAATATATTTCTTATTTACTAAAACTTTTGTTAAAAACAAAATATCTGCGAAGTGGTTAAAACCTGGAGTGAATTTAACTTTATTAATACTTAGCTATATATATTTATATTGCCTATTTATCTTAATCTGATCATTGAGAACTTTATATTCTGGCATACGCCTGGTATTATTTTTGAAATGCTTTGCTTGGAAACTTGAATAAATAACCCAACTGGTATGTGAGCCTCTAGTTGCAAAGAATCTTAATGTTATGGCCAATTTTTATTTAACTCTTTCTTTAACCGGAATACACTTCCTAAAAGTCGTATTTTTCCTTTCTGTACGGGGGCCCCAACTAAGTTAATAACTCTTTCAAAATTAGTAGCGGACATGCGATAAAAATATTAAAAAAACATTCTGTCTGTTTGTAAATCGGGTAGATGTTTTCTTTCACTGTTCTGGGATCTACTTTTGAAATTACTAGACATCCAACACCGTTTTTTTCCTCTTTTTCTCCTTCGTTTTGCAATAATGATCGCACTAGCAGCCGCTATTAAAAATACTTCGGTATCATCATGTCCGAACAGCACGAACGCAAGCACTACATTACATGTGGACGCCGTTACTTGTGAGCCGAAAGATCTTGAGAAACACGACAAACAGGAAGCGCAAGCAACGCAAGCACAATCAGAAGCAAGAGCGCGAGCAGGATCACGAGCAATGTGGACGCACCTTTACATTATGGCTCTTTCACTAGTAAAATATAAGACAAAAAATCATGAGATGGCTTTCATAAAAATTGATATTTTAATAGTTATCTGCTATTAGACGAATCCAACAAATCAAAGATTATTAAAACCGGTCCAGCCGTTCTTGAGTTATAAATGGTGTGGTTGGGTTGGGTTGGGTTGTCGCGTACCTTGAAATGTAGCCGCAGTTTTAGTTACATTAATGAGTTTTGATTGGGTTTGTTTGAAACTGTTTCTTCGTGATTGTGTTTTCTAAAAATACGATTTTGCCTTGACGTAAGGTGCACGAGCATCGAAGAGGAATTGTGACGCAGTACGTGAATTTCCCTTCAGCAAAACAACCCTGAGTCAAACGGCAGGCTTTATCCGGTAGTGCCCAAATTGTATGTATAATATTCCATACATTGCTCATGATCAAATCGGTATTCTATAAAATGCCTAGAATTCCGGAAACTTCGGCAGTATATTCTGCAGATAAAAATAAGTAAAAAAGTTCGTATAAATGATGTCCTAAAATGCTTCGTTTCGGAGGTACAGGGTGTAGAAGTTTCATTTTTATTTCGATTTTTTCCAAATAATTTCAGAAGTAACGTCAATATTTGGATGAAAATTAATGTCTGGGAGTTTTTTGACAGGTGAAATTTGATTTTGATGTCAATATGACTCCTGTTTGTAGGGGGCGCCAACTTTTTGCCCATATCTGTATAACACTACTGCGAGGAAAAATATACATTTTCGCGATTTTTTACGTAAAAAATGTTCCTTGGTAAAAATCACTACGAGCAACGGTTCTCAAGCTATTTAGAATGTAAATAGTCAACACATATTATTGACAAAAAATAAACATGTTGAGTAGATAGATTATTTGACTGAAATGATAAATTTGGGAACTTTTTATTTTTTTTAAATTAATCATAAATTTTTCTTGGAAATAATGACTATAAACAGTTTCTGTTAAACTTTTGGCACAAAACATTTCAAATTTATGATTTCAGTCTAATAACTATTTAGTCATCATGTTTAATTTATGTCAATGATGACAGGTATGGATAATTTAGATTCTAAATTTCTCGAGAACCATTACTCGTAGCGATTTTTAACAAGAGGCCTTTTTTTACGTAAAAAAACATCGTAAATGTATATTTTTTTACTCTAGTTTTATATAGGTGCGGACAAAAAGTTATTACTGTTCAAACCAGTTAAAAAATATGTATGTGGCGCCCTCTACAAGTAGGAGTCATATTGACAACAAAATCAAATTTGTCATGTCAAAAAACTCCTAGAAAACAGTTTTCATTCAAATATTGACGTTTCTTCATAAATTATTTGGAAAAAAATCGAAACAAAAATGAAACTTCTACACCCTGTATTTCCGAAAATAAGCATTTTAGGACATACATTTATACAAACTTTTTTACTTATTTTTATCTGCATAATATGCTATCGAAGTTTCCTGAATACAGTTCGGACCACCATGTATAATACAATTTATTTCATACAATATCTGATAGTTTTAGAAATTTTATATAATTCTATGTAAATTCTATACACTGTCGGATTTCAAACTTTGCCGGTAACATATAAATATGTATATATTCTATATAGATCAACTTCATATGAGAGATATATGTATGACATTTTCTGTTGTTTTATTGGCTTATGAAAATATAAGCATAGGTACTGTGATTACTTAGAACAATATTTTTTTGTAATATGTTTGTCAACACAAAAGTTTCATCAGACTAGCTTAATGATGGTTAAGCCCTGAACCTGATAGCCAAGGTGTTTTGGCTTACAATACATATATTGTTTCAGGAGGCTTTTAAAACGCCATCTTTACCAACACCTCCATCTGGTACAGCAGCCCCTCCATCTACGCCAGAAGCATCCCCTATTATTCCTCCTGTTTCAGTGGCAGTATCACCTATACTTGATAAATCTACAAAAGAAGAAATGGTCAAACAAATTGCTTTGAAAACAGGAATGAACTGGGAGTGGTCACTGAAGTAAGTTTTATGTAATTTTATGAATATGTCGTGTGATAAGGATTAATTTCTCCAAGTAAGCTATTTTAAAAAATAACTGGGCTTCAAGTTATTCTAAAAATACCATCTATATACCGTGTGCGTCTCAAAAGTGGCTCACCCCTATAACTCTTAATTCTTCAACGAGATTTGCTATGCTAGTATATGAAATAAATTAGGATTGATTGATGTATTCAGTTATTTTTGTCCCTTCCTGTTTCACCAGAAATTACTCCTTTTGATTTTTAAACGACACCCTCGGTATTTTGTTACTTTATTCGATAAAAAATGACACTCTGGATAGAATACCATATCATATGGCAACTTTTGGCATTTTCGCATATGGTTTATTTGGAGGCAAGGAAGGAGCGAGACTGACAAGGAAGATCTACGATCTTTTTTTGCTGTGTTAAAGTATCACATTTTCCGATAACTATTATCACCCTTTCTGTAGTATTAAATTAAATAAATTTTATGTTTCTTTACCATTTTAAAAAGCAAAAAATATGACGTTAATTAAAATTCTAACCTATTCATTTTCCGATGCACGTCATCAATCATATCGACATTGACACTAAAGTCTATAAACCCGACTAAATGAAATTTTGGCAAAAATGTTTAAATTTGTTGTATATTTTAAGATACCGAGCAGCTTTTTATTTTACTTTATAGAGCAAATGATTGTAACATATTTTATTTAGATTAAAGCTGCAATAATTAGTTTAAACCGAATTTTATTATAGCTATGTTGGTCACATTGCGCCGTTTTCAGGTTGTTGTTGAATCTTTGTGAGTAATTCTCGTTTTTTGACTTATTTTCATAGACTTTTAAAAATTGTCCTTTTAAACAGTTCCTTTAACAACTAAATTTTCGAGTTTTTGTATCGCATTTCTTGAAATTGTGTGATAAAAATATGCCGACGCATTTAAATAGCCGCAGCAAACAGCTTGTAGCTTCCCTGATAAACTATTTTGAACGAGAACGTGACAATAAAGGTCCTTTATTACCATGAACTGCAGTCAGAGAAGTAAGTTTGATTGATAAGCACACTTTCAAAGTTATTTCTACGTTAGTTTTTATTAAATTCTGTGATTATTAGTTTATGCATTAATATAGTAAACGCCACGAATGTTTGGGAGTGATTCTTTGTTTGATGAAGTTAGAATCGACACGCGCGCTATCGTTTTTACATTAAAAACGTAAATTTTTACCGCATACGTAGGTTTTTAAAGGCCCGGTCTAATCATCTGCCTGCCCTCCTCCTACTTATTCTAAAATGTTAGCGTGATTGACAAAGACGATACTATATCGCGTTTCTTTGATTGATTCGTTTTTGTGCGTCAGTCCATTGGTGTGCTTGCAGTGCGACCAATGGGGCATTCCATTTTATATTTATAACCAAATATATGTTTTGACAAGACTTTGACAGTTAAAACAACAAATTACAACAGATTATGTATTGATTATTATATGACTTGAAACACCACGGCACTGGAATTTAGTTTTATGTGACCTTGAACAGATTAGTTCACATGGTAGCGACCGATGAATCACTCCCAAACATTCGTGGCGTTTACTATAGCACCCTCTTACTTGTTATTACCACTTATGGTGTTTAAAACTATTCAAGAAAGTACACACAAAACAAGGCAACGCCGCGCGTCTATTCGTTCAATTCCGAGCAAAATAGCGAGGCCCCACGAAGTTGGGGCCTCGCTCGCCAAAGCGAGGCCCCATCGACAGGTCAGATTTTGATGCGAGACGAGACTTCTAGGGTATTAAGATATTCTTTGCTTAAACTTAAAAATCTTTAAAAAATGATATAATAAATATGTTTGTCACTTTTAAATTAAGATTCATCTCATAAATCCATCACAATCTGGGAGCGCTGTCGCCATCGCTTGTCTCTCAAAGTTGATCACGTGCATCGAAAATTGTTTTGCGATTACCATATGAAAGTGAAAACGAAATTTTATTACCATAGAAACGCGTTTTCATTTTTAGACTTCAACAATATATATATTCATGCTTTTTTTTAATTTTTTCCAAAACGGTATGGAAATTTGGAAAAGTGTAAAGGGGATTAACCTTTTAGAACATGCAATTTTTTTTATGAAAAATGAAAGAACATGTGTTTGTTATTAAGGTAGTTAATAGCCTTTTTTTCTCAATATTAAGAAGTCGTCCTGTGGCGGAAACACTGCGACCTCTAAGGCCCGTTGTGTTTGTTCCTTTTTTATGTCTTCACCAACTTTCCTATTCCTGTACCCTGCGCCAACTTGTGCAGGTCCTTGATAGGAAGGGAGCATAGTTCTTCCGCTTCTAGCCTCAAATAGTAAGTGTCGCTTGCGATCCAGAGCCTCGCAGTGACATGTGCTGCCCTGTTCCAGGATTTTTGGTTCAGATCTTTAGTTAACCCCAATATGTTCCTAATAAACGGTATTATTATTTTCTTTGTAAAATGCGCAAAACAAAACTTTCAATATTAAAGAAAATAATAGATTTGAGGATAAGCTTCTATAAAATACCAAGCCGCCATAATTTTCGATATTTTTCTTGGAAAATATAATAAGTAAACAAAACACTCGAAAAGGATACTAAGTAGAAACTAAATCGGCAACGGAATGACGTGAACAGTTGAAATGAAATTTTTTGAATGAAGTTTCGTCACCTATAATGTTGAACATTTTTATTTTTTCAGATAAAAAAAAATAAGAGTCGGTATGTCGGTATATATGACATAAGTCAGGATTGATTGACGTATCCAATTAGTTTCGTTCACTTCCTGTAGCCTTCCTAGCAAATTGCACTGCTAGGGCTGCCACCTTGAAGCTGAGGCGGGCAGCTTATTATTGCCATACCATACTACCATGAATGGTATGGTAACCACCTGTTTGTTACTTATGTTAATTGACGCTTCAATTCACTGTTAATATTGTTAATGAATGGTGAATTTGAAAAGGAGTCAGAGTATCTTTAGCTGTGTGTTTTCTGTAGCTGTATTATTATTTGCTAGTGTTATATTTGTTTTAAAATATTTATTAATTACAGGTGTCTAGAAGGAAACGATTGGGACTTCGTAAGGGCTGTCGGAGTTTTTGAGAATCTTCAAAGCCAAGGACGTATTCCCGTAGACGCATTTGTAAAATGATTATTTGAGGATTACGTTTTACCCCATATGCTAGGATGATTTTACTTTTGATAACGTATTTCCATTGTCAAATTATATAGTCAGATTGTATTTTGTTGATATAATATGTTGTATATTAAGAGTAATGACGTTCTCCGGCAGCTCTGATAAAGAATGTAATGTATTTTATTTTTTATAAGAAAAATGGAGTTACAAAATAAAACTAGAATGATAATCTATATTATGTAGCTGTACACGTTTTTAGGTAATAAATACATTTTGCATTAGGCTTACGATCATAGTTTAATATTATATTTTGTATAAATCGTTTTTATAGGCTCAAAAAACTCAAGAAATATACTTTTGTAAAAGATACTTATATAACTAATTTTATTTCATTAACTTATATGTATATTTGTAAATCTGTTTTTGTTTGTAGTATTTAAGTTTTATTAAAAAAGTTGAGCTTAGTAATTCTATTTTTATTATCTTGAAACTGGTAACTTTAAGCTTTAGTAAACATCATAGCTGCATTGGAGTCAAACTTTTTATGTTGTGGAAAAAGATGTAAAACTAACCTTTAACGGTATTGGTATTATGATCACGGTATTAACGGTATTATGACCAATCAATATTGTATATGCCCACTTAGGTTTTTGTTTAATGCAACTTAAAATTTTATGTAATATTGTAAACAGACTAGTTTATTTTATACTATTTAGTCGTACCACTAGAGAGAATCGATTTACCCGAAATTCGACATAATTACTAATAAACATATTACAACACAACAAATTTTAAATAAACTCGTTAATACAAATATACCTTCCAACCCGCCAAATAACAAGTCTATTGGTGTTAATGATAAACCTAATTTAGAACAGATACCTCTCAAACAAATTGATTCTCAATTAGCCATAAGCCAAGGTTTAATCATACCGTTAGAGAGAATCAATTTGCTAGAGTTTCAAACAGTTAAAACTTCTTAACGATGTTACGATAGAAGAGCGACATATTCAAACGGTTGTGAATCGTCTACGACGCCATCATGCCCTAATACAAAGTAAGCGGCCTTGACACCGCCTATATAAGAACACACGCATAAAACAGTATTCAAATAGAGATGAATCATCGGTGAGGTGGTTTCATACACATTTATCCATAACACAAGACGGATATTCTCTGTTCAGAGAAAATATCCGTTTTGTAAATTCTCTGTTCAATTCTATTGAGAACTCGCGCATATTGATGCGTTCTCCCTCCAAACATCGCTACCACATACAGCAAATGCACAAGGTGAACTAGCTCACTGGTGCTTTAATGTATGTGGTCAAATATATCAGCATGCGAACGATATTCCTCTTGGTGTTATCACGGCTGATCGATTAACAATATCAAAGATCGGCCTCTTATATATCGATCCTATTCGTGATCCGACACCGCGCCCAAGAATAAAACTGCCAAGTGGGTAGAATAATTGAATTAATAATAGAATTCCTTCTTATCCTGGATCGGCTCGTAGCCAAAACCGACTCTATATGGATGCCATGTTAACTACCATAGTTGCCAAGTATGGAAAACCTAACTGACCATAGTTGCCAAGTATAGGATACTAGACGTATTTATAACGTTCACATGTAATCCAAATTGGGTCATATCGTCTCAATTTGGATTACAAACAAAAAAAAAATGAAAAAAATCTGATAGCTGATTTCTATGTGGTAGAATTTCAAAAAAGCGGCCTTCTTCATGCGCACATTATGGTTTCTTTTCGACCGGAAGATAAAATCGATACAGTAGTCCGTGTCGATCGAATAATATCGGCTCAATTACCAGATCCGGTACTAGAGCCGATATTATACGGGATCGTAGCGGACAATTATATCCACCGTATCTGCGGTCGAGAGAATTCAGGTGCAAGTTGTATGCGGGAGGGCGTGTGCTCGAATTTCTACCTAAGCTTTTGTGCGAAATCACGTCATTTACATTTATTCATTGTACGAAATCACGTCAATCACGTCTGTATATCGTAGTATTAATTCTGAAATATGCGGTATATTAACATCAATTAAGTATTTATTTAAATATGTTCATAAGGGTGTAGATAGCGTGACAGTAAAAATACATAATGGTACCCGCCGTCGCCAAATGGAACGAAATCCGCCAATAAGGATTGCGATACGTTCATAGCTTTGTTTTTTTTGCTGTTTAGTATTTTATAGTTTAGTTCTTTTTTTAATTGGTTTGATTATATCTGTTACATTTTTTGTATATTTTATTTTTGTTTTATTGTATATATTGTATTTGTAAATTTAAAATAACAGATACGTTCATAGCTTTGTTTTTTTGCCGTTTAGTATTTTATAGTTTAGTTTTTCTTAATTGGTTTAATTCTTTTTTTTAACCTGTTACATTTTTTGTGTATTTTATTTTTGTTTTATTGTATATATTGTATTTTAAGTTTGTTTTTATTATATTACCTACAATATGCAGGGTGGCGCACCTCATTCGCCTCGGTTGATTATACGAAAACGGAAAGATGTAGAAACAAAATATTTTATGGGTATATTTATTAAATTTAAAATTATTTTGAAATATACAGGGTGTTTCAGAACTAAGATACATACCAAAGTTATATTTTTTCTTATGGAACACCCGGTATTTTATTTTATTTTTGGATTCCTGGGTCCAAAAAAAGGCATTTATTATAAGTGTTAAATATTTTAAAATCACTGGTTTTTGAGATATTTAAAGATATTTAAATTTGCTTGCTACTGTAGAATAGATTCTTAACACCCTGTACATTAATTTTCAGAATTAATTCTAGTGCTGAATTTAAAGGTAGAGAAATAAACTTTACTGGAAAATGTTATTGCTTCTTTAAATTTATACAGGGGTATCAAAAATTGCTGATCTATTTTAAAGATTTATTTTACATAAAAACTTCGTTATTTCAAACACAATACCCTGTATTTTTTATAATAAATCGAAGCGGATTCAAATGCTCTTTCATACTCTATTAGGGTTTCCTATACCTATCTAGCTCAGATTTTGAATAAATAGCATATTTTAAATAAAATGGCAACCAAGAGGGCTAGTGTCGTCATGGAAAGATTCTACTGACAGTTAGTAGCTATTTTCAAAATCGAAATTAGTTTCTGGGCTTATTTAAATTTATACCAGTTTACTTTTATTTAATTTACCTAAGTAGTTCTTTGATTTATTTTACGATGACTTGTAGATATATGGATTTTCTATAAAAGAGACAATTACGGCAAATTCATTTTCTTCACTTCCAACGACAGGTTTCTGCCTAACAGGTTTTTTTTATAAATCACACTACCAGCTCTGCGAAATAGGACAAGTAGTTTTTCAAAGGAACGCTTATCAGGAAGATTACTATTTTTGGATACTTTTGAGCATAAGCTTTTGGGGCCAAGAAGCAATTTTCCTCACAAAATAAAATCACTATTATTTTTCTTGATAAAATAATGAATACTTCCTTATTAAAATATTTTAGGTAACTATAAGTTATACTTAATTAATTATATAATATAATTATTAATTGTTATATATATATTGTTATATAATATATATATATATATATATATATATTATATATATATATATATATATATATATATATATATATATATATATATATATATATATATATATATATATATATATATATATATATATATATATATATATATATATATATATATATATATATATATATATATATATATATATATATATATATATATATATATATATATATATATATATATATATATATATATATATATATATATATATATATATATATATATATATATATATATATATATATATATATATATATATATATATATATATATATATATATATATATATATATATATATATATATATTATACATATTTATAATATTATTATACTATAAGTTAAACTGTTATAAATTATGAATAATAATGTCCAAAAACTAATGTCTACTTTGAAAATAGGCGCGGGCGAACTTTCGACACCAAATTGTGTTTGTACCTGGGGTAATCGAGGGGTCAAATTTTATTATAGGAAATTTCGACACCGCGCCCTAAAGCAGGTAGGTAGGTAATTAATTGGGTTTCCCCAATATTTATTGTCACTTCTGTACTTGTGACTAAATTTACACGAAAATTATTCAGTTGCAGTTTATTGTTTGACGTTGACTAGTGCACTTATAGATATTTTAAACATGAGTTTGATAAAAAGTTCCCGTGGTCGAGATTTATTAGTGGTGGAGAATCATTCGTTCTCAAAACAGAAAGTGTTAAAAAGCGGCGAGATATTTTGGCGCTGCATTCAAAGAAACACTAAGTGTTCCGCAAAAGTGTTTACAATAGGCTGTAATGACCTCACCATCACAAGACGTGATTTGGTACATAATCATGAAGCCGATCCGAAAAAGCTTCAAGTAAAGATGGTTACCAATGCATGTAAAAGAAAAGCCGAAGAGGATATATCAGAAAAGCCTGCAAAAATTACAAGAACTGCTGTTACTGAGTGTGATGCCAATTTGCTAACGGTTCCTGACATAGCTTGCATAAGAAAAAACATTTACAACTGTCGTCGTAAACTGTTACCAGGTCCGTTACCTAGAAGCATATCAGAAGTTCATAACGCGGTTAGTAATTATTCTCCTAAAACCTGTCGCAATGAAAGTTTTTTGTTTTTAAATCATCCTGAATTTAATGTAATTGTATTTTCATGCGAGACAAATATTCGTTTGTTGTGTAAACTACAAACTTTGTATATGGATGGTACATTTTCATACAGTACCAAATTTTTTCTCCAATTATTTACAATACATGGCTTTGAAAATGGACATTATGTACCTTTAGCATACTGTTTGTTAAAGGACAAATTGTCAATGACATACAAACATTTATTTTCTTTATTAAAGTCAAAGATTTTTGAAACATTTGAGTTATCATTAGAGCCAACTGAAATATTTGTGGACTTTGAAAAAGCAATTCACTGTGCTTTATTGTCTATGTGGCCAAATGTAAAAATTAGTGGATGCCGTTTTCACTTACATCAGAACTGGTTTAAAAAAATTCAATCTTTGGGTTTGGTACAAGAATATAAGGATACAAATTCAGAAATTGGAAAATGGTTAAGACATACGTTTGGTTTAACTTATTTAAATCCAGTAGATGTTGAAGATTGCTTTGTTTATGATCTTATGTCATATAAACCTAAAAACGCGTCACTTGATTTATATGCAGACTATTTACTGGAAAATTACATAATCGATAGCGCTCTATTTCCACCGCACATATGGTCTAATCAGAATCCGTCTATTGCGAGGACTACGAATGCCTGTGAATCCTTTCATTCAAGATTTAATACTTCTTTTTATTCAACGCATCCTTCTATTTTTATTTTTATTGAAAAGTTAAAAGAATTTCAAGTAGAGACTTATGTCAAAATAAATAGTTTAAAAATACCAGCAAAAGTCAAAGATAATACCGTTAAGGCTAAATTGGTATTTATGGAGAAAATGGTGGATAAACTACGATCCCAACAAATATGTAGGTTAGATTTTATAAAAGCTATGTCTTACCATTCCTATAATACCAAATAAATTGTATTGTATTCAGATATTATTAATAAGTATTGTATTCAGATATTATTAATTTTAAAATATAAAATGTACATTATTTTTATTAAAATAAATATATAAATTAATTATGATATTTTATTTATTTCGCAGCTATATTTATTTGGTGTCGAATATACCTGTCAGATAAAAACGGAACTTGGGGCTGGTGTCGAAAATTGCCATTAAATTTTAGTCGCTACCTGCTTAGTGTCGAAATTTCCTCCGCCCGAAAATAGTTACTAACTGTCACTAAAAAATTGCCATGGCGACACCAGCCATCTTGATTGCAATTTTATTTAAAATCGCTTTTTATTCAAAATCTGAGCTGGATAGGTATAGGAAACCCTAATATAGTTTGAAAGATCATTTGAATCTGCTTCGGTTTATTTAAAAAAATACAGGGTGTTGTATTTGAAATAACGAAATTTTTGTATAAAATAAATCCTTAAAATAGATCAGCAATTTTTGATACCCCTGTATAAATTTAAGGAAGCAATACGATTTTTCAGTAAAGTTTATTTCTTTACCTTTAAATTCAGCACAAGAATTAATTCTGAAAAGTAATGTACAGGGTGTTAATAATCTATTCTAATGTAGCATGCAAATTTAAATATCGTTAAATATCTCAAAAACCAAAGATTTTAAACATATTTAACCCTTATAATAAATAACTTTTTTGGGGCACAAGAATCCAAAATTGAAATAAAATACCGGTTGTTCCATAAGAAAAAATATAACTTTGGTATGTATCTTAGTTCTGAAACACCCTGTATATTTCAAAATAATTTTAAATTGTGCACATTGCCTCCCCACATACACCCATAAAATATTTTGTTTCTACATCTTTCCGTTTTCGTATAATCAACCGAGGCGAATGAGGTGCGCCACCCTGTATAAATAAAAGTTTTTATAGCCACTGAGTACTTATATGTATTTCTTGTGGCAGGAAAGTACATATTTGTACGGTCAAGAAAGGAATCTGTAAACCGAATGTATTCGGATTATAAATATCATTTATTGTGACTTCTATAATTCGGATATTTTGAACTGCAACCGAACGGATTCTACCAACTTTCTGTTCGGATTATCTTTGTATCTCTCGCAGTGTTGGTATTTGGTATATATTTCACCGTTTGGTTTTAAAATTTGGAATAATAATTTTGATGTGATTTTCATCAGATATTATATTTTAAATTAATATATTTACCTATAAACGATTAATTACCTAATAAAAACCGATCACAATTTTCGTTCTATATACGCTCTATTATCGTAACATCTTTAAAATTTTAAATTACCGTTTTTTAAAAATGAAAAAATCTTACGTTCTTGAGACTATTCGAGTTTCCTTTAATGAAAAGATCACATTCGGTTGTGTCTTCCAGTTCATCTACCTCTGGAGCAAGATATCATTTTTGATCCAGACTTAGATGAAATGGACGGACAATATTTAAGTCGTCAATTGAAATCGATGGCTTTCGATTATTTTGATGGATCGATTATTTTGAACTAAATAAAACATCGGTAGTGGCGCACAATTTAAAATATATTGAAATACCTGAACATTTTAAATGGCAAACCCGAGATGCTTCTTGGAAACCCCCCAGACCGTAGAATTAAAGTGGTGGGATCACTCTGCGAGGTGTCTCCTATAAATTCCGAACAGTTAGAATCCTTAAATGGAATTTATTTATCCATTTTATTTGATTCTACTGCAGCACTTCCGAGGTGCTGTCAGTTACGAATCGTTAATAACTGTCGATGGAATTCCATGGAACACCTTTCAGGAGAATGACGAGCAAATTGCGACTCCTCAACGACGGCTCGGTATATAGATCGACTATGTCAGATGCGGCTCTTCATATGCCTCCATATCACCTACGGCGATTCTTTACTTTATTATGTCTCATATGTTGATACATATGGGGCACAATTACCAGAATTATTCACGGCTTCTAATTCAAACATAATCACTTATTTTAAAAACCTAATCCAAACTGAATCCAGTAAATTAGTTGAAAAAAAATTTGACTTTCGTAGATGGTCCGGGCGGAACCGGAAAAACATTTCTTTTCAATGCAATTCTATCCAAATTTCAGTCATGTCCCGTATCGATTCCGGTTTTAGCTGTTGCTTGGACCGGAATCGCTGCTTCTTTATTGATTAACGGCAAAACAAGTCAAAGAGCCTTTCGTTTGCCGTTAAACATTGAATGAAGAACTGTTGGCTGGCCCGCCGAATAGGTTAAATCGCACACGATTTCTCGTGTGCGATTGATCGTTTGGGAGGAAATTAGTATGGCATCTAAAAAATCGAAATCAAAAATTAAAATGGCATCTAAATATGCCATATAAGCAGTCGACAGGTACAATTACTAATCTATCGTATTATTCATCTATCATTCAGCGGCAAAGTCGTATTATTCGGCGGTGACTTCAGACAGACATTACCACCTTTAGGGCTTTAGGCAGCCTCGCCTTAGTGGCGTTAGGTAAATTATATAGCATTAACACAAGAAACCACCGGGCAGTGGATCTGATCGCACCCAATCTTACGCCGATTGATTATTGAGATTGGGCCAAGGTCAATTGCCTACAATTTGAATTGTAGGCAATTGACCCTGTTGACAATAGTTTTAATTCGTTCAGCAAACGCCCCCTTAGACTTAATTAAAATCAATGGGAACATTATCGTCAACGACCTAGTCGACGTGATAATTTTTTTATACAACATTCATACTTTAAGCCATCGCCACAGACTTATAGATGAACATCTCGAACTGGTTAATAGGGCTTTACTGTGCCCAACAAATGTTGGCGTAGATTATATTAACAACATGATTTTAGATAAGTTACCCGGTGAGATGTTCTCTTATTCCTGTGACGAATATCTAGGAGAAGACGAGGACGATTTCCATGTTCCCATTGATTTGATTAATTCCATAAAAACGTCAAATTTACCACCGCACGAGCTGAGATTAAAAATAGGAGCTGTTGTGATGTTAGTACGTAATTTGTATCTGAGTATTGGTTTGTGCAATGGGTGCCGATTTATTGTCACCGCCTGCCATAAAACGTTTTGGAATTATTGACCATTAATTATTGCCGCGCGTATTGATACGCGCAACAGTCCCATCGTTACCCAGAGATATAAATAAGCGACTGCAGTTTCCAATTCGTTTGGCTTTTGCTATGACCATCAACAAAAGTCAAGGGCAAACTTTAAAACGGGTAGGGTTACATCTTCCTACCCCGGGCTTTGACCATGGACAACGGTATGCCGCTTTATCTCGGGTTGGAGCACCAGAACAATTACGTATTAACATAGACAATAGCTCTATTCAAGGGGCGTTTAATGTTCGGTGTCCAGGTGGAGTTAAACTAACGCCATACTAACGCGTAACGTTGTTATTAAAATTTTGTTTGAAGTTGCTGCCATAAAGATGCGCAAGAAATTAGCGACGCATTAAACGCCATCTACGAAGGTCAAATTTTTAACGACAACCAAACCAGTTCCTACAGATATATCAGACGACGAAATTTTAACATCTCCAATAAATCGACCACGAAAATTGTACAATACACCAGTACACAATATCAACACAACACAAAATACACATAAGTCGTCGTGGTTTCTATTTTATTTTTGTTTTATTGTATATATTGTATTTGTAAATTTAAAATCAGATACGTTCATAGCTTTTTTTTCCGTTTAGTATTTTCTAGTTTAGTTCGTTTTTTTAAATAGTTTGTAGTTGTTGTTTTTAATTATTTTTTTAACCTGTTAAATTTTTTGTATATTTTATTTTTGTTTTATTGTATATATTGTATTTGTAAATTTAAAATCTAACAGATACGTTCATAGCATTGTTTTTTTTGCCGTTTAATATTTTATAGTTTAGTTCTTTTTTTTAATAGTTTTTAGTTGTTGTTTTTATTTTTTTTAACCTGTTACTTTTTTGTATATTTTATTTTTGTTTTATTGTATTTTAAGTTTTTTTTATTGTATTACCTACAATATATAAATAAAAGTTTTTATAGCCACTGAGTACATATATGTATTTCTTGTGGCAGGAAAGTACATATTTGTACGGTCAAGAAAGGAATCTGTAAACCGAACGTATTTGGATTATAAATATCATTTATTATGACTTTTATAATTCATAAGTTTTGGCAAACTGAACGGATTCTACCCAGTTTATGTTCGGATTATCCATACATTACTGTATTTCTTTATATCTTTCGCAGTGTTGGTATTTGGTATATTTCACCGTTTGGTTTTAAAATTTCGAAGAATAATTTTGATGTGATATTGATCAGATATTATATTTATTATATTTTGAATGAATATATTTACCTATAAACGGTTAATTACCTAACAAAAACCGTCAACAATTTTCGTTCTATATACGCTCTATTATCGTAACATCTTTAAAATTTTAAATTACCGTTTTTTAAAAATAAAAAATCTTACGTTCTTTACGATTTAGTCATTTGTTGTTGTTGTGTTGGTAATTTTTGTTGTAATTCATTTTTATTAATTGTATTTATGTACCGGGGATAGCTTGAGCAAAAATATTACCGATATTTATAATTAATTCATAATTAAAAGTTTGTTGTAAATTTTATACAAGTTGATTTCAATGTTGTTTAAATTTAAATGTTAATTTAATAATTAAAAATGTTTATAAAGCTAAAAGAAGCTCAAAAATTTAACTATTGTAAAATATATTAATACCTTTTATTTCAAAATATATGTAATAAAAATGTACCTGTTACGTCTTTTATTTGACTGTTATTTAACTGATTATTAATTAAAATAATGATATATTTAACCCCTTTTTAGCTTCTAATATTTAAAAAATATAAAGTATAATTTCCAAAATAAATTCGGTAGATAGTTTAATTTAGTTTAAACTATGTACAATTAGCTGAGTATTATATTATGTAAAGGTGGAAAAAAAATAGTTACCAACCAATCTCACAATCTCAGCCGGAATCTGTAGATAATGTAAAATCGTATGTATTAATATTATATCCCCAAGTATAAATTTAGGGATTACAAAATAAAAAATAGGGGTTGTTTAAAAAAATATGTTCTTATCCATACCATAAAATCTGCGATGACGTCCTCGTGAGCGTCATTTTCGTTCTCGATTAAAAAACATAATTTTCTGCAACTGATGCCACAACACTGACCACACTTATGTACTAAGTAAGTAAATTTGACTCTTTGAGACTCAGTTTTCTTCAACAGCGGTTAAAGCACATGCAGAATCTCCTTGCAAGTGCAAAAAAAGAATCTTAGTTAGATAGCAGGTGCAACATCTGTTGACTGGATAGATACCTTTTGGAAAAAAAATAAAAACCATTTGGAATATTTTCCACCCATACAGCACAGGATTTAACTTGTTACCAATCCATTCTTGGATCTACAAATCACAACATATCACATTTCCAATAATTCATTGTATCTTTACCATTAACTGAAAATATGTCCTGAGTAGGAAGAGTTGTGCAAGGTAGGCAGCTGGAGGATAAACAGCTAAATTATAGGTAGACTTAACATACAACATAATACTAACTGAAACATATCTTCGTCAGTATTATTTTCTCAAGATTTCACAAACAATATGTGATTTTCATAATGTCCCATTTTGTCTTTTGTCACTGCTCAAGCCGTATAGCAGTATTAGTCATCTGAGATACACTCTATATAACAGAATTTCATCGAGACAAGTCTACCTATAATTTAGCTACTTAGCCTCCAGCTGAGGATCCTGCCCAACTCCATCTACTCAGAACATGTTTTCAGTTAACGGTAAAGATGCAACGAATTATTGCAAATGTGATAAATTGTGTTTTTTAGATTTAAGAATGGATTGGTAACAAGCTAGATCCTTTGCAACATGGGTGGAAGAAGGTCCAAAAATGTATCTATCCAATTAACAGATGTTGTGCCTGCCGATCAACTAAAATTATTTGTTGCATTTGCAAAGGGGTTCTGTCGTCACGCCGATGAAGAATAGATGGTCTTAAATGTTCTTCGAACTGTGATCAGTGAAATGACGCTCATGATGACGCCATAGCCGATTTTATTGTATGTATAACAACAATTTTTTTAAACAATCCTTATTTTTTGTTTTTAGTGCTTATAATTTTATACTTGGTTTGTCTCTATTGAAAATTTTGAAAAAAAAAATTGAAACGTTTAAAATAAATACCTTATTATAGTTGACAGGTTTGATAAAAGGGGTGGAAAATCTCAAATATATTAACTAAAAAATAGCTCTATCTCCATTAATATTTACTTTACAGAAAAAATTATGTAAAGTAAAATATTTTAAATTTAATTCTCTACAAAAACCCAGTGGCGGATTAAGACATATTTGCGCCCTAGGCTAATAAGATTTTGGCGCCCATACCATACATAATTTAAAAAAACAACCCCTATTAAAAAATTGGGGATGATGAAGTTTGAAAAATAGGGGATGATGAAAGGTGAAAGTTTAGAGTTGTATGTATTTTTTAATGCCAAGTCATATTTTTTTTCAAAAAAATTAAGAAAAAAATTGGGGTGGGCCACCCTTATCACTTAAGGATATAAAAAATAGATAACAACCTATTCTCAGACCTACTATACTGAATCGGTTAAACCGTTTTGGAGAAGTATGGTAATTAAAACTCTTAAAAAACTATTAAAAAATAGTGGTTGATGATAGAAGTTTAAAGATTTAGGGTTGTATGTTTTTTTATTGTCAAATCATAAAAAAATTAAAATATTTTTTTTTCAAAAAAAAATTGGGATGAGCAACCCTAATCACTTAAGGTATAAAAAAATAGATAACAACCTATTCTCAGATCTACTTTTCACCCCGTCTTCTATACATATAAAATTTCATCAAAATCGGTCAAGCGGGTCAAGCCATTTCGGATGAGAAAGGTAAGTAAAACTGTGACATGGGAATTTTATTAGTCATGAAGCAGATGGGGTCATGGGGGGTGGCTGTTGTGTGGAAATCATTTCTGCATCTGCTGAAAGGAAATTAAGAAATAGGTACATAAAACAATTTTTGGTAATGGTGTGGGTGTGGATCCGGTGGCTGACCTTGAAACGAGGTTTTGCTGCATATAGTCACTGACACTACGCATGCGCACATCTTCGATGTTGCCAGATTGTGAATTATTTTGGAATTATTTTCAGTAGAAAAGAAATATGTGCTTTTCAGTGTTTTTTTTGTCAATATATACCGTATGATCGAAAAAACGGCGTCCAGTTGGCTGGGAAATGACGATTGAGGACATTTTCATAAAATGACAGCGATCTTCATTTCATAGTCATTGCTGACGCTATCATAGCACTATAACTAACGGTATATTATTTTAATATTTCGCACAACACGTGAACGCTTATTATGTATTTTTATAGTCAATAAAATTATATAGAAATAAAACTCTAGATTCCTATCTAGATTATTATGCTACGTTTAAAAAGTGCTTTATTAAAAATTTGGGAAATTAAAAGGGATGTGTCCAAGTTTTTTCTTTTTTTTTAAAATTTTTAAATGCTGTAGCTCCATGTCATGTTCATAATAGATTTTTTTTAACATTCCATCAAAACTACGGAGGCCTTAAATGGCCTTTTAGCCTCCGTAATTAAAATTGTAGAATCAGCTTCAGCAACATTAACAGTTACCTTGTTTAATTCTGCTTATACATATATTGCATTAATTTTTCTGCTACATTAAAATTTCTCTATTCTTACACCTAATTTATGTGATTTTCTTAGCATATATGATTTATAAACTATATTTTTCCTAATGGAAGGATGAATAGGATATGCAAAATTAAGATATTTTAACATTTATTTTCCAGACCAAGCATAATATAGTATTAAGATGAAGACATAACAAATATTATAAGAAAGATCTTAATATAAATCACAAACTAAGTCTTAATTTAGTCTTGTATTTCTTATTATTATCATTATTATTATTATTCTTATAAAACTAATAAGATCAAAACTCAACCTTCACCAAATTGTCAAGATTTGGCATTATAGGAAACAAGAAATTACAGTAAATTAAGAAAAGAATATCAAAGTACACGATATTAAATACTGTAATGTATTCTACGATACAAACCCTTCTAAAAAGAAAAAGATAAAACATAAAGCTTATTTTAGTCTTATCAACAGGGGCGGATACAGGAATTTATTTTAGGGGGGGGGCAAAATGAAAAGCAATGTAGAATATGGTTTTTAGGGCGCCATTTTTAACACAAAAGCCTAATATTTTACACAATTCACAGACTTTAGGGGGCGGGCCCCATGGGCCCTCCTGTATCCGCCACTGCTTATCAACACACTCTTCGATAAAATCCACTAACTTGATATTTTTAAGAAATTATGATAAAAACATTAATTATAATCAAAGTATATTATATTAGTAACATTATATAATAGGTAAAATGTTACCTCTATCTCCGATTGACGTTTATTGTTCTATAATAAGACCCGTCATGGTAGTACTTCAAAACATCAATAGGTACATATAATCAAAACTATTGTTGCCTGTAAATAACTAGAAATTAAATAACTTGTAAGTAAATGATAAATTTTAATTCTAATGTAAATATATAAATAAATGTTATTATTATTACAATTTTATATATTCATAATACTTTCATTTCACAATCTTCATTATTCTTCTTACCTTAATTTTGGATATCAAGATAAATCTGAAATTATAAAATTAATTATAGAATTTGTATTATTATTGATTAACACGCAAAAAAAAATTTCAACTGCAAATAATTCGAAAATAAACTGCAATTTGGCAACATCGACGATGTGCGCTTGCGTAGTATCTCTACATATGCTCTACATAACATGTCCTCCAGGGCCATGTAAGTGAAATATTAAAAATGGTTCCAGCAAAAGTTTCCCAATTATGACGGATGATGGCGCTGATCGTCAAAATTTTTGGACAGGGATTTTGCTTACCGACAATACGACTTGAGCTACGACCGGACCAGGACCAATCAGAATGATCAGTCTTTCTTGGACATTTGCCGCGGAAGTGTGTGTTAATTTCTGTTGTGATAAGTGTGGTTGTGTTTGCAGTTTGATTTCTCGGTTTTGATATTATGTTAAAATTAATTTTGAAGTATTGTATCACCTGTTTTTATGTAATAGTACTTTTTTTAGTTCTATGATCTGATATGTTATGATTTGTTAATGTTTGTTTAACAATGTTATACCAAAGAGGTTATACTTAATATACTTATGAATTTGCATAGCCTATCTTTTTTATCAATAAACTTCAGATTATTTAATTCCTTTTGTTTCCGTTTGTAATTTTATTTTTAAGACATATTATGTGATTGTTTCACATAATATGTTTTAAAAATAAAATTGCAAATAGCGAATAAAAATAATTAAAATAAAAAAGTGTATTTTACAATTCCCCCCGGCCCCGCACCCCTTTTGCTAACCTATAATGTCAGCTATGTCGAGAGATGGCGTTACGAAAATGGAACCGATTTATTACAAGGAACTTGGGCTTCTTTTTCGTTAGTATATTCTGTGATGTCCTCTAACAAATATTTTCATAATACATAAACATCATTAATTTTATTAAGGGTATTATTGTATTATTTTTAGTATTTATCCTGGTTTTTGTCGACAATAAAAACTCAATCTTGTAATAGAACATCAATTTTATATTTCGTAAAATTAATTTGATACAAATTCAATTTGTCAAAATTCAAGTCATTAATATATTGATAAACAACCCAAATAATTCCTAAATATTTTATTATAAAAAAAAACTGTTACCGGTAAGTTTGTAAAACACATTATGGTTTGTCTTAATACTAGAAAAAATCATTTATTTTTTGCACAAAAGAAGCTTGTTGATCCTTATTTGTCGATAACAAAATTCTGTATGTACAACATACATATACCTAATTTATTATTAAGAAAATTAGATTATATGATCTCAGAATTTTAAGAAAATTTTTTAAGATAAAATAGTTTCTTCTCAACTGTAATATTGTCAACTTTGGCCTGTATTTTATCTATTTAAAAACATGGGATTGACAATCCCCTTACTAAAATACATACTGAAAGGTACTGATTAAGTTTCATTGCATCAAATATCTTTGCTATAAATCCTGGCTCACAATTTAAGGCCATTGCAAAATGCTTTTGAACTTCATCATAGATTTTACAAGAATAAAAGTGTAATATTGAAACAAAGTAACATTGTAAGCTTCATGACTAATAGTTTCATTTTTAACACTTTTTAAATATCATCTCGTTAACAATTATGAATATTATATGATTTTTCTCAGTGATTTGTACTGATACAAATTAATATATGCCCCATAACAGTTTTTAAATAAGAAACTTCTGCCTACAGATTTAATTTTCTTATTGGCATAATATCCTTTCTTCCTATATAAACCTTGCCATTTTTTCAGTCCAATGTTCCTTGTTTTTACAGTTGTAGGAATACTAAAAATGTTGACTATAGAACTCGATACTATGTTTGAAAAAGCCTTCATACCTGTAACTGTGCATAAATCTAATTAACTGAATTCTCCTCCTCTTGACACTCTGAACACTGTTGCTAATGTTAGAAATATGTAGCACAAAACTACAACTACCTACAACAAACTTTACAATAAAAATGTTAAATTTTCGCTGTTCGATTAAAATACCCTATCTTATGTTTTCTTTTCCTCCAAATAATCTTCTTGTCAAGTAAGGACCAATCTTATTTGACATATTTCTGGTACACTCATAGATAAAAGACTTATACTATTAAACACTATTTGGGTACACTTGAACTTGTGCTTTCATGGACACTATAAGAGTGCACTGTTTTCCAGAAGCACGAACATTGATTCCAAGTATCTTCTTCCTCCACACATAATAAAAACATCCTCTTTAAATGGCCACATCATACACTTATTTTTGACCATTCCCAATTACAATCACGATTTTTACAAATCGCCTTTAGGAAAACTAAAAATAAACAGTTTTGGATCATCTGTAAACACGATTATGTTGTATAAACTTACACATGAAAACTAATCATTTTTCCCGGCGTATTAGCTTTCTTAGAATGACTATGACAATATACAACAAGCCTTTTTGAATTAGTGTTTAGAATAATTGAGATAATAATAAATTTTAACTAGATTAGATAACTAGAGAATTTTAACTAGACAAACGAAAAAAAAAACAAAACAAACAGATGTCAATCACAGAACAGATGTCAATTAAAGAGGGGCAGTGACAGCGAGACCTGGAAGATGTCTGCCATCTTGCCGTCGACAAAAATTTGGATGCGCACTCGTCGAAGCTCATTCTCCCACTTCCATATCTCTGACATGTATCTACTTTTCTTTTGTAATTAATATTATCTAAATAACAAAACATCTTATATAATAGATCCATTAACATTTTAGTTTATCAATCAATATATATTATACGATAATACGTACCTATAATATCTTTTAATTATATCTAACTTTTAATTATTGAATATTTAATAAACACATTTTTTTATAGTGTTTGTCAAATATTTTATAGCATATATTATGTATTTATAATAATTTATTAGTTTTATTGCATGAACACATTTTTAAAATTTATTATCAAAAAAATATTTTATCTATGCCTCTAACCACCTACTTCTATATCTCTGGCTTTTACCAGCTTTTACCAGAGATATGGAAGTTCTCTGGCTTTTACTCATCAATGAAATCTGAGTATCATCGAAAAAAATATAACGATAACGGTCAGTTTCGGTAAAGTGAAAGCGAATCAAATACGTTTAAAATAAATGAAGTGAATTGTGATTTGTTTTTATGGGAATATTTTACGGATTTTCTCGAATTTAGAGTATTTTGGACGATAGGATTGTGAAATTTAAGAGCCAAGTAGTTCGATATATAAGATTGATTGATCCCTGTGATAATTTTTATGAAATTTCTCATAATCAAAACAAATTCTTTCAACAAAATGGCTGTCTCAGAAATTTGGAAGATCATTAATTTTAAAGTTTTATTTAAATGAATTTATATCGAATCAAGAATTTGTATAACTATTAAAAGCTTAATTTTAAAGGTTGTGCCAGTAATTTATGTAAGTGTTCGCGTTTAGATAAATATTAAATAAATTTGCAAAGACAAAGAAGTCATTTTAAAAAGATCATTTATTTATTTAAACGAGTATAATCATTAATCATTTAGTTTGAGAATATATTTGTATTTACTTATTTATATATTTTCTATACCCTTGTATTATTTATAAGCTTTATATGTCCTGTTTTGTTTGTAAAAAAATGCTTCGAGTCATCGAGATTTACTAGCAATTTTGTCCCTTGGCTTTGTGTATTATATAACGCGAATTGTAAGATGTTTCTATTTGAATAGGTCATTAAAGTTGAGATTAAAGTTATATTATCAAATTATATACACGTTAACTAGGTATATGTCTTTTATATAATGATTTATTTATAATTTATAACCCCTTTTTTATAATTACTTATAACTGATTGTATAAATTCTGATAACTTTTATATATACTTGTATAGTGTCGTATGTGTTATGTGTAATTTTAACAATGTTATAATAAAATAATCAAGTTACAGATTTTTCGTCTTTTATTCTAATTTCAGGGATAATTTCAACCTAGATTATTAATTTATTTGTATCAAAATACATTATTTTTCTTTTGTAAAGTGTTTTGTTACAAATAAGTTCATAATCTAGATTGAAATTACCAAATATAAGTAAAAAACTTATGCACTGGCAGTAAAGTTCCATTTAAAAATATGGCGCGAACTTTTAGTTCTGCCAGTAGCCCGCTTGGATCGCGTCGAGCGCGTGTTTCCAGGCTTTAACATAGCAGTTTTCATTTCTTTCAGTTAGTTATTCTATGGATAAATTCTTTTTTGATGCTCTTCTGCTTCGAATCTTCGAATTCCCCTACCACTTTCCTCTTTTCCCCGCTGTCCATAAACTAGGGTAGTGGGGGCACTAACCGATAGAACGATGTAGGCACCTCGATTTTGTGAATTTATGAATGACTTGCTCTATCTATTTTTATTGTTAATCTAAGGAAATACCTATGCGTTCCAGTTCAAGTGTCTAGACAAGCGTCTCATATTTGTATTTTGTATAGTTGAATATCCCGCCAGAAATCATCTACTATCGACGCCATTTTCAATCCAGTTAGTTGGCTTGTTGTTTAGTCGGTGGTGGTTGTGGTTCATATCATATCCATATCATATCCTCTGTCATCTGTGTCTGTCATATCACGATATCACTGATTATGTCATTATGATCATATTAGGGATGTCGCAAAAATAAAATAAATCGATATTTTGAATCGATTCAAGATCGGACATAACAAGATCGATCCAGAAAAAAATCGGTAACCAAAGATCGATCTTATTAAATATCGATATTCGATTCTGAATGTATTGGTGTACTGGTATAATAAAAATACGATATAATCATAAAAAAATTAGATACATAAAAATCGTAAAACCGTTTATTAACACATTTAAAATTGAAACTGAATAACAGTCATCCCAAACTGAATCAGAAACACCCACAAACCGAGACATACTTGTAAAAATTAAAAATACTATAACAATATTAAAATATAATTATTCGGCTTTTTGCATGCTTATGATGATTTTGACACAGAATATGTACCGGTAAATTCTGTAATTTCGATATATCAGTCGGTTGGAAAGAAGCTAAAATCAAAAAATATTCTGTTATCTAAAATATAAAAATATGGGAATCACCGACAAAAATCTGACACCTAATATCAAAGTGGTAAACAGACATCGGCGCATGCGGTAGCGAGCACTTTAAGCCCCGTTTGAATTGTCAATCAGTGTCGCTGTCGACACGACGCAGTTCTGAGAACGGGGCTTTAAGCCCCGTTTTAAGTGGTTCTTTTGTCGTGTTGCTGGCGACACGTCAAAATGACCAATGAGATTTATACAAAATTCAAACAGCTGTCAATTTTAAATTTAGTACAGCTCCCATTGGTGGTTTGAAATGTCAACCTGTGTCGCCAGCCACACAACGTCGTTCTAGAACAAGGCTTTTTCAAAGGAAGGAATTGTGATACAATGCCCTCTATAAAAGATCAGCCTACGGGCGGACTTTTGTTTACTTCATCAGCTGTACATACTTAGATATTGGGTTAGATTCTGTATTCATATTTTGTCGGTTGATTTTTGGTATTATTTGTTATTGTAGTGCAAAAAACTAATTATTTTGGTCTTATTAAGTTGGTTATTAAGTGATATAAAGTACTACCAGATATATGGTTACTATGATGGTCAATCTGTTTCTCATAAAAAAACACGAAATATTACACGTTTTGTTAAGTGCTTTAACCTAAAAGTGCCCATAAATTTTTTATTTATCGTGATTTTTGTGTGTGTCTTTTAAGACTCAACAATTCATCAATAAAGCTTAAGTGGAGTGTGTTTTTGGTGCTATGCCTCATCTTTGTTGTGTTCCTGGTGGAAAGGATAGTTATACTAGGCAGCTTAAAGTATCCGGAAGAGCAAGAAAAGTGGGTACGAGTTATAAATCAAGACAATTCTATTGAAAATATCTTTAATAAATTTAAAAATAATATTCTCCCAGAATGGTATTAAAGAAAACTGGACAATTATGTTTATTTTATTCATATTGTGGAATCTCCACTCCAAGTGTTGTTGGTTCAGCTTCGATAGATTCAAACACGTAAGATAAACACGTAAGTAGGTATTATGATCTAGGGACAAATAAAGAATATGTATATTAAAGATCATGAAAAAGATTATTATTTTGAGTTCAAAATTAAAAAAGATTTTTGTAAAGACAAGAATGATAAAGTTTAAAAGAAGAATGTGTTTTTGTTTGATAATATAATGTATGTAAAGCAAAACATATACCTATTTGTTCAGTAATTTTTACTGAATAGTGTCGATTATTTATAATACCAAATTAATATCAAATATTTAAGTGATGGCTGAATACAATATGAATAAATTAACAATAAAATTGGTATATTTGCAATACAAAATTAAGTTTTAAGAATAAAGGTGTTACTAAAAATACTAAGAAATTCATATTTCTTTGTTTTAATTGGTCGAATGTTATTTACATTTTATTTAAGAATTATACCGTATCATCGAAAAAAAATCGGCGTCTAGTTGGCTTGGAAATGAACATCGATGACATTCCCTAAATAATTGTACACATAAAAAATTAGCTAGAATTTTACAATCTTGGAAAATTTGATATTCTTGAACCTTGTTTCTAAATATTCTAAATTTTTGATTTTCTTGGGATTTAGGTTCGGGAAAAACGCTGATTAAGTTTTCATTTGGTTTTCATTATTTTTTTATTTGGTTTAAAAAAAAACGTTTCAGCTAACATTATAGCCTTCATCAGTGTTGTGTCATATGAAAATAGTGTCGAATATAATCCAAAAATTACATATAAAATATTCACACCACGCACCACATAATGTTTACTGCGTACTCCATAGTCTCCATAGTCAATGTAGATAGTTTTACTGTTAAGAATAATAATTCTAAAAATATGTGGTTATCTTTTGATAAGTTTATATTAGTTTATTAATTGCAGTAAACATTATGTGGTGTGAATATTTCATATGTAATTTTTGGATTATATTCGACACTATTTTTTTCATATGACACAACACTGATGAAGGCTATAGTTAGCCAAAACGTTTTTTAAACCAAATAAAAATAATGAAAACACAAATGAAAACCTAAATCAGCGTTTTTCCCGAACCTAAAAATCCCAAGAAAATCAAAAATTTTAGAATAATTTTACATATAAAATGCCAGCGATCTTCATTTCATAGCCATCGCTGACGCCTTTTTTTAGATGATATTGTATTATTTGTAAATATTGTAAGAGTCTCAATTTATTTTTCTTTGGTTCAGTGAAAAATAAATAGCCTTACTGGCGTACAGTAGGAAATTTAAATCTCTCGGGCGCCACCTCTGTTATTTATAGTGGAAGAGGACCACGTTTCGCCAATACGGGTAGCTTTTATACAGTGGAGATACCAGGGAGTGTTGAAATGAAAAGAAATAAAACACACAGTTAACTATAACATAACATTAAGGCTTTATTTAATTAATTAACTATATGCTAAATACCCCAGGAAGTTTCACGACTTTACATTGTAGTGAAAGTGAAAGAAAATTTATAGTTAATGACTCGTAAAATAAAATTTACAACAACAATCGAGCACCTCTAGAGTTTTGACCGTATAATCTCGATATGCAACTCACTGTCCGATTTTATCACGCGAATTCAAAGCGCGTTTTTGACATGACGTTCTAGTAAATAAAACGACGCGAGTTTCTAACCGGCGTCTAACTTAACGGCGTCCTAGCAAACACAGACATGTACGTACCGGAGCGATATACTCTTTTATAACCCGACTTTCTAAACGTCGGCGACGTCGTTACAGGCGTCCCGGGATACACAAACGCGAGTTTCTGGATCGATCGCAAAAATCTAACCGCGTCCTGTGGGATAAACACACACGCGTCCTGGATCGATTGTAAAAGAAACGGCGTCCTGTAGGATAAATGCACACGTGAGCCCTGGATCGTTCGCACAAAAGAAACGGCGTCCTGTGGGACAATCACATACACGAGTCCCGGATTACTCCCGAAACTTAACCGCGTCCTGTGGGATAAACACACACGCGAGCCCTGGATCGTTCGCAGTAGAACGAAACGGCGTCCTGTGGGATAATTACGCACCCGAGCCCTTAATCGTTCGCAGTAGAACGAGACGGCGTCCTGTGGGATAAATACGCACGCGAGCCCTGGATCGTTCGCAGTAGAACGAAACGGCGTCTCGGTGAGTCGTCTGGATAAGCACAATCCACACCGCCCGGTCAGGACCACCCCGGGATGTCGGCGAGATCCCACGGCGCTCCTGATGAGAAAACGGGAACTACAGAACCAGCCTCGGGATTTGGACGAGATCCTGTCTTAGCTCCAAGAATATTCGCGCCCGTGTATTTGTTGTACTACCTTAACCGCTATCTGTCTCCCTTTTAACCAAAAGAAATCGGTCTTCGCGTCCACGGGATCCGGACAAAATGCCTCAACCTTGCACGTATTTTTACTTCTATAGTAGGACAGTAGACACCTTGAGCGGATACAAGTCTGGTTAAATTTTACGTACGCGCGTTTCGGACCAAGATGCCTCTACCTTGCACGTATTTTTACTTCTATAGTAGGACAGTAGACACCTGGAGCGAATTTAACTATCTCTATCTCCCTTATTCTATAACGCGTTAAGGCAGTAAAACAAACCGTATTAAGAAGAAACACTAATGAAGTTCATTACAATAATGAGTTAACAATAAAATACACTGCCTGTCATTATTACAAGAGAATCAAGTCTCTATTATTCTAATATAATATTAATATAATATACAGGGTGGCCCAGAAATTTTATGAACTTCATTACAATATAATTTTTCGAACATTGATACTTGCAAAATATACATATATATTTTGTGAATGCAAATAATAATACATCACTATTAGTAGATATTGAATGTTTTTTGTTAAATTAGATCGATTTTCAAACCCCAAAATTTAAAATATATTTACATTTTACCCAATATCTTATGTAATACATTATTTGTATATTGTAAAACATTTGCTGCATTTGTATGGTTCATAGTTTATTTGCCAAAGTATTTATTACTATAAATAGGTATATATGTTGTAGTTATTAACTGTATATTATGTATATTTCATGTGAACTATATAATTTTTAAAATACAAACCAAAAATCTGAGGAATAATTATGTTTTCCATGTATTCTACAACATATTTATTAATCCGTAGTATCTAACTAGCGTGACGTCATAAATCTCTCCCCGAGGCTGTTCTATTAGAGACGGCATTGTGTGATAGCAGTGATAGTTGTGGTGATAGTAGTTTATTGTAAATTATAAACAAATCAATTACAAATATACTTGAAATAGGTATATAACAGAGGGTACATATTCGTGTATAACTTTCTGTGAAATATTTCACTTGAAATGAATATTGCTGAAGAGTCAAGGTTAGAAATAACAAGCAGAGTAGAAAAGGTATTTTATTAATGTTTCTAATCCGACGACAAGTAGTTCATATTAAATTCATTCATATTATGTTTTTATATTATCTTCTATAGCTTATATAATAGAACAAATATTATAATATTAAAATTTTTGAAACTAGGAGCAGGCCAATCTCTCTCTCCTACAAGAACGTCTTTCCAAAAGCTCTCAGATTACGAAAGGAATATGTAATATATTGAATACATTTGAGCAGCGATTATCCAGATTAGAGGAAACTATTTTGCCTGTATATAATGAAACTGAAAACCTTCAAAAGGCACAATACAGTATCCTTGCTATATGTTTTATTATATACAAATATATTTTTCATCTTAATATAAACTATACCTATTTCCTGAATTTTATTCATAGATATTGATTGCACTTTGCTAATGCTTGATAATGTAATTGGATATTATGAGGTTTCTAGTAATGTAGAACATATAATTGAGAAAGGACCTGGTGAAAATACAGTTGAATTAGATCGATATATAGATGCACTAAATAGGCTATACAATGCTCAGAAATACTTCGAGAAGAATATCCCTCAGAGCGTTGAATTAATTAATGTTGTAAGTTTTTCTAGTTTAGTTAAACATTGAATGTAATCAGTTATTTTCAGTCTTCATTTTTTCATAAAGGAAGTGACAAATTAAATGCCGAATTTAAAACAATTCTAGACAAATGTAACACACCTGTTTTGCCTGTTGTTCTTTTAGATTTGATAAATTTTGAAGGTATGATTATGAATATTAATTTGATTTTTAAATAATTTTTTGTTGATTTACTAATGCTTATGTCTGATAGATTGGAAAAATATAAGTGAGTAGAAATTTAACTTAATTAAACAATAATGCACATATTTATCTATAAGTAATAAATGTTATTAAAGATCCTAAGGAGTCCAAGTCTCTTCCAAAACTTATAATGCCGGAATATAAAGAACAATTGATTAATATATCCACTTGGCTTTTAAATCACAACAGAGATGAATTTTTGACAGTTTATGGTAAAACTAGAGGCAGTGTGTTACAGAGGTCTTTAACAATGTTAAGAAATCATCAAAAATCTGTTAGTGGGGGTAGTGTCCATGGTACAACTAGCTCGCCTATGTTAGTAAGTTAAGATAAAATAATTTGTGGATTGAAATATTTAATAAGCTTTTTAGAAGCCAAAGTTTCAAACTAGACATGAGACAAGAAGACAACCATCAACAAGAAGATTACAAGCTTTTGAAAGGAAAGCTGGCAGAATGTTATTAAAAGCTTCTCAAACTTTGGAACACTCTACAGGTTTAAATTTGGGAGCAAGACGTGCCTCCCATCTAGGTTAATATATTAAACTTTGATGTGCAACTAAAAACTGAATTTTTGTATTTCTAGATACTTCTTATAGTGGAGAAGAAATGGATAATGAACAAGAAATGGAAAACTATTTGATTTGTGTTATTGCTTTACATAAGTTAATGCAAATTGAACAATATTTAATGAAAGACATTATAACTGTTACACATAGGCCTAGAGTGTTTGAATTAATTGTAAGAGAAGCAATGGATACTTTGGTTCAAGATGGAGAGGTTGTTTGCCATGTCTCTAGGGCAATTTGGTATTAAGTTTATCTTTAATGTTTCAGAATATTGTAATGAGGGCAAAAAAATGCATTCAAAGACATGACTTTGGAACAGTTTTAGTTATATTTCCTATATTTAAACAACTGAGGAGTCTAAAACCTGATTTCGAGAGGACTGTAGAGCAATGCGACTTAAATGTTAAACAAAAATTTGACTCAATTTTGCAAATGCTTCAGTCAACTGTAAGAATTCTCTCACATTTAGTAATGTCTTGGTTTATTTTGAAAATGACTATTTTTTTAATAGGGTGCAAAGGCACTTGATGATTTTATAGAAAGTCTTAGGTCAGATTCAGTGACTCAACTTCCTCCAGATGGTACTGTACATGAATTAACAAGTAATGTGATTATGTTCCTGGAACAATTGCTCGACTATAGTGACACCATTGGAATAGTTTTGGCGCAAGATCCCAGTTATGCAAAGCAACTGGAAAAATTAAAATATAATGAACAGAACAAGGCTGTATTAGGCTTGTATATAAGTAAGTGCTGAAGTACTGCTTAATATAGATATTTTTTTAATTTTTTTATCTTAGAAAAAGTCTTGGTTCAGCTTAATCACACTCTGATTAGTAAAAGTGAACAGTATAATGATGTAGCTCTAAAGTCACTCTTCAGGCTTAATAATAACAACTATGTCCTTAAGTCACTACAGAGAAGTAATTTGCTGGAGTTGTATCTTATATCAGAACCAAATTGTGAGGAATATTACTACAATTCGATACAAGATCATAAGAAGGCTTATTCTCATTGGTAAGCTACCTACTTTTATTAAATGGAATTGATTAAAAATATTCAATTTTAGTTGGAATAAGCTGCTGAATTATATTGAATGGAATGAGGTATTTACTCATGGTGATAAATTAAAAGATAAAGAAAGAGCTTTTCTTAAAGAAAAATTTGCTGGGTTTAATAAAGAAATTGATGACATGTCTAAATTACAAAGAGGATATTCAGTTCCTGATATAGAACTAAGAGAAAGCATTAAAAGAGACAATAAAGAATTGATCATTCCAAAATATAATGCCTTCTTTAATAAGTAATTTTCAAAGGTATTTCAAATTAATGATCTCCACTTATGATATTTTTTTTAGATATAGTAATTACAACTTTACTAAAAATCCTGAAAAATATATTAAACATAAACCAGATGAAGTATCAGCTATTATTGATAGATTTTTTGATGTTGCTGCATAATTAATTATTATTGATATTTATTGTATTTTTTTCATGCTTATATTTAATATATTTAATATTATTAATGCTTATATTTAATATAACACATATAGCCAGTGCACTAAAACCATTACAGACAGGTGAATTTATGAGGAAAAATGATTTTTTTTCAGAAAAAAACATGCGGAAAGCAAATTTCTATATGTTAGAGTGAAAAAAATTGTCTTAGCACTTGGAATCAAAGAAAAGTACTTAGCAAGCAGTAATTTTCTTTGCCGAATTGAGTTATGTTGACCAACGAGTTGACGCTGATAGTAACATCTCGGGATCTCAGACACCTTTTGTGTCATGAATTCGTCCACAAGGTTGCGAATCTTCTTTTTTCCTTCAACCAATATTTTAATTTTCACTTCGCTTCCAATTTCGATTTCAATCTTTCTATAATACAGTAGACTCTCACCTAACCTAACCTATTTTGTGTTTTATATATTTTTTTAAGTTAAAATATTTTATTAATAATTCTGACAAACATAAGAACAACTAATGTCAGTTTGTGTTGCTTCGGCAATTCTGGGATTCTCCGAAATTCCCCATAATTTCCCGATATATTAGGCCTCATGCTCGGATAATACGGCGTCACTCGGTTAAGGCGGGATTCTCAATAAACCTTCCCGTCACCGTTGAGCCACCTCACACTGGCCGAATTTAATCAAATCATGGCATAAATAGAAATATTTACTTTTAACAATTGGTCAAAAAATGTCAGTGCTATTGCTCTACTATTCCAGCAGACTAGTTGCGCATGATTTTGACATGATAAATGATTGATTTATTGTTTCAATTAAGGTCAAAGTTTATTAAAACGTTGGCAAGTTTTAAGCGTGCAGTTGGATAGATATACATTTGATGTCTTCAAATGTATTAAAAAACTTTTTTTTTAAATTTGCAAAAAGACTAAGCTAAAACTGCAGTTATGGAATAGGCCCGGGCTACTAAGATATGGACTTATTTAAACCAAAAAATAATAGTATAAGCTCTGGTATAAGTCTGTATTTTAAAAATCATATGAGATAATTGCTAGGTAATATTATGTTCTTAAGTGAACAATTAAAACATCTAAATACAAAAAGCATTTTGTTTGTGTTCTCACCATATTTCCAATGTCACATTTTTTTTCTATATTAAATGCCTTTCTATATAGTATCCACCAAGAAAGGTTGCCCGACGTTGACCGCAATAAAATTATACAGTGTAATCTAAAAGTTTTAGTTTCGACTAAGTTATACCAAATTTGTTAGATTTATCTGCATTCAAATTATTTTAGGCATTTTTTTACTCTAGATTGTAAAAAGGCCAAAAGAGCCAATAAAACAGATATCAGATAAACATTTTTCTAAACCTCTTTACATTGCTTTATTAGCTTTGGACTATTACTATAGTGGGGTATGGTGAATGTAAAAATTAGAGGGGATATTTACGTATATTTAATTTTTTTAGACAAAATGGCATTGATTTTGGGTCCGTTACAGTAGCCCCCGGTAACCGGTGAATCGGTGAGAGACTCCTGAAAATTATGTTTTTTTTCAACAATTTGGCAACGCCCGGTACAAATAAATATGGGCATGGAAACTACAAATATTCTAGCATCAAAATTGCTTACTACTTTTTGGTAACTATTGGTAACTCAAAAGATCTACATCATTGAATATATCGATATTTGATAAAAAAGTGAAAGTTTGATATCTGCAGAACAAAAGCACGAAATATTTTAACGAATAATATACGTCTAGTATAAAAGTAAATAACATAATTTGGTTTTGGAATAGAATGTATAAGCACTTGTAAATATTTTGTTTTCGTATGACCTCTGCCTTGCTGATCAGAAAACAACCTTTAGCTGATAAAAATGTATCGAAATGCATATAAAGAATATATATAACCAAAAAATAATTGATGCATTTTTATATCTATTGCCTACTATTAATTCATCAGTACACATTTTTTGGCTTATTTCTAACAAAACGGTTTTGTGTCGCTAGAATTACCGTCCGCCGCACTGTGCGCAAGGTGAAAATATGCTATAACCACAGACACTATGGCCACCGTCTAAAAATATTCTAATTAAAAATTTTTAGGCGGTGCATTGGCTATAACCACCTATAACTCTTCTGGGGGTGTGGTGCTAGCTCTGTAAGTTAGGTGCTAGATAGTGCTAGGTGGGTGCAATACAGTGCTGAAGTTTTAATGGAAATAAAAATAAAGCGAAATAATAAATACACTATAACTCTTTTGGGGGTGTGGTGCTAGCTCTGCAAATTGGGTGCTAGGTAGTGCTAGGTGGGTGCAATAGAGTACTAAAGTTTTAAGGCAAATATTCAACCGGTGGGGGGCTAGCGTTACATTAGCCCCTCCCGGTAAAAATGTCCTGTAACTCGCTAGGGGTTGTGGTGCTAGCTTTGTAAGTTGGGTGCAATACAGTGCTAAAATATTAAAGAGTTTGGAGAACCGGGGGGCTACTGTAACGGACCCATTGATTTTTCCTGTTAAACGTATTCAAAATATTAGAAACATCATTTTATAAATTTATTTTTCGGCATTACCATTTTGTTTTAAATCTAAATTGTTAAAACTAGAATTAGTAAAATCATAAAAATTTAAAGACCTAAAAAAGTGGGGATCGTGTCCCCAGTAGCATAAGCTAGGGTGGGATAACATATGCTACTCTTTCGTCCTCAATGATATAATCTATAATTAAAATATTGCCTATTTAGTTCATATAAACGGTATTCTGATTAGCCTAGATTACCCCTGCATAATACAATTTCTGTTAAATATGAAACTAAAACTAATTTTTATTTATATATTTAGGCAAATTATGTTGATTTTTAAAATTTTTAATAAAACAAAACGTAATTCTATTTATGCTATGATTTTTTTTAGTGTGGGACTGTGTGCGTGCTTTGAATACTTTGGGCGGACGTAGCACTGTTACGTTGGCCTGGGTGCCAGGGCACGAGGGTCACAAGGGTAACGAAAAGGCAGATGAAAGGGCCAAGCAAGGCTCATCAATGCCATTCATAGGCCCAGAACCCTTCTGCGGCGTTGCAAAGGCGGTCACGAGAATGGCCACGGAACGATGGGTGGCCAACAAATCTCTAGAATGGTGGAGAAACTCACCAGGGCAGAGACAGGCGAAAAGGTTCATTGTAGAACATTCGCCAAAATTCACGGTAGACTTGATAAGCAAGGACAGAAAGACAGTCAAAGCTGTAGTAGGTCTACTAACAGGGCATTGTAAGCTAAATAGGCATCTAAAGCTGATGGGATTAACAGACGAAGCTATGTGTAGGTTCTGCCAAGTAATAGTTATAGAAGGCAAATAGTTCTGAAGAAGAAACGTCAGAACACATTTTATGTCGGTGTGACAGCCTGGCAAATGTGCGGTTCCCGGTAATAGGCAATGATAGGCCATTGCCAAGGAGCTACATGGAGGGTATCTCCAAGTTGCTAAACTTTGTGAAAAGGATAGGACTGGAGAATGTAATCTAAGGATCAGAAGAGGACCACAATAGATCTGAGAAGATCGCAGTGGATCAGGCCGAAAGCCACCTCTAAGAATCTAATCTAATGCCATGATTTAATTCAAATCGACCAGTGTGGCGCCGCGCCCGCCCTCTCGACAGATAACATGAAGTAAATGGGAGAGGGACGTTGCCATGACCGCGACGTGACGGTGTAGCGGTGGCGGGACCCCATAATTTCCCGATATATTAGGCCTCATGCTCGGATAATACGGCGTCACTCGGTTAAGGCGGGATTCTCAATAAACCTTCCCGTCACCGTTGAGCCACCTCACACTGGCCGAATTTAATCAAATCATGGCATAAATAGAAATATTTACTTTTAACAATTGGTCAAAAAATGTCAGTGCTATTGCTCTACTATTCCAGCAGACTAGTTGCGCATGATTTTGACATGATAAATGATAGAAGAGGACCACAATAGATCTGAGAAGATCGCAGTGGATCAGGCCGAAAGCCACCTCTAAGAATCTAATCTAATGCCATGATTTAATTCAAATCGACCAGTGTGGCGCCGCGCCCGCCCTCTCGACAGATAACATGAAGTAAATGGGAGAGGGACGTTGCCATGACCGCGACGTGACGGTGTAGCGGTGGCGGGACGTTGTAGTGAGAATCGCGCCTAATACGGATTTCCACGACTCAACTAAACACGGATTTCGACGGATAATCCAACGATCGGAAAATAGAGAGTCGGTTTGGTAATTGAGAGTCTAATGTATACGCATCAAAAATCGGCGTCAAACCTCACCAACTTTACTGCAACCACTAACTATCCCGTACAATGAGCATAAAGAGTCTAGCAATATTTTATCTGTTGCAAGTGTCGCAACTCGTCGTCCGGAACCGGTAATTCCCTGGAAATTCTTCAACAAATCGAGTTAGGCTTGGTTGTCTCCCCAATTTTAGTTCGGAATGATAGAAATATTCGAGTTTTAGAGATAAAGATATTTGGTTTAGAGATAAAAAAATACATAGAGTTAAGAGTTAAGATGGGCTCGATGGACGGCTTTTTAGTACTGTTTGTGTATTCTTTTTTCTAAATATTTGCTATAGTCTATCCGAGATATACAGGGTATTGCAATTTTTAAATAAATTTATTTTTTTGTGGAACGACGAACGACGGTTATTCGGTTTCGCTTTCTCACTTTTAATATGTAGCAGGTTGAGCTACCTTGCGTCTCGATACAGTCACAACTCGCGAAGTTTGCCGTATCAGAGTCACGTTTTATTCTTATCCTGGTGATCCGTTATTTTTATTTCAAGGTGACAAAATCACAGGTAGCAATTTTTTGTCCAACTGTAGCAGTTTATAATTCAGTAAATACATACTGTACATACAATCAAAAAATAAAACGCGTGGCTGGCTGGGAAATAGCGATTAATTACATTTGCCATATAATTTTACATACCGATTTGGTCATCGAAACTGTGCGGTCTTGATTTTAACATGAAACACAGTGATGTAGACAGCTTAATGGAAAATCGAGTGTATTAAAAAGAGACAAAAATTGGATCGACACATTTCTTCTATGCGGTATTGTCGGATTTTGCATCAAAATTTCAAACCGCATAAGTAGGCGTTTACGAAAAATGTTGCGTCAAAGGTTGGAACTTTATTTTTCACTATTAGTTACTCATTTTACAACAGCTGTAATAGATTATATTTAGTTTAGATATATTATCATCATTTCAGTAGTATACATAAAAGTTTTTAAAATAGCTTATATTTTTCTACAAACGTAAAAAACCGGCAACACTGTATACCGCTTTTGATTTTCTTTCTCACTCTGTCAACCGGTCATTTATATTAATCTCTGTCACACGCATTAGAATCTAGGACACATAAATTGGGTGACCAGCAGTGTATAAAATGACAGTGACTTTAATTTCAAAGCCATCGTGTCAACATTAGACCGCATATTATGTTGTAAATCAAACAAAAAAAAACTTTTGACAATATTTATTGATTTTTAATTTTTTAAGATAAGATGTATTTTTAATATATATTTATTTAAAACAGTTATTTTATATTTTACCTGAATTCGACAACAAAAAATAAACCATTAAGAAATGTTTTAATGTTTGTTTCTTTCATATACTTTTTACAAGGAATAACAAGATATCTATTTTAACGGTGTACATATTCAAGTCATAGGAGGTTCTTTACTAAAATAAGGAGCTGAACTTTTGACTAGCATTGTGTGACATACATCACAGACTTTGGATGGCCTTAAATTAGGGCCTGATTGCACAGATCGCGTAAGACAATTCTGACAAAAAATCTGTCCGCAATGTTTACAGTGCTGCTTCTTTTTGGAAGTGGAGAACTGATTTCGACAGTTCGGACATTCGTCTACATCCTCTTCGTGTTGCCACCTTACTTGAGTATCCGATTCTTCCCGAATTTTCTCAAGTTGAACCTTTAAAAGAATAAGAAATATGGCTGAAAAATGTTTATACCTTTATGAACTTCCTCCTAAACATTAACAGTGTATAGTAGTACAATATCATCGAAAAAAAAAACAGCGTCAGCGGTGGCTATGAAATGAAGATCGCTGCCATTTTATATGTAAAATTATACGGGGAATGTCATCAATCATCATTTCCAAGCCAACTGGACGCCGTTTTTTTTATTATACGGTAGTATTCTTTCGTTATGACACACCGGTATCAGGTCTAAGGAGAGACCAAGTTAAAGAGGTGGAGAAAATGGAGACAGATCCTCCAGCCTACACCTCACGGGTACCTCAGCCGGAGGCAAGCTCCTCGACTGTGAAGGGCACGGAGGGCCAAACTCCAACCGTGGAAGGGTGTGTACCCTCGAAGGAAGAACTGTAGTCAGAGGAGGATGGGAAATACCCTGTCCCCTCTACAACAGAGGTATGATGGGTTATAGACTGTGTAATGACTCAAGGAAGGGGGGCACAATAGATCTTTAAGGTCGCAGTGATTAACCCCCCCCCCCTCTCCCTCATTCTACATTCTACATTCTGAAGAAAGGTGGGGGTACTGATTGGAAACGAAAGAATACCGCGTAAAGTGAATAAATCAGTTTAAGTGAAAATTTTCAGTTACTACCAGTTCAGAAAGAGAATACTACTAATAATAATACATATCATATAACCATTGAATAAAAAGGATATAGTACCAATAAAAGTGGCGATATCAATATGGTCAATAAATCTCAAGAACTAAAATTGATTAAGCAAAGTTTTATAGAGAAAAAGAAAAATATAGTAAAGATATTTGAGATGAGTGCTACAATGTGCTCAAAATGAATTTATGAAATTTGACTATTTTAAATTAAAAAATCTGAATTTTTTTAAATATCATTCCCTATATAGGGTGGTGACAATTTCGATACTCAACATTGGTATTTCGGAAACTAAAAGAGATACGAATTCGGTTGAATGAGACAAAAGTTGGCGTTATTAGTTTGACAAAGACCTGTGAAGAAAACCCGTGTATCTTGATTAGTTTCCGATTTATGTAAAAAAAATAGTTTATTTTTTTTAAAGGACAATATCATTAGAACTATTGTATCCATTGCAACGAAGTTGGTAGTTTTATATTTTTGATCTCGCCGTTTTTAGAAATTTTGTAAGCCTTTTAGATTTCGCCCAACAAAAGTTTTAATTTTCTTATGCATTTTGAATTTTTATACCTTCAGATAGAGCAAAAAATACATATACGGCTATATCCAATTTTGATCCATTAATATAAAAAAAATCCCGAAAATTCCGAAAATCCCGTCTCTTTGAAAATATGCCCAATATCGGATAAGCCTTTTGGAAGTCTAATAACACAAGTTTTGTCTCATTTAACTGAATTCCTATTTCCCGCCCTGTATACCAGAAACAAACAAAAACAACGTCAGAGTTGGCTAGGAAATTGAGAATGATGACATTTTATAATTAAAATTATATGGTGAATGTCATTGATTGTCTCTGATGCTGATTTCGTTTTTCAATCAAACAATACAATATATTTTTATTAATCAAAAATAAAATAATGTAATTATAATACTTAATAACAATAGCATACTGGGTGTTTCCCAAATGTGGCTCACCTTTATAAAAATATTATAAGTACAGGGTGTAATTTGGTTAGGTATGCGAAAATATCAAAAGTTGACATATGATCTCTCCAAAAAAATCCTTTATGGGTATTTCGCCATTGCACTGCAAGAAAATCTACAAAATAAAATAGTTATTTTTTGTAAATACTTCTGCGTTAAACCTAAACGGACGCTGATTGTCAGAATTTCTGTTTACAGTTATACAAATTTGCCTAACAAGAAAAAAATGCTTAACGTTTCGGAAAGTTTATCTCTTTCCGTCGTCGGAAGCAAAAAAATACAAAGAATAAAGGAAAAAACTATTTAAACTATTTAAATTCAACTATTCGAGAACACTTTACTTTTTTAAAACAGATACGTCTACAAGAAACCGTTGACGTTCTGTTAAAAATGAAATGAATGACTTTCCGAAACGTTAAGCATTTTTTTCTTTGTTAGGCAAATTTGTATAACTGTAAACATAACTTCTGACAAGCAGCGTTCGTTTAGGTTTAACGCCAGAAGTGTTTAAAAAAAATAACTATTTTATTTTGTAGATTTTCTTGCAGTGCAGTGGCGAAATACCCATAAAGGATTTTTTTGGAGAGATGAATCCGCCACATAGGTATAGACATTTTTTGACATATGATATGTCATTCTATTCAGAGTGTCATTTTCTATCGAATTAAGTAAAAAAATACCGACGGTGCCATTTAAATTTTTTTTTCAATCATTTAAATTATATTTTATTTATCTGAAAAAATAAAAAAGTTATAGGGGTGAGCCACTTTTGAGACGCACCCGGTAGAGCATTTGCGGAACGCTGAGTCATCCTGCATATCAACCTAGGGATTGACTATATGTATACGAACCTTAATGCTCCACAATGCAGTTTGGTAATTATTCACGAAATTCGATGTTACTATCTGTATTCTATTAATAGTGTATTAAATTTACCTGTAAACTTTGCGACAATCTGACAAAATCTCTTTGCACCGTTTCAGTGGTCTGAAGCTCTTGTTGTAAGGAATATACTCTTGTTTTTAACTCTCCCTTCTCACTTTCCAGTTCTTTCTACAGATAAAAGAATAATATATTTTTACCTTGAAAAAAAAAATCAATGCCCAATTAAAAGTATGACATGTAATCTACCTTATTAAATATAAAGAAAATAATAAAATTAAAACTTGTTCGTAAAATCATGCAGTGTTCTTTCAAATAAAATGTGTACTATTGTTAAAAAATGCATATATTGCTGTCTTACATAGTATATAAATTTATTTTCTTAGTTTATTTGATCACAAGAGACAAGTTACAAGTGCCTATAAATTCACCATGGATAATGATGTTTTTGTTTCAAGTAATAGCGAACGAATTAGGTACATAATTGTGTTAAGGTCGATTCTCATTAGGGGTTCCCCAGGGAGTGTAAGAAAACTAGCCTCTTCGTGGTGCAGTCTAGAAAACGTAGCATAAGTTAAACGTAGCATAGGTAAATAGTCTACAAACATTAGTCCTGGCGAAATTGCACCGACCAAGTGCTAGCGCTAACAACTTATATAGGGAGAGGCTTTCAAAAGAAGAACTCAATAGCTGTGTTTAGCGATT
Source organism: Sitophilus oryzae (assembly GCF_002938485.1). Taxonomy (NCBI): domain Eukaryota; kingdom Metazoa; phylum Arthropoda; class Insecta; order Coleoptera; family Curculionidae; genus Sitophilus; species Sitophilus oryzae. The sequence goes on from NW_022147171.1 coordinate 2,282,974, forward strand.
TAACATCGGCGTACGAGACGGTATGGCGAAAGGGAATGATATCACAATTGCCCAACCACTAAATAACATGCTGTCTAGTCGGAAGTTCCCCTAAATGGAAATATATGTAAATTATGTAAATTAAATGATGAGTTACCACAAGGATCTGTACTTGCCCCGCTCCTTTTCAACTTCTATATTACTGGCCTATCGAAAACGAGAGCACGAGACGCTGATGACATAGCCTTAGTGAGCCAATCGAATGATTTTATCAGCTCGGAAGCCGTGTTCATTCGTGATTTGCAAATACTAGAGACGTTTCTACACACATGGAGGTTTAAGATCCATCTAAATAAAAGAGGATCTAGTACGTTTAGTAAGTAATTAAAGTTATTTTGTTAGTTAACATAATATGTATTTTGTGAGCATATGTTTTCTAATAATATACTTAAACTTAAAACTATTTTAAAAGCCAAACGAATAATTAATGTAAGTATCTGACAAGAAACGAAGAATAGAAAGAAATTATTATACACCAGAAAAAGAATGGGATGCCAATTAAAGTCTTTTTGAATCTGGTAACTGTGCATATTTAGCCGAGCTTCAAGGCCGTCGACGTGCCGTCGATCTAAAACCGAAAATTTAAAATTTCCAATTATAGCCAAGTTCGGTAATCACATCCAGATGTCGACGGATTTTTTGTCACGTGATCACAGATTGGATGGAGTTAGCTGAAATTACCGAACGGTTTGGAATGTTCGGATCGCTAATGGAAAAGTGACAAGTTTGAAATCCCAATTCCCAATTGAAATCTTTCAATGTTCAAATACAAAAGGACCAGTAATTTATTTTTTGAGTTTTGTACGTCGGACTTTACTAGTTTTGTATGTCGGACTACATACTAATCGGACTTTATCTATTCAGCAACTAAAACTATTTTCACGTACTTTCATCCTCTTCGATTTCTTTATATTGATTATCATTTACAACAATTGTGAATTGTTTTTGTAGTCAACATCAAACAGAACAAGTTCCTTCATCTTTTAAAAACAAAAAACCAAACAAAATAAACAATTTAAAACTTGACAACAACTTGGAAATTTAACCTCACTAATTTAAATTAATCATTAATCTGTTTGCTGCGTCAAAATTTTTCGAGCAAAAAGATCACCATTCGATTGCTCCTATTTTATTTACCGAACGGTTCAGATTTACTTCCCCTACATCTTGATGTCATAAACGAACGATCGAGATCGATCCGAGCGGTCGGACGTGAATACCGAACGCGCCTTAAATTCTGATTATGATATTGTCGCGCCATCTAGTATTTTATTTGCGCAATTTTAGCTCTTTCATTTCGAGTATTTTTCTGTTGTGTAGCTAGATATTCTGTGGTTTCATCTAAGCAATACATATGCGAACTACAGGCCAGAAGTTGAATTTTGAAATCAAATACTGCAATACAACCATCTCTCAAAATATCTTGGGGTAATACTGGATCGCTCCCTAATATATAAACAACATCTAACTAAAATAGTCTCTCAATGTGAAAACTAGAGACAACGTGCTACTAAAATTATCTCGAAAAAGTTGGGAAGCACAAATGCACCAGTACCTGAGTGTTTCATACTCTCAATAACTGCACTAACAAAAAACTAAAATACTTAAATATTATGATAAAACCACGATTTCAATATTATTTTAATGCTATCACCAGGACGGCGCACAATGGAACGAGTCCATGTTAAATGTTGGGCATGGGACTAAGATTTTTTTTGGGAAAATGGAAAACTGAATATGGTAGTTTCAAAAACAAATGTCAGGCCTCTCTTAAAAACTGATTTTTAGAAAACAAAAATGTATTTTGTCGTTTTTACAAAGGTTTAAAATTAACCGTTTTCAAAAAGGCTAATTCATGTTGAAAATATTACCACAATTTGATTTTTTATTGCCCAAGCTGCGGTAGGTATTTTAAAAAAAAAAATTTTTAATTTAACTCGTTCTGTGTTAATGAATTTTCGGCAAAATTTTGTACATAATATCTCATCAATCACCCTCTATATATTTTTGAATTAAAAAGTTTTGAATTTTTATTATAGATCTAATCATCAAAAAATATGAAGTAAGTGCCGCAAGGTACCATAAAAAGAATAGCGGCATATAGTAGACCATAATACCCTTATTATAAACATATATAAAAAAAGTTGCCCCAATTTGCCGTTTTTTGAAAAAACAAATTTTGAACTATACGATGGATACTATTTCCAAGGGACTTTTAAGTAATTTACATAAGTTGAACCAGTCTGGCTTTAAAAATATATTGCACCCCCCGCCTTTTAGGATACATCTACGGTTTTTATTATTATAAGCACAACTATTAAAAAAATAATTCTCAAATATGAGTTGTTAATGAGAAATTAGTGTTCTATCACTTTACTATAGTTATTTTCTTAACAAATGCTTAAAGTGGTACTTTCCCGCACGCTTTATTTGACATTTACCCTGACATTAACAAATAATGCTAGTCGTTCAAATAATTTTCAAATATGCAGTAATTTAATATGGTTATCACTTGGCTGAAATATTCAAAAACGAAACGAAAAACATGCTAAACCATTATTTTTTAACATTATTTTGTCCAGAAAACATTAACTTTATCTAAAACCGCGTTTATTAAAATACAATAATTATGCAATTTTCAAAGGCTCATTTTTGTTGACCACTCTATATAATAAATTATTAATCTATTAAAAATATTTTTTCTAATAAAACTCAGAGTTTCTCCTCTCCAAAAAAACTCAAAACGAAAAAAGATAACAATGAAGCAAAGTTATCCGCTTTAAAAAAAATTGGTTTTGGTAAAACACGCTATATTTTTAAGGCGCCCTATACATATATGGTTTAAGTTATGTAAGGCAACAATTTTTTTTTATAATTTAAGACGTCCCTCTTTACATGATATTACAGTATATAATTTTAAGTTTTCCACCACAGTTTTCCACATTGAAAGAATCAAGTAAAAAACCTCATGTCCAACCGCTCCCATAAGCTCGTTCCACTGTGCGGCCGCGGCGGCGTGAAGTTCATAATTTTCTGATTTCGGCCGTTGAAGCGCTGCGGTCGGAATTTGTTGAAATCTACTGAAATGCACCAAGCCTATAGGTAGCATAAGTGGGGAATATTAGAAGATACTAGCTGCGACTGCGGGTATCAACGACAAACGATATCTTTATAGCGTCACAGAATGCCCCTCGCGAAGATTTCCGGTAACCGGTAACAACATCTTGTATACATGAAACCTCCAAAGAAGCAGTTGACATCTACCTTTAATCCATCACAGTCAATAATTTTACATTGTCATTTTTATATGTGCATATTTTTTCTGTTTTTACATTGTATTGTTCTAACTATTTTAAGATGATGCATGTTTCGTGTGCTGTTATACTTGTATATGTGGTTGTATGTTTTTATTACTATTGTTTTATTGTTATCATTGATGTATACCCTAGCTCTCTCTGAGCTCGGCTACGCGACGCGTTGCAGTGCTGCAGAGTGTAATAATGCAAGTGGCGGTTCCTCAATAAATGGACATGTGCACGTGTATGTAATGCCTTTTTTGAGAAAAAAAAAATATTATTCTTTTGCTAATTAGATTTATTCCAAAAACAATTCGTCATAAACTGGAAACATAAACTATACACGAAAACTTCGTCGAATTTTTTATTTGGCATAAAGCTTAAAGCTATCTATAACTTTCTAAACAAAACTCCCAATCGCCATAATATAATTTGTTGTAAATACGTAAAGTGTCAATTTCACTACACATTTACAAATTTCACGCTAATTTTTCACGATTTATTCTACATGGCGTCTGACATCGTTGCAATCAGAATGCCCATCAGAACATTAGATTTAATTTGTGAAACTTTTGCCATCCGCACCCTTTGTTCCTCGCGACACTCTATACTCTGTTTTTTTTTTCTCAGGTAAGATTTCGACAGACGATGACAGAAGAAAAGCAGATGACATCCCATACCAATCTATTTATTTTACTAAAAAAAGTTTCTAATTATTTTTAAGTTATCTATGGATGGGTTTAAATATAAATCCGTCATGCGTCGTGTCTTGTTGTTTTTAACCAGTTTTATTGGTTTATTTAAAAAATGACAGGTCGTATTTTAATTTTATTGGTTTGATGGAACGATGAACGACAAACGGACGCCGATGCGTATGAACTCGCCTTTAGATTTTTGTCATTTTTGACGCTTGTCAAAGTCTTGCCAAATTATAGGTTATAATTTTGTGTCAACTTTTGTTAAATACCCTGCGTTTTGGAAGATGATGCATTTTGATTCGTATTATTACGTGTGTTTTGTGTCTTTTGAAGTCAAGTGGAGGAAAAATCGAGTGAAAATTAACTGTAGACCCAGAGCACAGTTTATGGTTAATACTCGCTGCCCAGGCAGAAAGTCTTATACACCAATGAAGTTGCCATCGATAAAGTTTGTATACCATTTCGTCGTAGATAAGTGCATCTCGTATAAGGTAGAAGGATCAAACTAAACACATACTAAAAACTGGAGTAGCTGTAAAATATCGACATCACACGATAGGCAAATAATGGATTTTAGTACTGCAGAAAAATAATGTCAAAAGGTACTAGTTTAAAAAAATTAAGATTAAAGTTAATTAATCAACCTTTAAGGTATAAAATTTGGTAGGAGTTATTATTAATAAAATAGTTTGTTTTATTTACCTATGTTGTTTTATTTATTCCTGTGGAATATTACAAATTTGTATTTGTACATAGGTAAGTTATATTGATAAATATAATCATAAATGCGGGTAGTTTCATAAAGCTTGAAAGTAAATAATAGTTCTTTTTTATATTTTTTTGGTATGTAGTGTCTTGTTCTTGTTTGTTTTGTATTAACACATACCGTTTTTATTAAATAAAATAACTCGATTACATTTTTTTAGTTTTATACAGTTTTTTTCACAATATTTTGAAGTAATCACTTGTCATCTTGTCAATCAAATTTTAAATATTTCCTGCTATGCGTTCCAGTTGTACCAACTTATTTCTTTGTAAAATAAAATAAACTACTTTGAAATTAAAATGACAGACACATCTATCACTGTCAAGGATCTTCTCGTTGGACAGACTTTAGTGACGTTTGATGTATTAAACAGGTTCGTGTTCACATACAGGGTGTCCCAGGCTGAGCGTGCATTAGAAGTTTCTAGAGAACCACAATATCTAGATCGGAGAATTTTTGCACATCATTGTTTTACAACGAGATCTATCGATTAAAAATATTTTCAATATGGCGGCGCTTCCGGAAATACCGGAAGTTGACCTCAACTTTCTTATTTTAAATGGGTGCCCCCATTTTTTTATTAATAATAGCTCCCGTATATAGCGTTTAACGCCTTGGGAGTAGCAAGGTACAGCTTGCCATAATAGAGCCGTTCGGTATACAAGGAAGGTAATGTGGCTAGCACTACGCTTCAACCACCTATTATTACCTCAGGATTGTGAATCCCAAGTACTCATTTAAGGCTGAGTCGACCTAGGTACCCAAACTATTTTTATTTTAATAAAAATAGTTGGCTGATGAAATGCGGGTGTGGGAATCGAACCCACTACCTTCAGATTTGTAGACGAGAGCCTGTACCTCTACGCTACAGGGCACCTCCATTTTTTATTACATACTTAAATTCTCTGTAAAATTTTATGATTTTTGATATAAAACACTCTATATCTAACATTAACCGTTTTTGAGAAAAAAAATATTAAACATTTTTGGACGAAAAAAAATACCTGTCAAAAAAATGTGTATAGCCTAAAAGTCAAATTTAGTGATTACCACAGCCACTGTGACATAAAGAGAAGACATGTGGCTATCTATTTCAAAAATTAAATTTTTCAAATGTCATATAATAATGGCGGTAGCTGTCATGGAATTGAGTGATTAAAAAATTATCATAAATAATTTTTTTTCAAATGGAAACCCACTTTTTTTATTTCACTAATGAATCGGTTTTTCAATTCGTTAGTTTTTAACTATACATGTTCCTATACCTAAAATAAATCGTTTTTAAGTTATTTAAGATTGAGTTTGAAAACGTATATTTTCCTTGATCTAGCTTCCTTTGACATTAAAACGAAGTTTTTCCTTGTTCTACCTTCCTTTGACATTAAGTGTCAAACGGTCAGACAATTTATTTCCGTCAGGAAACGAATTATTTGAATTTCCTATAGTATAAATACTGACTTAAGATTTTAAAAATGTATTTATAAAAATATATCTCGTATTTTCGCTCTTTAGTGATATCTAATAGTTGATAATATTAATAATATTCCGTATGATCGAAAAAAAAACAGCGCAAAGTTGGCTCGAAAATGATGCTGCTTTTTGAACAAAGCGTCACAATATGACATGGCCAGATCTATTGTTTTACATCACTTGACGTAAAGTCATAGGCTACTGGTTAAAATCAAGAAAAATATACGTTTCAAAACTAAATCTCAAATAACTCAAAAACGATTTATTTTAGGTATAAGAACATGTATAGTTAAAAAGTAAGGAATTGAAAAGCCTTTTCACTAGTGAAATAAAAAAAGTGGGGCACCATTTGAAAAAAATGATTTATGATAATTTTCTAATCGCTCAATTCTATGACAGCTGCGACCATTATTATATGACATTCGAACAATTTAATTTTTGAAATAGATAACCACATGTTTTCTCTTTATGGCACAGTGGCTGTTGTAATTACTAAATTTGACATTTAGGCTATACACATATTTTTGATAGGCAGTTTTTTTCCTCCAAAAATTTTAAATATATTTTTTCTCAAAAACGGTTAATGTTAGATATAGAGTGTTTAATATCAAAATTCATAAAATTTTACAGAGAATTTAAGTACATAATAAAAAATTGGGGCACCCATTTAAAATAAGAGAGTTGCTGTCAACTTCCGGTATTTCCGGAAGTGCCGCCATATTGAAAATATTTTTAATCGATAGATCGCGTTGTAAAACTATGTTGTACAAAAAATCTCCAAGCTAGATATAGTTCTCTACAAACTTCTATTGAACGCTCAGCCTGGGACACCCTGTATAAACCGTGCATTTGCAGCTCGCGCTTGGAATTATCAGCTTTGGATGGAACTTCTGATTTCAAGAACTACAAAAATGACATTAGTGTGCAATATTTAAAGATAGAAGGCGATTGGTTCGATGACCATTTTTTTTAATATTATGTACCCCTAAAGTATTCAACTAGGTTCCGCCACTGAGTAACGCGGGTGGAATTCCATTTTAGACGCTACAACGAGCAACTATAACTCTGTAGTTGGTATAGGGTTGGCACCTGTCCTTTTTTGGAACAACTTGTCATTTTGTCTTTTTTTGACCTAAAAAGTCCTTTTTATTGACGCATTTTCCCTGAGAAAATTATCTACAGCAAACAGAAATATTCCTTTCGTCCGAATTTAATTAGACATGTTATAAAACTTATAAATAAATGTTTTTTTTAATTTTAAATCGGCAAAACTTTATTCAGAACTCCGCGTTTAATATCAAATAATAGTTTAGGGTTTATTTTTAACCATTTTGATCTTTAAAAGGGAGCTTTTCAATTTCAGTTTTAAAGTAAATGATTTATAATCAGCAAGCGGTTCCCAATCGACAGCTCCCAAATATCATCAGTTCCAGAATCCCTGATTTGCCTGCTGCTACTAGTAATTACACACGAGATGGACCAAAATACCCGCATTTCGGGTAAAGTATCCACAATTGGCAACGCTGTGAGCGACGCCGCCCTGCAGCAGCATTTTGAAAGAACGCACACGAAATATTTCCAACTTTCAACTTCGCCGCGTAGTAAGCTGTTGTTCATCATGCTTCCGAATTTCTCGGTTATTTTTATGTAGGGAGCTATCAGATTAATTTTTTTTAACTTTTGACGGAGAGAGTGATGGCATGTTATTTATCATAGAAAACGTGCGAAATTCGGATTCATGAAAACAAAGCAGAAAGGTTTGTGTACATTAAAACGTACAAATCGTTTCCAGAACGTAACGTTTTGATACAGTAAAATATTATTTAGTGGTTTTAAGAGTAACTAGTTCACACTGTCAGGGCACGGTATCGTATCAGACACGTTACATTCCTTTCAGTACAAACGGAAATATTTGTTGGATGCTGGTAGGTGCGGATCACGTCGGAACTTGTATCGCTTCAACATTGGATATATTGCATGCAAATCTCATCACTGAATTTTGCCTTGTTTCTTCTTTCTCCAGTAGAAGTATAAATTGCACGTGATTTTTCGAGGAAAATGAGAAAACATTACTTTACTGAAACAAACTGAAATGCTTTATGTATGAATATGTGAATACACAGTCCAGTGACTAGAATAGAAATGCTGCAAGTTGGAAACGATTTGTGTATGATAATATGCGCCAATCTTTGAAAGTAGGATATCAGTGAAGAAATATCCTTTAACGTGCTATAACCGCTGATTGAAAGAATTGGGAAGATACGCAACCTAATGGGCGAATTCGTGACAAGGTGTAATACGGTGGAGACACCAATCCTTCTGCGGACAACGCATAAAACAATTATTTTCTTTAATTAGGCTAGTGAAGGCATATCGAAGACGGTGTGGGACTAATAGCGACAATGCGGTGCCATATTAAAATGTGTAATATCTGTAATACATTTGACGAAAATATCTTTAGATGAAAAATCCGCGTTTATGTATTGAACATTTATTCGTGTTAAACATAGAATAATCAAAAATAAAAATTCTTTTATAGGTACTGAATATGTCGTATGATCGAAAAAGTCGTTTAGTTGACTTGGAAATGACGATTATTGGCACTTACCGTAATGTTTTACATATAGAATAAAAAAATAGATAAATTTAATCATATAATATATTAAATTGTTTAATGATAGAAAATCCGTATTATTAACGTACTGTACCCAAAATCCGTAAATCTACGGATTAATCAGTTGTTCTGGCAATACTGTCTCCGGCAACCACTCTGTCGACTGAAAGAGAAGTGTCTAGCCCTAGCAGTCAACTTTTAAGCTTGACCAATCAGGTTGGTTAGCGTGGTTATTTGAAGTGTGTTAATTCATTTGTGTTTGTCAAAAACTCTAACGTGATTGGTCGGGCCTAATAGTTGCCTGCTAGGGCTAGACACAAGTGACTGAAAGCAGAACTACGGTCTGCTACGGTACAGTATTTTTTATTCGCCGCAGAGGCGCACAGCTAAACTAAATCTTGGAATTCTCGGACAGGATTCTCTCTCTGACGGTAACGCTAGCTACATCTCGGGCAGGTTTTGTGCCACGAAATCGCCCATAAGGTTGCGCATCTTCTTATTTCTTCAATCAACGCCATAATTAAAGCATGATAAAAAAAACGGTGTCCAGTTGGTTTCGCAATGACATCAATTCGCATTAATGACATTCTCTATACATATAATTTTATATGTAAAATTATATGTATAGAGAATGTCATTGATCAGAATGATATTAATGACGGCGATCTTCATTTCATAGTCATTGCTGACACCGTTTTTTTATTTAAGCAGAATATAATAGTCATTTCTCTTACAATACGAGTTTCGAGTTCCATAATTTTTCCTTCATTTTCTGTTACATCTACGTTTTTAGCCACAAATTCTCGTCGTTCTCTCTCCAGTTTATCAGCATGTCTACTAAAAAATAAATATGTACAGTGTTAGCTGTATTTTATTTTGTCCCACTTTTTACAGGCCATAACTAATTTTATAAAATTTGGTGTCGAAAAAAGTCTGTGGTCTATGGCGATTAGATGGCGTTGTTTTGAAATTTTCGAGGTTATCCTGTTTTATAAAAAAAAACAAATGGCATGCTAATTTAGTGGCGCAACTAGACACCGACTTTTAGGGGGGTTTAAGTCTTTTAGGGTGGCTCAGCTTACTTAAAAGATAATATTGATTTGAGGTTAAAACCAACTTTTTAAACAACCTGCACCAATCATCAATCAGGAGGGGGGGGGGGTAATTTTGAGCTAGGGCAGCTAAGCACGCCCTAGCCCTTCTCTAGTTGCTCCTATTAATGCGTTTCTAGAATATTAGGATTAATTGAAATATGAAAAAGTCCTATAAAAATTGAACTACCCTTTATAGGGTAAGTCAATGATAGAGTAAGTTCAATATTTCATTTTTGAGTTATGAACATAAATTAAAAAGAAAAGATATAGGCAATATATGTTAATATACTCAATTTAAATTGCTTCAAAAAAAGGCTTGTGTTTTAACGCATATAAGGCGGAGATTGACTTGAACCGAGCGCTGTAATGTGACGCTTCTCATTGATTGACAGTTCTATGGTACCTTGCCATTGTTTTCATCAAACAGTACTTGGACTTTTACAATAAAATCTTCACACTGGTTAAAACTTTTTACCTTAAGTTCTTAATCTCTTGCTCTAAAGAATGTTCTATTGCCTGTCTTTCCTGGATGTTAAGTTCCATTTGATCTCGAAGGAGTAAAAAGCTCGATTCTAAATTGTTTACCTTTTCTTCTGCTTGTTCTTTGCCTATTTTTGCTATTATCAGATCTTGGTGATTCTTAAGTACCAATTCATGAAGTTCCTTAAAAAATATTCAAATATAAATAATACAGACTATCTTAAAATACATATGTAAATTACTTCAACAGTATTTGGTAAATTTATAACTTCACTTTGTAATTGTTGAGAATGAATTGTATATTTCCCTACTAAATGCTCATTTTCTTTTTGTAACCTGGAATTAATACACCATAACATAAATATGTAGCCCTAAAAATGTATATATACATACTTGTCTAATTCTTGATATATTCTTTCCCTTTCTTTGGTTAATTTTGAGAGTTCAGTTTTTATTTCCTTAGTTGCCTCATTAAAATACTGCTTCAGTTCTTTCAAGTCTTGTTCAGTGCAATCTGTGATTTTTGTCAGTTCTGCAACTTGCTGTTTATGTTCTTCTCGTTTTTCACTCCACTTCTCTTCCATTTCTTTTCTGTAAAAAAAGCATGAGCATCACAGAATGAAATTTAGCAATAATATTACCCCGATTTTTGTAATAAGTGTTTAAATAGTTTCGACACAGATTAATATTGTTTCAGATTTTCCAGTAAGACGGAGAAACTAAATTAAACAAGGATGCATACGGTCACTTAAATCACCGATTTAAAAGGACCGAATTCAAAACGCATGCGAATGATCACTGGCTCCAACACAACAGCTGTGCGATCGTGCGACCGGATAAATAAAAATATGCGACAAATATCTTTTTTTTTCGGCGTTCAAATAAAAAAAAACAAGAAATGCGAAAAGAAATATTTTTAGAAAAA